>NW_027210655.1:1355000-1902500 GCF_029030835.1 Brachyistius frenatus
TGGTGGAAGTCCAGGGCGATGGCGTTCTCCAGGTTGTTGAGCAGCAGCGTGTATTCGGAGCGGTGCGGCAACACCTGACGGATGTCGATGCGGTTGGCGAACAGCAGCACCGGCTCCGGACCTGAGGAGGGAGGGGTGGGGGTGGAGTAGAGGACGGACACGGATGAAACAAAGTGGGACGGCGAGAGGCGAAAAAACGTCCAAGTGAAAGTTTGAAAGTGACTAAAAGACAAAAGAAAAGAGACAAGAATTTTTTTTTTAAAAAAAGTCGGGAGCAACGGTCACTTTTAATAAGAGCGGGCATTAATCTCAGCGGAGGCGAAGGTCCGGCTCCTGGCAGCTGCCTCGCCGCCAGTCGTGACCTGCGTTTAACTCCGGTCTGCAGCAGATTGATGGGCTGCCGTACCGGGCCTGAACTCTTACCTCCTGCCGCAATATCTAAATCTAGTCCAGACCCTCCGAAACGAGCCGACCTCGATCGGAGTCCAAGCCCCCGGAGCGGAGCGGCGGATACAGTTACGGCCCGAGCAAGAAGAATAAACACCGTGCAACCGAACTTTTTACGGTACATTAAGGTTTTTTTTTTTTTTTTTTTTTTTTTACCTTGAGCTTTGCAGCTGCGCTTGTCGGGTCGGAGCTCGTAGCCCTGAACGCACCAGCACTGGAACCCCCCCTCGGTGTTGGTACAGCCCTGGCTGCAGTAGCCTTCTTCGGCACACTCGTCCACATCTGGAACGGACCACAGTGGTGGGAGGGGGCGGGGGGGCAAGAGGGAGGCAGAGATGTTGGCGTCAATCTCCCACGGGGCTTAACAACCAACTCAAGACACACATAACTCATTCATACTTTATTACACGTCCACATCTTCATCTTTTTTTTCACGTTGCAAACACTCCCCTAAAATCTGGGAAGAAATACCAAATAGATTTGAATGTCTCCGTGATTTTTTAAAAAAGATTGTGGCAATAAAACTTTTGACTTGTGGCAAAAATCCCAGCGAATTCTAGTCAATAATGTCTCAGCCCGAAGCGGAATTTTCAGCGAAGTTTCGCGGAAATCTGTTCATACTTTTGAGAAAATATCCTGCTGACATAAAGAAAAAAACTGACAAACTGGAGAAAACAAAACTGTGAACTGCAGAATTGACCCGAGATGCTTGGTAACATTTAGGAAGTTCAAGACAGAATAAAGGGAGATTATATTCCCATTTCTTTCATTACTAATTCTTTGTACTTGTTTCTTTGCAATATTTTCCCCGCAAAACACTCTTTCTTCAGTTTTTCATCATGTAATTCAAACTTTAAAAAAAAAAAAAGTGAGGCTTTTATTGTGTTAAGTGCCCTGAAATAACCTCTGTTGCGATTCGCCCCTATATAAATAAAAATTCAATTCAATTGGATGCTTCTTCGCTTCTTCGTATGTCAATCATGTTTCCCATTTCCCCCGGACCATTTTGAGTTTCTAAAAGAAATGAATATTTAATCTCCCGAGCGTCAGCGGCACCGCGGCAGTTTTACAGTTACGTCATATTTAGGAAGTCAGTCAAGCTATCAAATGTTTAACGCAAAGTAGCAACTGGCCAATTGTCAAACTCTGCAGAGGTCATGAATATTAACACCCTCAACCTGCTCACTCACTTTCAGCGTAGACTCCGTCTGTCAGACACACACACACACACACACACACACACACACACACACACACACACACACACACACACACACACACACACACACACACACACACACACACACACACGCACGGCTTTACCCTGGCAGGCTTTGCCGTCGTCCATCAGCCGATATCCAGTGTGACAGGTGCACTGGACCAGTCCTCTGACCATCTGACACTTCTGGGAGCAGCCTCCGTTATTCTGGTTACAGTTGCCCTCGCTGGAGCGCGGCCCTGCACCAAACATTACAGGAACACAAACACAGCATGCTGATTCAATACAAGTACAAACGCGCGCGGTAAAAAAAAAAAAAAATACACAGTATCGGGCTCGCCTGGCGTCGGAGGGGCCCTGACATATTTCAGTCTCGCCAGGCGGATGGCGAGAACTATCAGTCAGATCGAGGCTAAGACAGCAACACGTGCAGTCCAGACACTGAACACTGATGAAGTGCATTTCACGGTTTCAAAGGATGCTGTTGACTGCCTGGCCTTTTTCCTCCGGTGCCTTCACCACAAAAAACTTGAGTCTTTGCAAGACAAGGTTTCCAGTTGGTGAGTTTTTTTTTTTTTAATGCTAAAGAGAAGGATAAACCACTGATCTTCCCGGTGGATCTTTTCCTTTCAAGCTTAAAAAATTTGACTCGTACAGAAACAAATATTGAATTCTAATGGGGAGAGGTTTTTTTTGTGCCTTTGTGCAGTAACACCGCATATCACATTGGAAAGATAAAGTAAAAGCCACTTCACTATAAAAAGACTAATATATATATATATATATATATATATATATATATATATATATATGAAGGCAGAGACTGGCGTAGTAGCTCGTGTACTCACGGCAGTCGTGGTGTGGGTGTTCGTCGGTGCCGTCCCCGCAGTCGTTGACCTCGTTACACACCTTCCTCTGACCGATGCAGCGGCCGTTCCCGCACTGGAACTGATCCGGAGCACACGGAGGACTCTCTGTTGAGGGGATGTGATGATACACGCGGTGAGACGACATAGATCTACCGACTGAAAACGATTTGAATACAGCATTTAAATAAACATATCCGCTAGTAGGCCGTGATGTTGTTAAAATGAGCAGTGCTGCTTTGTGGATGGTTTTTATTTGCAGGATTTTTTTTTTTTTTTTTTTTTCATTTAAAAGTGCATTTAAATCTCTGGTTTGGCTTAAAAAGGGGGACGTACGGATGATGTAAAAGATATTTATTTTTGATGCACCTGTGCAGCCATGAAAAATAACATCCAGAGTTCCCATTCCAAGTCAAAATGTCAAATTCTGACTAAAAAGCTGAAGAAATCTTTTTTTTTTTTTTAAACGGAAACCGTCGCCGTGGCTGCCAAAGGCTCCCTCCGCCATATTTGATAGATCTATAGTAGTTTTACAAACTTTACATTTTTCTTTTCCGTAACCAAAGCTCCTGAAATGTACATTTTCCTGCACGTTAGCCTTCGTAAGCAGGTTCAAGAAAAGGCAAATCTTTACTGAAGCGTTTGCCACTTGTTGATGAACAAGGGGGATAAAACCACTCAGGAAAAAAAAAAATTAAATAATGCAATAAAAAAATTAAAAAAAAAAAGAATAAATGGCAACTAAAATTTAAACATTCCCTTTTATTCAAGGAATTGGCCCTAAAAATGATCGAATCCCCTGAGTTTCCTGTCCACTGTCTGGAAAAGAGTTTATAAAATTCCCCGATACTCCCTGACCGCTGGGAACCCTGAAAATCATGGAAATAAACACCTCATTACATATGAATAAAGTGCTGCAAATGAGCCGAATATTAAAAGAAATTTGCCAAAAATACATTTTCACAGGTCAAAATGTTCCTGCAAAGTAACCTGAAACTCCTTCCCCATCGTGGCTCTGTTTACAGGACGACAGACCCCTCTCTCCCCTCCAAAAAAAACAAAAAAAACTTTGCAGCCCTGCGCCTGCGGTTTGTCCACTGGCCGGTGGAGCAGCCAAACTAATCAGCCTATTGTTTTAAAACTAACTGTGTCTCTTACCAAAAAGAGAAAAAAAAAAAAAAACAGAAAAAGAGTTTCCCAGTGGAGGAGGGCCGTTCAGAGCTGTTGTCATGGCTACGATTGAAGCTTGCGTTATATTTAGCTCCTGAAAACAACAACGGTAGCAACCACCAAGCCTCACCAGTCTTCTCGCAGCCCTCTTCGTCGCTGCGGTCCGAGCAGTCGTCCTCGCCGTCACATCGCCATGACAACCGGACGCAGCGTCCGGTTCCGCAGCGGAACTGTTCGGCCGTGCACATGGACGTGGCTGCAGGGGGGGACACAAACCTCACTCTTAGACCGGGTGATTCGAGATGTTACGAGTGAAGTCACACAATCAACGGACATAAACACGCGACTATTTTTTTATTTTTTCTGGGCTACTCACTGCAGTTCTTCTCGTCTGATTGGTCGTCGCAGTCGAACTCGCCGTCACACCTCCAGCCGGCGTTGATGCACATCCCGCTGCTGCACATGAACTCCACTGATCTGCAGGGCTGGTGAGAAGCTGCGCGCGCGCACACACACACACACACACACATACACACACACACTTCATCAAACTTGTCGGTCACAAAAAAAAGTCCCGAAGGGATTTTTAAGATCTCAACTTAAGTCGTAAAAATGCCAAAAGTTCTCGCGTCTGAAATGATGATTCGCTGTTTCCTCTTTGTTTTGTACTGATGAAATTAAATATACGCTTTGGCGAGGATGTATTACTTCGGTATGTCCAGACCTTTTGCAGACGAATTAACTGACTGGTTATCCTGAGAAATTAAAGATGGATTAATTGATGATGAAAAGAAGAAAGCAAATGCGTGATCTTTAGTGTTTTGTAGATCCGGCAGTGGGAAGTAGGTTGCCGGAGGTTTTCACAGGTCCTCTCCGCTAACTTTAACAAACACCACAACCGGGGCTGCGTCCCAACTACATTGAGAAAAGGTCGAGCAGCGTCCCGTTGAATCCGTCTCGTCGACATGCCAAAACGCCGCGGTGGATCGGAGCAGATGAACTTTGAGGAAAGCTGAGAGTTTGAACTGTGATGCACTGCTGCGTTTATGAACTGAGGCTGCCGGGTAATTGCTGGTCCACTTCTCCTTTGAGTCCATTCGGATCGAGTATCAATCTCCACTATTTTTTGGGATAGTAGTTTGTGCATAATGTGTCTATTTTCAGATCAGATCCCGACTATCAACCTCTCGAATAAAAGGCTGAAAGCTTTATCGTGTGAATAAGTCGGCACTCCAAAATGACACATTTTAAGTACGCCGTCCTCTCTGGATTTTGTCCGAGGACGTAAAAGTTTGAAAAGAAAAAGTGCCGAAATGCAAACATGCAGTTTTACTGCCATAAACATTAATGTGTGTGGTTTTTTTTTCCTTGTGATCATCTCTGACGAGTGATCACAGCCGTCCCACCCTGAAAATCTCCCCATCGCATCTCTACGCAGATCAAAGTGAAGCTCCGTCTGGCAGCAGACGAGGACGGTAGGTGGATGAGAAGATTAAAGCCGAATCAAACGTAAGCATCTTAAATTCTCCGTGTGTGTGTGTGTGTGTGTGTGTGTGTGTGTGTGTGTGTGTGTGTGTGTGTGTGTGTGTGTGTGTGTGTGTGTGTGTGTGTGTGTGTGTGTGCGTGCGCGTGTGTGCGTCTGCATCTCTCTAACAGGTTTCCTCCGTGACGGCTCCCGTCGAAGCCGCGGTGGGCCGCGAGATAAGGGAAGGGATGAAACGATAAGCGAGGGAAATGCAGAGGAAGACCGAAAAAAAGAAAGAAAGAGAGAAAGAAAGAAGAAAGAAAGAAAGAAAGAAAGAAAGAGAGAGAGAGAGAGAGAGAGAGAGAGAGAGAGAGAAAAGATGTTGCAGAGCTTGAAGCGTCGTCTAGGCCGATCAGCTGGGCAGGAGAAGAGAGAGACCATCAAAACAGCAGGTGGCTCTCCCACCGAAAGGGAAGGAAGGAAGGAGAGAGAGGGAGACTTATTGGACAGGAGAATCGGCGTGGGACGCCCACACACACACACACACACACACACACACACACACACACACACACACACACACACACACACACACACACACACACACACACACACACACACACACACGCACATGATTCATCCATCCTTTATGTCTCTCACATACACACATGCAGCAGCAGCTATGCTCTTTCATCTGCTCAGCCATGCAGCCGAAAGCAGTATCAATGTTCCCGAGTGGTAACTAGGCATGCAAGTCTGAGTGTTTTTGGATGTGTGTGTGTGTGTGTGTGTGTGTGTGTGTGTGTGTGTGTGTGTGTGTGTGTGTGTGTGTGTGTGTGTGTGTGTGTGTGTGTGTGTGTGTGTGTGTGTTCACATGAGGGAAAGAGGCAGAGAGAGAGTGAGAGGCTTCTTGTCTAACAAAGCGCCCTTCATGTGTCTGCAGAGTGGATGCCAAGGAATGCTGTCTGAGGATGGGCTGTCTTATGCCTTTTGAGGAATGCCTCCTCTGTGTGTGTGTGTGTGTGTGTGTGTGTGTGTGTGTGTGTGTGTGTGTGTGTGTGTGTGTGTGTGTGTGTGTGTGTGTGTGTGTGTGTGTGTGTGTGTGTGTGCGCCTTTTTTGTTACCTCATTGGACCCCCCCACCGTATAAACATCGAACTCGTCGGGACCGGTCGTCCAAACGGGGGACGAAAAGCTTAATGAAGTTAAACTCCTGAGGTTCCTGGTTGAGGAGGGTCGGGTCAATGCAGCAAAAGTGTGTGTGTGTGTGTGTGTGTGTGTGTGTGTGTGTGTGTGTGTGTGTGTGTGTGTGTGTGTGTGTGTGTGTGTGTGTGTGAGAGAGAGTGTCCAGAACCTACGAATCCACTTTAAAGCCGGATATATATATACCTGCTGTTGAATCACGAGTTTGCGTTCATCGTACTCGACTATGTACTGTTGGTACTGGAGGACTCCACCAGAGGGCGCACCAGCGAAAACAATGATAGCGTTAGAAGAAAAAAATCTTTATATGCCCAATGTAAACAATAAACATGGCCACAATCTAGGGGCGGGTGGGGTTGGGGCGGGGTCAATACTTTGCTGGTTCTGGCAATGACAGAGGGGACAAAACTCCGTCCACACTTCAGTTGGGACGTAACAGACACGGACTTGTTGACATTCAGTTTTTCAGGTCACGTCTTCGTACCGCCGCTCCACCGGCCTTCCCCGTCATGTTTAGATTGCATTTTTGCGCGCACGTCGAGTTTAAATTTCAACGTCCGGCGGGGAAAGTATCCCGTCGAGCCGGCTGACAGGTTTTAGAGCATTTTTGCGAGCTTGAAATCTGGATCCGTGTGTGTGTGTGTGTGTGTGTGTGTGTGTGTGTGTGTGTGTGTTCTCTATAATTCCTGGTTAAAATGCGCTGCTGTATTTTTTTTTTTACCACAGAAGTCATTCGAAGTATTTTTAAGGTCTTCCTACTGTCCCTTTTTTTTTTGTTGTCGTTTCTTTCGTAAGACTTCGATTCCAGCTCAACGAAACAAAAATGAAACACTTGAGAAACGAGGACGTGGGAGCCGAACAACGCGACTTCATCGAGGATCAAACGATGTTGCGAAAAACCTTGAACTGCGTTTATCGCACTGCAGATAAACACATCAAAGGGGAGGAAACCACTCTGTGTTTTGAGTGAGTGAGTGTGAGTGAGTGTGAGTGAGTGTGAGTGAGTGTGTGTGTGTGTGTGTGTGTGTGTGTGTGTGTGTGTGTGTGTGTGTGTGTGTGTGTGTGTGTGTGAGAGATGTGGCGGGCAGTTAAAGACGACGAGCGAATGGAACGAAACGTGAGAAATCAGAGACGAGAGGAGGAGGAGGAGGAGGAGGAGGAGATGCTGAAAGATTTGTCGGCAGCAGGCAGCGTCTCCACGGTGAGGAGATGGAAACATGATCGTCTGTGTCGGGACTTCACTCTGTGTGTGTGCGTGTGCGTGTGTGTGTGTGTGTGTGTGTGTGTGTGTGTGTGTAAGATGCACTGACAGGAAAGATCTAAGCGACAGAGTGTTTTCCTATTATGACAGACGCTGTCGAGCAGCAGCTGTTCCCGAGACCGACCTGCCGTCGCCGGAACGTCGAGGCGGGTAATCGGCACTAAAACGTGAAGACGAGAGGACGGTTTGTTTGACGCTGAAGCTGCGCGTCTTTGTAGCGGGAGACACCGAAGGCGGCTTTTTTTTTTAAAGCCTATAAAACCCTCATTTCCGTATAACGTTTGATCGGTGCGTGAAAATACCTGATTTTAATGCTTTTTTTTTCGGGACCGCCGACAGGAAATGAATCAGCAATTATTTGAACATTTGATCGATCAATGAAATCTATATTTCTATTTTCAGCTTGTCTTGATTGGGTGTGTTGTTTTTTTTTTTTAACTCTCTTCAGTTTTCCCTGTAAACAGAGTATCTCTTTGGTTTCTGGACTTTTGGCCCGGACGAACGAGCCATTTGGTGATGTCACCTCGGGCTGACCAGAACTTCAGATTGGCGTTTGTCGTCATTTTCTGACCCGTTACAGACTGAACATTTAATCAGTAAATCAGAATAACACTCAACAGGCCAATCAATGATGACAAAAACGGTATTTGCAGCTCTATCTGTCCCATACAAGCAGCAACACGCCATGACGTCGCCCGCTGGTTTGTAAAAAAAAAAAAAAAAAAAAGCCATTTTGAAGCCTCAAGTCTGGCATTTTGGCCGTCGCCATCGCTTTTTTGAAAACCAAAAGCGACCATATTTGGACGTGCTGGGGAAGAGCAAGGTTGTAAATATGACTTCAACCAGAGGACGCTATGCCCTGTCCACTTATACCAGAAACCTGACTGCACCCCAAGCATTTCAATCAAACCAGACATGCCCTTAAACGTAGCGGTAAGTTGTTGCTTTTTTTTTTTTTTGAGCCAGCCCCTAGTGGCCATTACCGGTATTGCACTTAAAGGGCACTTTAGCATCGGCTTCACTTTTCAGACCATTCCCATATACAGTCTACGGTCACATACTACAACTCCTTCTCAAAGGGTTTTTTCTCCTACAAGGCTTCAATTGTCTTCAAGAAAAATATTTGAGTATCACGTGTTGTGCAACAACTAAGAAATGAGCCAATAATGAACTATTAAACTCCAGTTGAACTGGCGCAGAAAGCTGCGGGGACATGAGCAATGACTGGAGGAGGGAGGGAGCGAAGTGGAGAACAGGGGATTCGAGAAAGAGGACACTTCTGCCAGAGGGAGAGAAGAAACTTAACTCTCGTCTGACGGCGCAACAGAGCTGATCTCCCGGAGGAGGATTTGTGTTCGTCTCCCCGTACAAGACGCTGCTCGGCGAGAGCGTTTATCTGTACGTGTGCGTGTGTGTGTGTGTGTGTGTGTGTGTGTGTGTGTGTGTGTGTGTGTGTGTGTGTGTGTGTGTGTGACAGCAGCTCACTGTGATCTTCACACCAGCAGGACCGGCTGGATCAGTGACTCCACGGTGACAACGTGCGATGCATTTCAGATCGTTAAAGTGAGACCGTTTTGGTGAAGAAGGATCCTTTAAAATGCGGTCATTATATCATGGAGTTGTTACTGGGCTTTGTACTGAGCAGTGAAAGTGAGTCATTACATGGAAAGACTGGTTCTGGTATAAACAAATTATATTTACCGTTTACAAATGACCACAAACTCATTTCTGGAAAGCAAAGTTTGTGTTTCTAATCAGTCAGTCTGCAGTAATATATATATAAGTGAAGCAACATGTTTTGGTGAATCAAAACTTCTGCCCCGAGTTAATCCCTAAAATGTATTTTGTGATTAGGTTGGACTAAGTTTAAGGGAGAGACCGTAATGTAAAAGTGGACATAGTTTCCGGGTCTGAAAAATGAGGCCGAAGCGCCTTAAGCTGTAATACCACCGAGCGCCACTAGATGTCGGCCCCGTAAAGTCCCCATAGACTCCCATCCAACTCGAAGTCAGGACATTTTTTTTTTTCCAACGAGTTATTTCGGTTTTGCTAACTAAAGTCCCTCCTTCTTATTGGTTTTCTGGCGGTCCATCTGAAAATCATCCCATCGTTAATTAAGAGAATAAGCTTCAAAAAGCTGTGTTGTCAGTTTGATTGACAGGCCTGCGGTGGAGTCGGTTTTCCGCCATCCGTGGGCCGGGACTTATGTCAGCCGTAACAGCGGATTAGCGTCTGAAGAGACAGACTTTTCCGTCAGAGTTCGAGGCGAACAAAACACAACAGTTTTGCGTCGGACCCTTTCGTACTCCTTGAATCTGAGCGACGCAGGGACTTACAGCAGTCCGACTCGTCCGACCAGTCTCCGCAGTCGTCGTCTCCGTCGCAGTGGTAGATGTCCAGGATGCAGCGCCCGTACGCGCACTGGAACTCCTCCACGCTGCAGGTGGCCGTCATCACGTCCGAGGCTGAAACGAGACGCACAGAAGAAAAAAAAAAGACACGCGCTTAAAACAGATGCTGCGAAAAGCAGGCGCGGCAGTTGGCTTGTCGGAGGCTCTTTGAAGCTTCCACTCGACTCTGCCTGAATCTGTCAGAAAACTCCACATGAAATGAGGGAGAACAAGTTCAGCTCTCTAATAAGACGGCGGACATGTTTACATGCTCGGCGGGAAGCTTCGGTACCGTGAGAACCGGGTTTACGTGCAGCTGGTCGCCTGTCGCAGCCGTAATGTGGAGTTATAATGATGCGGCCTGAAGAGGATTTCTTTTTTTTTGGGATCAGACTTGAAAGACAGTTTGTCCTGTTTGAATTTTACAAAGACACCGCTCAAATATGGAAAGTGGACTAATTAAGACTCATTTAGTTCAGTTTTTGAATTTCAGTCTAATTTGGGATTGAATTATTTTGCATATGATGACAAACATGCTGCAAGTAATGGTTTTCTATTTCATAAATATTCAATTTCTACCTTATACAAGCAGAACGAGTCTTAATTAGTTATTTGATTATGAATTGAACGTTTTTCCACAATCGCATTAAAACCTCCCGTTATTTTCTCAAAACCGGAAGCACAAAACCCCAATTTTCAAACTACATTCACAAAACCTCTGACTTTTCTTGCAAAACCAAACAATCGCCTCAAAAACAGTTTCATCTGACGTTGTCAGATCACACTCGGCTTAAATGCAGTAAAAATAAAGAAGTAGAAAAGGAACAAAGACAAAATGTAAATGAGAAGATGTGCATTGGAGGATGCGGTCAATAGTGGAAAATCCTGTCCACCATCGACACCGTTGAGTTCTTCCAAATCTTCCAATAACTAGTCTAATGGTGTTGTTTTGAAGGACCATGTCAGCTATGAGGGCCTCACTGAACACGGTTTTATTACCGCAGCTCGAATTTCACCGGAAATAGCTGTTGGTTGTCTCCCTCTTCCTCGTCCCCCTTCGTCCTTCCTCTCCGATAGATTCCGTCCATCGACGGTATGAACCTTAAACCGGCTCGTATCGGTCGCATCTCTTCATTAGCATCACGTGTGGTCAATTACGAGTCGTTGTGTTGAAGATATGACACCGGCGCTTAAATTGTGTTTTAACTTTCCCCATCACCATTGTGCGTCACAGTCCAAAATGTGTTTCAAGTATGGCAAAAAAAAAGAGTCAATGAGATCTGCAAAATTGGGCGAAAATTGTTCCCAAAAGAGTTTAATTGATTCAGTAAATGGGTTCAGCTGCCTCAAAGTATTTGGTTTAGTGTTTTAGCAATTCAGCGAAAAACTGTAAATAAGATGTTTTTCTGGCTGTACGATGAGTCTCGCTGACCTACAAAAATGCAGTTGGTGTCCGTGTCTGAGAAAAAGAAAAAAAAACTTTTGAAAGACGTCGCACACAAACACGCTCTCTAAACAACTCACGGCAATTTTCCTCGTCCGATCCGTCTTTACAGTCCGTGTCCCCGTCGCAGTACCAGTGCTCGGCGATGCAACTCCCGTCCGTGCAGCGGAACTCCTTGTCTGAACATTTACGCATATCTGGCATGCGGGGAAAAAAAAACAAACAAAAACCACACAAGTCATATGAGAAGACAGTTTGAATAAATATGGTGCCTGTGTGTGTCTCCTTGTGTGTGTGTGTGTGTGTGTGTGTGTGCGTGTGCGTGTACACCCACCGCACTGTTCGTCACTGTTGTCGCCGCAATCGTTGTCGCCGTCGCAGTGCCACAGGCTGCGGATGCAGTAGCCATTTTGGCAGTGAAACTCGTCCTCCTCGCACTCTCTGGGGGCTGCAGGGAGAGGAAAAAGAAAAAAAAAGAAAAAAGAAAAGAGGTCTCAGAGGGCAAATGTTACAGATACGAGAAAGGTAGAGCACAGATATTATACGAGAAGGTGATAAAAACGCAAGGCATCCTTGAGCTCCGCTCACATCCTATCATCCGGTGCTGTGGCACCGGGGTAGACCGCTGCCTTTCATGTCCGACCCAGAGCCAAAGACCCGAGGAGAAGAAACAAGATGTTTTCTCTCTCTCTCTCTCTCTCTCTCTCTCTCTCTCTCTCTCTCTGTGTAAACGGGCTGAACTTTTTCCAAGGCTGCAGGTCTGAAGACTCAAAGACTCGCAGACCAGAACATCCTGCGGTTGGAGCTCGGCACAAAAGACATCGAAAACAGACAGCGACAGCTGCAGCGCAGCGAGCGAGAAGGCTGAATAGAGTGGCGGGGAATGCTGGAGGAAGTCACCCCGAATATCATAATAACTTTTGTGCAGAAAGCGCTTTTCTTTTTTCACCCAGATGAATGAAGACGAATAAAAAAGATCAAACTGTGGGTCCGCTCGAATTAAGGTTCCCCACTCGAAATCAAACTGTCAAATTCCCCCGACTTCTCCTTGACTTGGATTAAAAAGACTTTCCATGACCTGTAATGGGTAGAACGACCTACTGCCGTTGTGCTGAGCGAACAAGAAACAAGACACATTTCTATTAAACCAGGCCGTCACCTACCTGCTTTTGTTGCGCCGATATGGAAATCAATTAAATAAACGTCTAAAGACTGGATGCAGAGGCAAAGAATTTATCTAACAGAAAAAGCCACACAAAAAAATGTTTGAGAAATATCTCAAACCATATTCTCAGCATAATCCTCATCCTGACCTAACAAGAACGATGCTTTCCTTATTGGCCAGAAGCCCGGTCGGGCTCATCAGACGAAGGATGAAGATGACCGGTAAGTGCTGCATTCGGGCTGTAAATTGTCGAAATATGACCGTCGGTAACATATAACAAATGCAAATATTCACCATGTTATCATGAGCGAGTTAAATGGTGCCTGTTATTGGAGTTAAACATCTTACATGCATAATAATCCACCATCCTACCATGTTTTCACACTATACGGTAAAAAAAAAAAATCCATCCTAGAAATCAATGAACACACCATTTTATTTATATTTATATATATATAATTTTATTTATATATATATATGTACTCTACCTCCTGCTGTATGTTCAGGAAGCGTTTCATTAGACAGTTAACCTTGAGATAAAAGTCACATTTGCCATTCATGCCGACGAACCCCGACGACGCAGGTAGAAGGGAACTCCGTGACATTGACGGTGTTTTCCAGTTTCGAAGCCTCTCATTTATCCAAACGACTCCTTCACCTCGCTCCTTTAATCACGCCTCAAAAAAAAAAAAAAAAAAAAAAAAAAAAAATCACACCACCTGCTTACTGTTAACCGCCGCCATCGATTGGCAGAGGGCCGGGTCGCGAGCGGGCGCCGGGTAAACAGGTTCGTCGAGGAGAACCAATGATGGATGGATGCCTTGCCCCCCCCCCCCCCCCCCCACACACACACACACACCTTCCCCTCCCCCCCCCCCCCCGACTCGGCAGGCGGTAATCTATAATTTATCAGTGCCGTGTGTGAGCGTTAAGACAGCTGAGACAAACAGAGCGAGATAAAAGGAGCCACCAACAGAAGGCTGAAGGGGACAGACAGACGAAGAAGACGAAGGTATTACAGAAACAGACTCACTCCACTTCTGAGATCAGTGATATGACGCGAGGGCTCAGAGCCAATGTACATATACTGTAACATATGATGTGTACACTGCACTTTATTTGTGGATGGTGTTATATTTCTGCACGCTGATTAAAAATCTTGGTTTTGTCATGTAAATATCATTTTTATGTCAATTTTGCATTAGCCAATAAATCCGTGGTTTATATTTCGATACGTTTGTGTATAGACAATAAATTGACATGTAATAAATGTTCAGAAATTAAACTTCTAAATCTGCTGTTTTGCAATTTGTGAATGTATCTTAAATTCTTTGTATTTGTGGGTTTTTTTGCATATGGGCAGTGTATTGTCAGGGTTTTCATGGAAATGAAATTCTCTTCACTTTCTATCTTTACTTGTAAGCACTGAATTCACAAACTATAAAAGGGCCAGTTCATCCACATCCACATATTATGCCTTTAGTACTGGCGGTTTCTATCCGGGTAGATTATTGCGTGATGACATTGTCAGATGTACGTTTTAGAGATGTCGTTTGACACAATGGAGGTGAATGGACTCTTGTTTAGCGCTCAACGTGTTGAAAACTTGCACTTGAATTCGTGTACAGCAATTCTTAAAAGTTGTTTTTCGGTACTTTTAGATATTGCAAATTCAAATTGGAGCAAACCAGCCCAGTGCTGCCACTATCTACACATCACTAACAGGATATTAGTGCACTGACCCTTTACGCTAACATACAAAATGTCATTGTTATATCTTCTGGACTTCAGGTAAACTGATAATGGATTTTGAAGTCAATACCAAAAAAAAAAACCTTTTTCTTTTCTAATATCTTTTGTTTTTTAACATTTTGTATTGATGCCTTTTGTGTTACAAGTAAAACACTTCCAACTGCCTTTTTGTTGTAGCACAATATCCAAAAGAAGAAAAATCCAATCATGAATCATCATCATTTTTCCACATAAACTTGTAACATAAACAAACATTTTTGAGAAGGATCCTTTAAAATGCGGTCATTATATTAGGGAGTTGTGACTGGGCTTTGTACTGAGCAGTGAAAGTGAGTCATTACATGGAAAGATTGGTTCTGGTATAAACAAATTATATTTACCGTTTACAAATGACCACAAACTAATTTCTGGAAAGCAAAGTTTGTGTTACTAATCAGTCAATCTGCAGTAATATATGCATAGTGCAATATATCAGATTTATTAGATCTGATTTATTAGTTTGGCGAAGGCTTCATATTCGACTGCGAAACCTCAGCTGACCTCGCCCTCGCCTACACCCCCCCCACACACCCTCTCCCCATCCCCTCCGCCCCCCTTTAAAAAAAAAAAAAAAAAAAGAAAGAAAAGGGTTTAAATCCTTGGGTGGGTCCAAATGAAAATTTAATTCCAGCCGCACAATCGACAAACACACTCATTTTTTTAATCTATTATTCATCTGGCAAGAAAATAATTGATTCTCTCCCTCTCTCTTGCGTCTCCATAGCTCCCTCGCCCCTCCCATCCGCGAGGTAAACAGAGGGTGGGGTCGGAGGTCAACAAGCCCTCAAGACGCTCATCATTCACGCAGCAGCCAAACGTCAAAGGGCAAAGGTTGCTCTCGGAGTCATTACCAGACTCCCTACATGTGTGTGTGTGTGTGTGTGTGTGTGTGTGTGTGTGTGTGTGTGTGTGCTGAGATAATGTTATGTTTTTTTTTGTGTTTTTTTTGTGCTATTTTTTTTGTCTGTGAAATGTCTTTCAAACTTCAAGAATTTCAAATATCTGGTGTTCAAACACAGACATCCGCGGCACCTCGGCACACCTCACTCTCCCCGTGTTTGTCTGAAAATCCTGACAAGTGCTCCGGTTCCACCCGAGCGTGGAGGATTTGCCCCCCCCACCCCCCACCCCCGCCTCCACCCACCCACCACCTCTCCACCTTCTCTCCCACCATCTCTAAATAATGAAATAAACCCACTGCGTCGTGGGGAGAAACAAAAATATATATCGGGAGGTGAAAAAGACAGACAGAGCAGGGTGGAGATAAAAAAAAAATAAAATGAAGAGAAAGAGAGAAGCATGAAATAATAATTAGTTTGGGAGAAAGAAAAAAAAAAAAAACAGGGGAGGGAGAGAACATTTTGTTGGGCGTGAAGATGAAAAATTCATAGCTGGCCTCGCAGCAGACAGACCTCCCATCAGGAAGTGATTCGGTGTCTGGCTGATGATACCGTATGTGGGTCAACAGAGGAAAGGAGGAAAAAGAAAAATTGCTGGATGACAGACAGATAAGAAAAAAAAAAGAATCATTGTGAAGAGAAAGAGCTATAGGTGGAACCTGCTGGACACGTAAACCGCATGAGGCGTCGCAGGAAACAATCAAGGGTGATTGGCGGGTCAAAGCGCCACGCCGGCCTCATCAACCGACTTGTTGGTGGAAATAAATCCCCCCCACCCCCCCGCAAAGTTAATACTCATCGATCCACATCAATTTAAAGTGCTCGTCTTCAGTCATTTTGTCAGTGAAAGCAAAATATCTCCACAAACGTTCAGTGGATTGGTATCAAGTTTGGTACGGACCTTCACGGTGACCAAAGGATTCATCCTATTGAATTTGGTGATGGTTGAGTGTGAAATAAGAGCACCTCAACCAGTAGAAATGCCACTTGTTTGGGGCGACCCGATGGCCGAGTGGCCGGGGAGCAAACCACATGGGCGCGTACACCGGTCACCGGTTTGCAGCAAGTCACTGGTTCAAGTTCAAGCCTTCTCATTTCCCGTCAACCTCCACTGCCACTGTCAAATTAAGGCATAAAATACCTAAATAACCGTTCAAAAAAAAAAAAAAAGTCACTCGTCCATCAGTTTCCGTTCAGTAATCTCAAAAAAAATGAGCGATGGAAATCTTCTCGGCAATCTTAACCGCACGTACGCCGACATAGCGACGCTGCGATCTGCACGCCACCTCCAGTCGGGTGTGCTTTGGGTCGCAGTGACACACAAAGCCAACGGAACAACTTAAGTGGGCGCAGTTACATATGAATTCAGGACGAGTTGAACTCGAGCAAAACGCGCACCGACATGAAACGAAAGTCCTCTAAACTGAGCGAAAGCGTCCATGCATAATCCAGAGCGCAATGAAATTAGCATTACTTCATAATGCACGAGGTGGACCGGAGAGACAGACTGAAGCTACCTGGCGAAACAACACGAGGTGAAGATTCGCTTCGTTTTCCGTCTACAGACTCCTTCAGGACGTCACCGCGGTGACAGGCTGCCGCCAGCACGGCATCACCACCCGCTAACTTTTTTTTGGGGGATATCGTTTGGATTCTCGTGAAAGGTCTTAAAAGTCGAACGATACGCGTTTGTCCTGTTTTAGTTTCTTTGACGGATACGTCGCCGAGCGGGGAGTCTTTCCTTTTTCTCAATTACTGCTCTATTCAGCACCCGCCGACAGCCAATCAAACGTGCTTAATGTTCAACAAATGAGCCGAGCTCAAATGAACTAGAGCGAATGGACGGCGGTTTCAGTCATCGTCAGAGGTGCCGGGGCTCAGCGGATGTTTCTGCCGGTGTAACGGGGAGTTTTGGTGCGAGACGCTTCGGTCGGTAAATGTGTGTGTTTTTTTTTTAAACGTATTTCCGTCACCCGACCAACCATCTCGCCGGCTGGCAGCTTCTCTTTTTGTGAGATAACTGCGCTCCGTCTGTTTGAGTTTAACAGAGCGAAACAAAAAAAAACAAAAAAGAAGAGCTGGGAAATAAAGGCGGCATTAGGAAATTAAAGTCCCCTGGAATAAATCAAAAATAGCCCTTTGAAAAACATCCCATTTTTAAAATACAATAAAACGTATTCACGTTAAATGATTTACAGGTTAATATATTGATTGCCTCATTTATGTATTTCTGAATTCATTTCATCGCCTTGTTTATGTCTGTATTTATTTATTTATTCGACACGGACCTAAAAATGGCATTCTTTAAAGACAGAAGGGGCGAACTGCTGTTAGACCTATTAAACCGAACGAGACAAACATAAACGATGAAAGGTCAGCAGTTAGTTAAGCAACATGTCTGAAAGCCCCCTCGACTCCAAAGTTAGTCCCTTGAAGGACGCCGGCCGACTCGTCCTGCCACGTGTCGCCTCCACCGGGGACACATCACACCCTGAAACTATTCCCGTCTGCTCGCAGAGCGCTGAGGGTGATTAAACCCAAATGACTCTGCCGACCGGTCCGCGGCGCGTCGACACGGACACGCGACCGCGTCGTTACGGCGTAAACACGGGGGCGAAAAAGCGGGACGCGGAAATCGGGCCACTGACTGCACCTCCGCTAATGGAAAAAAACACGTGCACGGACGTCAAACAAAGTCATGACGATGGGAGGCTTTCTTCAGACATCTCAGACGGTCCGTTGAAGAGGTGAGAAACGGTGAAAAACACTCTTCCCTTTTCAAAAAATACAAAATAAAAAAAATAAAATGTCCTCACAGAGATAGAAATCCATGCAGCAGAGCCACAGATACATAAATACGAGTGTGGAAATAGACACGCCGCTTACCTCACCCGCTGCGGACCACATTCTGCCTGGCAGGCAGCTGAGGGGTATTTTGGGTGGAACATGTGTGCGTGCGCGCGCACACGTGCACACACACACACACACACACACACACACACACACACACACACACACACACACACACACACACACACACACACACACACACACACACAAAGATAACTCCCAAAGTTAAAAGAGGAACCGAATAAAATGAAGTCAAAGGTCAGAAAATGTCTTGCGTGCTAGACGTGAGAGTGCTGACCTCTCGCCACAGCGTGTGTGTGTGTGTGTGTGTGTGTGTGTGTGTGTGTGTGTGTGTGTGTGTGTGTGTGTGACAGACAGGCAACTCCTTCAGACTCAAAACAAACACCTCACCGCACATGGCTGCCTCAAACATCTGTCCACTTTAATAACTCCCCCACCCTCCCGGAGTCTGACGGAGCGGGTCGAGTGTGCGTTCTCTGCGTGTGACGGCGCGTGTCAGCGCGACCGCCGCTGTTTGTTTGTTTGTTTGTTTGCGTGTTCGTGCGCGCCGAAGGGAGAGCAAGTGTACTTACGGCAGTCCTGTTCGTCGGAGTCGTCCTCGCAGTCGTTGTCTCCGTCGCACACCCACGAGCGACGGATACATTTGCCGTTGTCGCAGTGGAAGTCCAGCGGCGAGCAGGTGGGGAGCACTGCGAGGAAACAACAAGACAACAAGTCTGTCAGGAACAAACAAACAAACAAACGAGCCGGGGGAAAGGAAAGGAAAGGAAAGGAAAGGAAAGGAAAGGAAAGGAAAGGAAAGGAAAGGAAAGGAAAGGAAAGGAAAGGAAAGGAAAGGAAAGGAAAGGAAAGGAAAGGAAAGGAAAGGAAAGGAAAGCTTTGAGAACTAAATCAACTTTGGTATTTTTTTTTTATACTTTTTATTGCATTTCCGTTTTTCCTCTTTAATCTTATTTGTCTCCTGGTTTCAGATTTGTCCGAGTTCTTATCATCAACCAGACCGTTTGCAGGCCAGAGTAACGTTGGATTGCGCTCTCAGTATGATGTCACTGCGATCTGCGATCAGATTTGAGAACTGCTGGATTTGATCAGTTTGTGAAATTGAAATCTTCCAGAGATGTGGAAGTTATGCTTTATTTCATATTTCCAGGAAGTGAACATCAATCCATCATTTTTTTTTTTTATATATATATATATCAGTGTCCACCCAACATGAAACGTCTCCTCAAACTTTTGCATTACGTCGCAAAGAAAGCCGCATATCAAGTCAATCAACGGTATGCTTACGTTGCAGTACATGAACGTTGAAATAACTTGACTTAAAAACTTCGAATGTTGTCAGAACTAATCGAATCGACGAATACTGCAAGGAAACCAGATGAGGGATGACATCTGCCGATCAAATCCACTTACAGGTCTCTCAACTTGTTTTCAAGACACATTGTGGTCAGGATGATGAAAGCTCGAAGATTCGACACCCGACTGTTAATGTCAAGCTCGCTATTATTGAAAATTACCCCCGAGGTTAAAACTGCCTCACTCATTTTTTCACGATGATGTCACTTTATGTAAATTGGCGTGGACGCGGACATGTGATTGGAGGAAGTCTTTAAATAAGTCAGCTTTTGACTAGTGACCATATTTGGACGACGAGCTAGGGGAGGAGGGGCGGATCTGATTGGAAGCCCGGCGGTATTACGTCCCGCCCGCCGATAAGTCTTATACTGACCGCACCACAGGCCTGTCAATCAAACAGAACACTTCTTTTTGACGCTTATTTTACAATAAATGACGGGATTATTTTCAGATGGACCGGCAGAGAACGAACGAGAGAGTTGAGCTAACGACACCGGGATAACTCGGATCAATTTTAGTGGCCTTGAAGTTTATGAGAGAAGTTGAACGGAGGCTTTTTGGAGCCGACCTCTAGTGGCACTCGGTGGTATTGCAGTTTAGGGCACTTTCGCAATCGGCCTCATTTTTTTCAGAGCCGGAAGCTGCGTCCACTTTGAGATTATCCCATCGAATCACATCTCAAAATACAGATGTGATGACAATCCTGCACTAAAGGTCAGAGTTCTGACCAGCGGCCGTAAAATCGGGAGGGTTTATTCTCCGGCTGGTCTCGGCCGCTTCGGAGTCTGATCCCCGAACTGGAACCCCACGGACGCATCTTCCTCTTCCTCCTCCTCCTCCTCTCGCCGGTCCACTTTCTTACCCTGAACTCGGACTCAGCGCATTCCTCCTTAACTTCATATCCGCTCTGAGTGCAGCTACTGGCTATCTAAGCAGAGCCCGAATGACTGGCCCTTTTGTCATCCGCAGACAGAGCTAATTTAATTACAGGCCGGAGAGGTATGGAGGGAGGAGGAGGAGGACGAAGAGGAGGAGGAGGGAGAGAGAAAGGAGAGGCAGCAGCAAGCGACTCCCTCACAGCGGAGTCTCGCCCGCCTGTCAATACCAGATATGAAATATTGACCAGGCGGACGCAGACTTTATGAAAAATGCATGACGTCACGCGGCGAGTTCAGCAGCGAAAACGCAGACAGGCGGACGAGCCGGGAGTGAATTTGAGTGAGTGTGTCGGTGTGTGTGTGTCTGTGTGTGTCTGTGTGTGTCTGTGTGTGTTGCCGGGGTGTGGCCGCGGGTCTCTGGAGAGGAGGAGGGAAGCCCCACTGACCCACATACCCCTGCATGGATATTACATTATTCAGAGAGGGAACACACAAAGAGACGGACGGACCAGCGAGGAGAAGTGTCGTCCACCCGTCCCGTCCCCCCGTCCCCCCCCCCCGCCCTCGATTCTGTTCACCTTCTCGTGAACTCGGTCTAAATTACACCGCCACGCTGGTGCTTTGGGCATCCATGCGCAAAACCTATAACGCGTTTCCGCGACAACCAAAAAAAAAAAAAAGACAAAATTATCCAAATCGTCCAATCGGTTTCTTTGAATCCTTTTTCCACGCGGCAGGGTTGGGAAAATCAACTTGACGAGGAAATGCGCTGGAGGATCCATCACAGGAGGGGAAATCTAATCAAGTGTGGATTTTTGTTGTTGTTGTTGTTGTTGATTGTCACATTTTGAATGCAGCTGCGAGCACGGTTAAAAACAGGTCCGCGCGCGGTGCGTTCAAAGACCCCTCAGGTTTCAAGAGCATCTTTTTTCACGACGCTGAAATGTTGCGAGAACATAGAAGCAGTTTATTATCAGGACAGCGGTCAGTTTTAGGACGTCAGAGCAGATTTATCCCGAATCATGATTCTTGACGCGAGTCAATGTCTGATGGAAATATTGACAAATAGGACAGAGGAAGGAGTTGTTGGACACTTTAGGACAAAGCAGAGAAATTTTGCAAACGAAAGAAAGCGAATCAGGGAAATTTCTGAAAATCAATAACTTGTTTTAGTTTTATTTTTTTTAAACAAATATATAATACATTTCACTTTTAGTTTGTAAAACTTAAATATTTACTTTGTTTTTTTGTTTTTTTTTACTCTTCCTTGATTGAAAAATTTAAACATTTTAGTTGAAGACCAGTCAAAAAAAAAAAAAAAAAAAAAGTGTAATTGTCAACTTGGAGTTGGGAAATTGTATTTAACAGTTTCTTTCTCAGACTCGCTTTCAGGAAACAAAACTCGGCTAAAATAAAATAAGGTTTTGAGATCGTTTTTTGATATCAAAAAATAAAAAAAACCAGGAAGTAAAAATTGGCGCAGATTTACGATCTACTACCGGACATGTACCGACATTCCTGACAACCCGTCGGTTGTGGACTCGCAGGACGCCTGAACGCCGTCCAGAAACCTCGTCTTCGTCAAACTGAAGCACTTTGATGCATTTCGGATGCGTCTCCGACCGGACGTCAGCAGATTCACCGCCTCGACGGACAGGAGGAGAGAAATGCTGCTTCTCAACATTTTAATAAATATTTCAGCTTATCTGAAGAAGAACACACACACACACACACACACACACACACACACACACACACACACACACACACACACACACACACACACACACACACACACAATAACACACAAGCAGACATAAGCAAACCGTTGCTGCACGGGCTGAATAAACAACACAGTACAGAAATTGTTCAGGCACGAAAATTGGGAGAAATGTATGCAAATAAATAGCCCACTCGCTCACTCATGTACACACACACACACACACACAC
Organism: Brachyistius frenatus; assembly: GCF_029030835.1. Taxonomy (NCBI): domain Eukaryota; kingdom Metazoa; phylum Chordata; class Actinopteri; family Embiotocidae; genus Brachyistius; species Brachyistius frenatus. The sequence goes on from NW_027210655.1 coordinate 1,377,375, forward strand.
ACACAGACACACACACAGGCTGTAGGTGTGGCCTGCCTGCCCCCCCCACCCCGCACCCCACCCCACCCGGTATCGGGTGGATCAGCAGGGAGCATGCTGGGAAGGTTGATGAGGTCTCTGGGTACTTTGATCTCTCTTATCGCACAGATTCTGCTCAGCTCAGCTCCTCTCACTACCACTGCATTCCTCGGAGGCTGACACACACACACACACACACACACACACACACACACACACACACACACACACACACACACACACACACACACACACACACACACACACACACTTATCCACACACTCCCACGAGCCCTCCTGACGATAACTTCGTCCACCGCGCGCTGCTCGTTACATCCCAGCGATCAGTTTGATGATGTACTCCACCTGCTTCACTTCCTACGTTTCCCAGAATTCCACACGTGTCCCGCACTCGCACTCACACACACACACACACACACACACACACACACACACACACACACACACACACACACACACACAGAGACAACATCATTGACGATGGAGGTATTTTCCGCTCTCACTCAGCAAAAAAACAAAAAACATCTTGAATGCGTTTTTTTTTTTAGGTGTCATATTTCACAAGCGACTCAGCAGGTGCACAACACATTGCATTGTGGTCCACTTCCTGCTCCATGTGGTTTTCTATTAATCACATATTATTATTATTATTATTATTATTATTATCGTCATCATCCGCTTCCTGTGGAGCACATTCACATAACAACAGCGGCTGATCCAATCTTGATTTTGCTTATTTATTTTATTTTTTATTATCTACTTGTGCGAGTTGGTTCCCACACGGACTCACACATGTTTAAGGTCATACGACAACACACACACACACGCACACACACACGCACACACACACACACAACTACAAGTCCCATCACCACAAGTGGGACTTGCAGTTAATCCACAGAAAAATGATCTGAAACTATTTTCATGATCAATAAAATGCTTTGAGTCTTTTTTTTTCTTTTTTTTTAAATAGAAAAATACTAAAATTCTCCAATTCCAGCTTCTTATATGTGAATATTTTCAGTTTCCTCCATTATAATAAACCGAATATCTTTTGTTTGTGGACAAAACAAGACACTTTAGAGCTCCGTCTTTGGCTTTGGGAAACATGCAATCAACAGATTAATCAATCATGAAAATATAATCACTACTTTCAGTCCTATTTGAGAGAACCAAAACAAGCGTGCGTCTGCGTGTGGTCGTCTCTTCGTGTCAAACGCGAAGCCAAAAGAATGAAAGAGATCTGGACTGGGAGGAACTGTTTCCTGAAGGGATGACAAGCGGTGATGGAGGTTGGACCGACTCGTTCCGGACTGAAACAGAAAACCGATACGAGAGCTCCTGCGGTGAAATACTCGCGTTCGACACGCAGGCGTCTCTTTGCCGCTGTGAGCTTTCTGCCTCGACCCCGATATATCAAAAACAAAAAAGAAAGGCGGATTGAATATTTGAGGCAGGTCTGAATTATTGAGTTGCAGAGACACCGTTTCTGAAAAGAAATCAATCCTGTGCGAGTTTTTTTGTTTTTCCTTTTCAGTGCTGCGAAAAATAAAAAGTCCGTCCGTTGTAACGAAAGCTAAATTCCCAGAAACAAAATATTAAAAAAAACAAAACAAAACAACTGGGGCGAAGTGAAGCCGAAGCTACGTGCGTGGCAACGCGTCCCCGGAGGTGGTACCGAGAAAACGTGCGAGCGGGCGAACGAGCGACCTTGTTTTTGTCCTCGAAAGTCGCCGCAGACTCGGACCCAAGAACTTTCTTTTCATGATTTCCAGATATTTACAACTGGATATCACGAGCTGCGTTGATTTCACGGGCTCATCGACCGGATCGAGAGTCTGACTCGAACACGCTCGTGCGTGTGTGTGTGTGCGTGCGCGTCGCTGTCTTTATGAAGACGCATGTGGCCGTCTCCGAGTGGCCTTGAGCAGCGGCGTTAATGGCCTCCTCCTTACCGTGGAGCAGCTGAATCAAACGGCTCTAATGGGACTAATATATCTGCCTAAGCGTCGCTTATCGCGCCGTCTCAACGGACGGGGGGGGGGGGGGACGGACGGACGGACGGGAGACGGGGAGAGAAAAACAGACGTGGGCTCCCGAGAGAAGAGAGCCTGCGAGTCGAACAAGACGCGAGAGATTTGGCGATACTTGTTTTGTTTTGTTTGTTTTTTTGTTTTTAAAGTGAAATGATGCGCGCTGGCATTAAAGGACGCGCGCGTACCGGGAAACGGTGACGTCCAGCGGACGGCCGCTCACGTTCACGCGCGTAGACATCGTTAGATTTCAATCAGCTGCCGCGGCTTCGACGTGATTGACAAGTTTACAGTCTGAACCACAAGTATTTCATCTAAGTAGCTACAATACAATTTTTTAATTGGAACTGATTAACGACTGTTGAAACGGGCCCGAAGGCAGAGAGAGAGAGAGAGAGAGAGAGCACGAAGGCAAAACCTCATTTCTTCACTTCTGACGCTGCAGCGAAACTCTTCATGTTCTCGCATGTTAAGGAGATTCTGATTTTGATTCTCTTGTCGTGTTTTTCTTTGAATCTTGATTGAGTGCTGTCTTTATTTTATTTTTATTTTCCTGCAGGCGAAAAAAAAAAAGTAGATTTTTTTTTTTTTTTTTGGTAGTTTACAAGTGCAAACCCCCCTCCCCCCCCCCCCCCGACTTCCTCTTTGTTTTCCTCCCCCGGCCGATTCCCCCGACAGAGGTGGCTTATCTGATTCCATGCAGCTCTGGTCGGCAGCCAGAGCATATTTCAGGCCGCCGGAGCAGAGCGGCGCTGCCAAGCCGAGTTTTTGTTGGCAGCGTGTGTCCGCCGGCGGCCCGCGTGACGGCGCTTTCTTCCCGACCTCCCCCCCCCCGACAAAAACAGAACCTCGCGGGTTCGCCGGGCCGCGGCGCCGCGAACCCGCCGAAAATTGATCGTCCGGCGGCGGCCTCGCTCGTTTACCGTATTTATCGTAGCCGGCTGGGGCGAACGAAAAAACAAACAAAACAACAACAAAAAAGTCAAAACGGGCGACCGAAGAGGATTGATCCGTCTTTTTTTTGTTACTTTTTAGTTCTTAACCGTCTGTTTGGAAAAATCATAGAACTGCAAATCGTTATGAGGTCGAGCGGCAGAGAAAATATAGAAAAAGTAAAAAATACTCCATTGAAGCGATAAACCCAAAGTTTGTCGCAAAATGACCCAATTCAGATATTTTTCTTTATACGTTTCGCACTTTTGAGATTAATAACAGAAATATATTACTGTACGAGTACGATTTTAAATGATGCAAACGGTCAAAGTGAAGCCAACTTCAGCTCCCTCGCCCCCGACTAAAAACGAAAGGCGACCGCGCCTTTGAAGCGGTGGCTCTTCCTGTAGCTGCGTGGTCTCAGTTGACGCATGCTTTTAAAAACCGGCTAAAATCGTGTCCCTTTCTGTCCAGTAATGTTCATTTTTGTGTGCTTTTAAGGTCTTTTTTTTTTTTAACAGTTTTTGTTACCGTTTTATTACCGTGGTATCAATAATTACATTTATTAATACGATGTCATCCTCCTGAAGCGCTTTGTGACGTTCGCTTTGTGAAAGTTGCTCTAATAAACACACTATAATCCGATCGAGCGGTTTGCGAGTAACATCTTCAACCTCCAACTATAGCTGGCAAATAAAAAAGCAGTTTAATAAACGTATGATATTTCCCTCTGAAATACAGACGGGTTCAAGTATAAAAATAAAGTACATCAAAACAGCAGTTTTACTGAATGAACTGCAGACGTGTGTGTGTGTGTGTGTGTGTGCGCACGACTCGACACGACATCATCTTCACGAGACGTTTCACTGTCCATCACGGCAGATTAATGCAGAAACGTTTGCTTGTTGCCATGACGAATCTGTGCCGAGTGCTCGACTCCGTTGAGTAACACTCAAGCGCCGCCATCCACGCAACCCACACGTTTTCATCTTATGAGGCTGAATGACAGGAAATACTCGAGAGCAGTCTAATCAGGGCATTATATGACTATTAGGATTTGGTGTCGCTCGCTAAATGAGGTCGTAATTTCCTCTTAACGTTAACTTTCCTGACATCTGGACAGCCACTTGCAGCAGGTAATACGTCTCTTTGCGTATTGCACTCGGGATGATTAGCTTTTGCAGATATAAAGAAGGGTGAGATGGAAATTGTCTAAAGGAGACGTAAAAAAAATTAATAAAAAAAAAGCAGCAAAAGGGAAACGGCTTCAAAAGACCTTTGAATTTATTAAAAAATATATATTTTTCACTACACTTACTGTTATTTTAGCTTTTACTCTGTCTTCTACGTTATCTATTATCTCAAAAATAGACTGTATTTAAACGTGGACGTCGCTTTCGGCTCTGAAAAAATGAGGCCGATGGGGGAGCGTCCTAAACTGCGATACCACCGCGTGCCACTAGAGGTCGGCTCCACACAATCCCGTCGTTAATTACAAAATAAGCCTCAGAAAGATGTGTTTTTGAGGGGCGTGTCTCTTTGACTGACAGGCCTGTGGTGCAGTCGGGTTGCGGCTATCGGAGGGCGGGACGTCGTATCGCCGGGTTTCCAATCAGATCGAGTCTGATCCCCCGCTCGCTCGTCCAAATATGGTCACTTCCAGCTCCAAACCAGCAAAGATGACGGCGGCCAAAATCTGAACCGGAGGCTTCATAACGTTCACAAACCGACGGGTGACGTCACAGCTGGTTGCCGCTTGGTCTTAAAGCTGTTTTTTTTTATTCTCTTTTTTGCTTTTAATTTGTTATTCATTTTGTCTTTAAATTGTCCTGAAACTTATTTCATTTTCCGGATGCACAACTGTCTGTCTTATTATTGGCCTGTCAATCATCCGTTAGGCACTTTGAACTGCACCAAAATGTATGAAAAAGTGACACATAAGTCTTGATTGATGTTTTGATAGGATTTTTTTTTTTTTTTTTTACAAGCAAGAGAAGACATTAAGTCAGTTTCGGATCCCCTACAACCTGCAAAGTCTTTAAGCGTGACAACCAGACATAGCTCCGTCCTGACGTTTTCAGTATTGAAAAGGTCACGGGACATTTAAAACCTAGTCTATTACGGACCCATGAATTTGCTCAGTAAATGTCATGCCTATATCTTTTGTTAAATTGTGTCCCGATCAGAGTCGCTAAAATCAACACTACCGGGGGAACGTTCACATCAAACGGTTTACTAATCTGTCCGGCCGTTGTCGAGATGTCTCGCTCTGGATCAAAACAACCGTCCTCGCGCCAACAGCGGGACAAAAAGACGGGAGTCCGCGTGCCAGCGGGCCTTTGATGAGAGACAATAGGAGAGTTCGAGAGGAGCTCAGGGCAGGTAACGAACGTGCACACACACGTGGAGTCTGGCACACACAACACACACACACACACACACACACACACACACACACACACACACACACACACACACACACACACACACACACACACACACACACACACACACACACTCAACCCGAGCAAGCACGGCCGCGGTCGTCTGTCTGGTTATGTCACAATCGGATGAATTGCGTGCGCCTGCTTCAGAACACTTAAAAAACCTGTGTTGTGACTGCCGGCGGGACGATCAACAAGTTCATCTGCTCACCAGGAAAAAAAAACAAAAACAACAACACAAAAGCAAAATGGAAACAGCGGAAGAGCAACTTCTCATCATTACGAGTTCTCCAAAGTTTAGAGAGGAAGCTTCGGGTTCACGGAGTTCTCCGTGTGCAAAAAAACCAAAGTGAAAAGCATGTTGACGGATTAACATCTACAAAAAAAAACACAAAAAAATCACACCTGTGTAATTGTTGTTGCCTGGCAATGTAAATTTGTTTTTCATTAACAATACCGTCGGAGCTGAAAAAGAGCTAATCCGCTTGCGTAAACCCTCTGTGTATCTTTTCCGCCTCTTTTTTATTTTTTTTATTTTATAAACCTCGCGACTATTAATCTCATCAATCGTTATTTTTTTTTATTTTTTTTTATTAGACTATTAATTATTTAGCCCATAAAATGTCAAACGGTGAAGAATGCATACCGCGAGTTCTCGGAGCCTAAGGTGATGATATCTGCAAAATTGTTTATTTTGTCTGCCTGTCAAGAAACCCGGATGAATTATTGTAAACCGTGTCGTTAATTAAATTGCAGAGCATAAGTGCGTAAGTATTTTTAATTTTTTTATTTCCAGCTGTCACTTTCTTCATATATTTGACAAACACCGATTTATCACTTTTTTTTTTGCCATTCCCAAACTCAAAACGATGCCGACTTGCAATTAACTTGCAATGATCTTTTTTCCAATTATTTGTTTTCCTGTTTAAACGTAAAAAGCTCCTTATTGACGTTTTTTCTTGTTCTTGTTGTTGTTTTTTAACTCGGACTCGCGTATTTTCCTAAAAACCGATGGCACGCTACGATCTAACCCGTCGCCGAGAGGTGCGGCGTTAAGCCGGCAGCTTTTAGGCCGCGTTCGACAAACATGAGCGCTGCGTCAACACAGCCTCCCTCCCTTTTCGTTCAACGAGACCGACGTGTGGGCAGAGTCTCTGACAAAACAACACAGGGTTGCCAAGCAAAATAAAAAAAAAGAAGATAAACCTGGCTTAAGCTTGTGCTGCCAAATCCAATGTCACCTGGCAAAGCGCTGCGGAGGCCCGCAAATCTACTGAGGATGTAGCAACATGTTAATACAAGGCTGGTGAAAATCCAGATAAATACGACGAGGAGAGAGCCGACGAGAACGAGGCCCGAAAACCGCAACTGCAGCCGACGATGAATGATGAGCTGGATGAGCAACGCAAATAAAGACTGTAACCAGTTTAAATAAAAACGGGTACGATGTGACTTCAAAGGCAATTTTATGACACAGTGTTACTGATGGATGCCGTTGAAAAAAAAACTAAAGAAAAAAAAAATTCGGTACCAAATGAAAAAAGCGTTTTGCCAGACCAGCTGGAACCGAAGCACGTCGGTCGAAGGTCAGTACCGAGTCCTACCAATAGGTGGCAGCCTCACAGAAATTGTGTGCTGACGATATTATTCTCGGGCTGCAACTAAACGTATATCTTTATTATCATTTAATTAGCTGACTATTTCCTCGATTAAGCGTGTGGTCAATGAAAATGTCAAAAATGTGTAAGAAAAAAAAAAAAAAAAAGACTTCTTACAAAGTTCAAAGTTAGTGATTGAAACTGCTCGTTTGGTAGTTTTCCACCACAGCAGACCAAGAAAATGAAATAACTGCATTCTCACTATTTAGTTTCGTCTCTTTGTTTTGTTTTGTTTTTTTGGCATGTTTGTTTGAGAACATGTTTTCTTCAGTTGATTTCCTGTTGACATAATCTGTAAACAAACTCCCAAATCCAAATCAAAGCTCCAAACGGACCGCTTGAACTTCACCGCCGAACCCTTTGACATGTCATAATAACCGTAATACTTTAAAGGGGGTTTTAAAAGGAACATTTAAAACCTCCTCAAACAAGTCTGTGCAAGATTCACAAAGAAGGTGAAGCCGGGCGTCGGACCAACGGGCTCTTTTGTCGCTCCTCGCGCTTCTGTCACTTTCTCTGCCCTCAATCAGCGTCCAATCATGTCCTCTGCTGTGTGAACAAGTGTGCCCGCCTCGTTTACCGAGCGGGGGAGTAAATATTGAGGAGGGAGGCGGAGGGGGAGAAAGACAGAGCATTTGGATGGAGGAGAAAAAAAAAAAAAAGAGATAGAAAGAAAGAGAGAGAGAGAGAGAGAGAGAGGAGGATTATGCTAATGTGCACAAACAACGACAGTCAAATCCTCCGACAGAAAAGAAACCAAACAAGAGGGACGGGGGAAGACAAAAAAAAGAGACAGAGAGAGACAGGAACTGAGCGCCGGGAGAAATTCAGCCACATGGGGAGAAATAAATGAGAAAAAGTCTCGGGTTAAAAAAAATAAAATAAAAGAAGAAGTGAAATGATTCGGGTGTGCGGGCGTCCCGCGGTCGGAGGGAGGCGAGGACGGAGGGACGGAGGAGATGAAGGGACGGAGGGAGAAAGTGACACAGCGGTCCTAATCTTCTCCGCTCCTGCTTTTCGGATCAGCTGAGCTCCTGCAGTCGCAGCTGCTCTGTGATTGGCTGAGACGGCGGAGTGGCGGATTAAAAGGACAGAGGGGGTATTTCTTTATTATTATTTTTTTTTTGTGGGGGGGGGGGGTTGGTTTATGTGTGCGTGCGGGAGTTTGTATCGTTGTGAGAGCTCGGTTTTAGACCTCCGGTGCAAGGACACAGCGGTCGCTCGTTTTTTTTTTTGTTTTGTTTTGTTCAGGAGACTATAGTTTTTTAAATTGGATCTCGGGTTAAAAGCGTCAGGATTAGACGTCGTTTAATAAAAGCAGAAATACACCCGAAGCCTCTCGAAAGATAAACTTCCTCCGAACGAACACAGAATCAAAGACGGGCTCCTGGGGATTAAGAGTCGTGGTCTCCGTGTAGAGTTACCTAAATTTAAAAAAAAAATTTTTTTAAAAAGCCGCAGTTTTGCTGTCAGAAAACTGGTCTGGTGAGAAGTTAGAAATTTGCGTCCTAATCAAAGTTTTAATTGACTTCATTTTTGTGCTAAAAGCATGACGCGTTTGGATTTAAGTGACTACAGGCGTTGAGAAAAAAGAAAAACGAAGACAACATTTCATTTAATTAAACTCAGATATTATATTTTTGGGACTTTAACACCTTTAAAAGAACTGAAATGAAACTAGTTTAACTAGATTATAACCACTGAGCAAATATTGGAAATGCGTGCCCCATCTCCTGCTTCATGGTTTGGGTTGAAATAAGTGGGTTGCATCTGCTTTATGCTACGTCACCTGACTTCCTCCCGTCATAATGACTACAAAACCACTAGAGGTCGTAATAAATGGGACCTTCGGGCCACCTCGTCTTCTGAGCATTGGATCAATTAAAAAAAAAAAATAAGGCGATGCAGCACCCTCAACTCAATAGCAGGTTTAATAAGCCCCTGTATTCGGGGCGGATGTGTAACGACACCGGCTATTCAGCAGTCGGATAACAGTCTAATCGGGTCTAAAGCTGTTGCTAGGCAACTGATGACAATAAAAAAACCTAGAATGAAAGAAATCAGCCTTTTTCCCCTTTGCAGAAAAAGGTGATTAATTCTGTTTTTCCTTGCGCTTCAACCCAATGTTAAGGACTAACCCATTTGTATAAAATGTATAAAGTTACTTGTATAAAAAAAAAAAAAAAACCTGCATAGGATTTCAATTTTTTTATCAAAAATATTTACAGTCGCAGAGTCTCAAATGCCGAGTCGGTGAGTCGTTCAAATAGATTCCCTCTCATGCATTATGGTAAACATAACACCACCGAGAGGCCCGGTTACACCCGGCAGACACTCTGAAATGCATCCGAAGGAGGGTCCTCACAAGTTGGTCAGAGTGTATTCCTGACAGAGTGTGTGTGTGTGTGTGTGTGTGTGTGTGTGTGTGTGTGTGTGTGTGTGTGTGTGTGTGTGTGTGTGTGTGTGTGTGTGTGTGTGACTTTTTAGTACACACCCGTTTCCCAAAACCTCACAGACTCCTGTGAGCCGACAGCAGAGGAAGCCGAGCGTCATGCGGCGCTTTCAATCACGCACAACAGAGATTTTCCTCTTCCATTTCATCTCACATCCACCCTCGACAACGCGCGCGCACACACGCACACACACACGCACACACACACACACACACACCTTCACATCTGTCCTCTGCACCCGTCTCCCCACTAGCCGAAATCATTTACTCTTTCACAACCTCATCCGCTTTCAACTCAGCAGGACTCCAAAGGTGTGTGTGTGTGTGTGTGTGTGTGTGTGTGTGTGTGTGTGTGTGTGTGTGTGTGTGTGTCTCTCTCTGTGTCTCTCTCTCTCAGAGAGAGAGAGAGAGAGAGAGAGAGAGAGAGAGAGAGGACTAACTTGGAGGTTGACCTGAAACAGTGCGGGGAGGACGATGAGCATGTGGAGGAGACGAACGGTGAAATAACAGAAGACGTATCGCCTCGGATCGTGCGAGCCCCATCGCCTCTTCATCTGCCGCCGTCGCAGTTCTGACGAACATCCCGCAACGGCGCGCGTTAATAACTCGCGCTTTGCCTCGAAGCCGAGGAAAGAAAGGTCGGGAGAAGCGAAAGCCCAGATAAGACGCGGGGGGGGGGGCCACGGCAAAATAAAGCCCAGAGGCTGTCGGCCGAGGTGCCCGCGGAGTTCGAGAGGGCCCCCCCCCCCCCCCCCACCTCCCCCGTCGGACGGTGAAGCGCCGGTCTGGTTAAAGAGCACGAAGCTGACGGCAGAATAATAAAATGACGACTCGGATCGGCGTTGTTGTAGATTCCTTGTTCCTTTCGTCGTCACGGCAACAGCGAAGGGCGTTTTTGGAGAAAGACCAAAAAAAAAAAAAAAAAAAGTGTCCGGACTCGTGGTCAGAAACGGGAAGTGAACACGGGTCTCGAGCGCCACACAGTTTTTTTTTTTTTTCCCCACTGAACCATCAATCCTAGCCGCCTCCCCCCCCAATCAAGGATAAAAAAATTAAAAAACTCGCATTATATCGACGCCATCTGAACGACGGGATTTCCCCGGAGACGCCACCAGGGGTCGCTCAACTTCAAAACGCGGCGGCGGGTACGTACTCGCCGACGGAATACATTTTTGGACCAAAGCAAGTTTCCCGTCGGTACGATAAATAACATCCACGTTACAAAAGAGAGCGGGGGGGAATAAACAGAATTTATTTTGTTAATCTATTCCGCAATTAAATCATTTGGCAAAAAGATGGCAAATATTTGCTGGTTCAGAATAACAGAGAGCTTTGAACACTGTGAATTGTGATTCCTTTGATTTTAATATTTGAATCGAACAGCGAATCTCGCTGCCGACGTCGCGCGGCAAGTGAAGCGTCCGCAAATGACATTTTGGTTCCAACAATATAACGCAGAAAAACTAAACTTGTTCTCATCTGGCTTTGAATTTTTTTTTATTCCAAATACCAAACTGTGACTCCTGTTCAGGAGACGAGCGTTAACAGAAGAGCATCTGTTTCCTCGTCCTTCCCTTTTTTTTTTTTTTTTTTTTTTCTCTCTCTCTCTCTCTTTCTCCAACCTTCGCCACAAAAAGCCCCTCGCTGCCGTTTCCATAGGAACCAGATCCACGGGGCGTTTATGGACGTGAAGCTGACTGCCAAGAACATAAACAATATATACCCCCCTCCCTCCCCCCGGCCCCCCTTTAGCCCAGACAGCCGTATCGATGAGGGGGGGGGGGAGGAGGAGGGAGGGTTGTTGTTAATTTGATGAAACGTCCGTGAGTTATGCCTTCATTAAATTTCATCGGGGCTAATTAAGCCGTCCCGTCCTTGACGATGACAACGTCGCCGTGGATACCCGTGGTCATTTCAAGTCGAGGCACTTTGAAGACGTAATGTAGTCAAGAGACGTTCAAAGTTGTTTTTTTTTAAAGAGACCGCCGACTTCGCCGGTCGGTCGATACGTCAGGAACGGACGAAGCGGACGGCTCGAGGGTCGTTCGGGCAAAAAAAAAAAAAAAAAAAACGTAAAATGCGACATCGTCAGCAAGGTCCCGCGGCGGCCATATTATTTATGACAACGACGTACTCGTAGAACTGCAGTTACGTCCAGTAACTACTGTTTCTTCACTTCAGCTCCTGTGCTGCCAAGCCGGCGTCCGATTGGCCGCCTGGCGGACTTATTCTGGATGTATGCAGCTTTGAAAGTCGCCCCGAGGTAGATTCAGACCTGCAGAGACCATAATTCGCATCTACAGTTCCTATCAGAGTCGCGAAAAGTCGAAGACACCGTCGAAGGGGACGAACATCTGGGCTGCGTCCGCTTAAAGCTCGAGGGGAATTGGTCGGCGGAGTTCAGGTGGGGATAATTTTCTATGCGGTCATTTCAGAAATGGCCCCTGTGGAAATGTGAGCGCCAAAAAACTGCGAACGCACTGGTGCGGACCTATAACTTGAAATGTTTTTGTTTTGTTTTTTTCTTTAAAAGAGGCAGATTTACGATCAGGCAGCGCCGGGCACTCCTCCCGCTGAGGTCCAGTATAAACAGGTCCGTGTTACGGAGGCTGAAGAGGAGAAACACCGTGGCTGTAAAGTCCATTTCCTTCCTCACCTCCGCCGGAACGGCGACTGCTTTCCTACACTAACATTCACACGTACTTTATCCTGCACGCACACGCACACGCACACGCACACGCACACACACACACACACACACACACACACACACACACACATCTGCACTGAAATTGTTCATACATCCTCCTCTTAGTCCCTCGTCAAACTCTTCTTTGGTCTCTGTGCAGCTATGAAACTTTATCTGGGAGAACATAAGCACGAGTTGCCAGAACACACACTTACTTACACACACACACACACACACACACACACACACACACACACACACACACACACACACACACACACACACACACACACACACACACACACACAGAAAGAGACAACAGCCACAACTGCACTACAATTTCCACATGATTTCCACATCATAATTAGATCAGACGTTTACACAGACAGCTTCATAGACTCAGTCGGCCACTTTGCCTCTGCTCCCATCCTCCGGAGATACACACCCCCACACACACACGCACACACACACACACACACACACACACACACACATTCCTCCTGGGTGATTCAAGACAATCGTGCTCTGTCCTGAAATTTGTTAAATTGGTATGAATGATAAACCATTTAAAAGTTCAAACCGAGTCTCGAATGCCACAAACTACTCCATTACGACTCGGCAGAAAAAAAAAAAAGGCTGCGTGTGTGTGTGTGTGTGTGTGTGTGTGTGTGTGTGTGTGTGTGCGTGTGTGTGTGCGTGTGCACGTTCGCCGCGAGTCTAAAACTCTCACGGTCGCAGACGTCCGTCGATCCTGCTGAATCGTGGAAAGAACTCGCTCTCCGCCGGGCGTTGACGCTGAAACTCCTTAAATCAAATTATTCACCTTGTTTAGCAAACGTTGTTGAAAACCATAAAAATTTCTCTCGGGGTTTTTTTTAACGACGCGACGCCTGATTTAATCGGCGTAATCGAAGCAGAGGGCTTTGATTTTTTTTTTTTTTTTTTGGTCAGCGACACACACAGGCACACCTCTGTGTGGTCTGAATGAAAAGAGTTTTCAACTGACGAAGACTTTTGTTTAGTTTTAAAAATCAAACCCGAGGAACTTAAATCGTTCCTGAGAAAATGCGTCTTTCGCTTATGAAGGACTATTTAAATAAACACGTCGTTATACTTTAAGTTTGACGTTTATGTTCTAGCCAAGCGTGGAGAACGTCTATTGACTTCGAGGCCAGTTGAATGGGAGTCAATGGAGGCTTTTTGGAGACGACCTCTAGTGGCCGGTCTGTGGTATCGCAGCTTAAAGGCTCTTCTGCTTCGGCCTCATTTTTTCAGATCCTGGAGCTACGAACAGTTTTTAATACACAGTCTGTGGTGTCAGCGTCTTTTTTTTTTTTTGTCTGATGAATATTCTGGCTGAATTTTGGAGCTACAGATTCAATTATTTATTGGAAAGATGATCCAGAAGCCCGGAGAGGTCACGGTATCCAAAACAAGAGCACGTTTGGTGTTTGTTCTTGATAAATGCCACCGATACTCATTAAATGTTCAGTTTGTTGATGATTAATGGCGTCAGTCTACTCGCCGTCCAGGCTGCCAACGAGTGCCCAGATTAAAATATTAACCAGCAAATAATCTGACAAGGTTTCTTTGCCCTGATTTGCAATTTTACAGCTAAGTGGCTTCGTAATTAAATGAGCTTGACGTGCGGAGATGGGAGTTTTGGCACGGACGATGTTTTGGATCTCGCTAATGAAGTTGCATTCGTGTGGCAATATCTGCGTTTTGTTTATTTTGTTTATTTTTTTTTATTTCATTGGCCGGCCACCGCAACACCGTGAATCTCTGCGAAAACAAGCGGCGCGGTTGCGAGATTGACCGAGAGCGGGTCCAAGGGAAGGAGCGTCCCGACGAGCGGGGGAGGATCTACGGTACTAATGGATTAGGGGGGGGGGGGGGGGAGGAGGTCCAGCCAGACGCTCCGATATCCGTCAGCTCGCCTCCGACGCGTCCTCCCTGAAGAAGCAACGCAGCCGGCGGGTCGATGCGCGGCGATCGGACGTTCAAAACCGGCCGGGGATCAATAACACTTAAGCTCCCCCCCCCCCCCCCATCCCCCCGACCCCTTAACTAGCCTAATGTGACGGAGGGGAGATTGATGGAGAAGGAACGTCGGCGCACATAAAACACAAGTGTCAAACAAAAAAACAAAACGGGGGGGGGGGGGGGTCCGCTTCTACCGCCTAGACGAGAGAGCAGGAAGAAGAACAGAGACAAAAAAAGAAGAAGAAGAAGAAGATGCTCTCGTTGACGTCCCGCATCGATACACAAGCATTGTAAAAGGAGGGAGCGCTGAAGATCTCCACTTGACAAACTGAAACTGCAGGAAAAAAATAAATAAAAATACTCCGGTCCGCGTCGGCTGCCAAAGAACAATCCCTCCTTCCCCCCCCCCCCTTTCCCTCCCTCCTCCAGCCAAAAAAACTTTGTCGGGAGCCAAAAGTCACTCAAGCGTTTTGTTTTGTTTTTTTTCTGCACGGGGGGGCACGCACCACGCGGAGCGTCTCGGCTCCGGCAGCACTACCTGCCCCGCCGGACCGGTGACCCGCTCCCCGTTTCACTGGGTGACGATGGGATCCATATGAGCTCAATTATAGCTTCTTTTTTTGTGTGTGTGTGTTTTTTTTTTCCCCTCGACTCTTCTACACTATTTACGCAGGAAAAACTCGGGCCTCGGCACACTTTTTACCTTCACAGTTCAAATTCAGAAGTCACGCGGTTACGCAAATTTTCGCCGCGGAGCTGCCAAGAACTACCGGAGCCCCGGCGTGGAGCGGTTGGCAGTTTAATGCCTTGCTCGAAAGAGGGAGGAGGGGGAGGAGGGGGATAATATTCAGCGGTGAGAAAATGACAGTTTTACTTTTTACAACCTCGTCTGGGCAAGCTGGTTAAACTTCAAGTTTGGTTAAATCAATTTTTTTTTTTTTTTTAATACAGAAATGTCCTGGGTACATGTTCAAATTTCATTCATAAATGTCAAATACAACAATAACACACGTCTAAGTTGGGTACTTAACCAAAATATGCCTTTAAGCTGGGATAAAAAAAAAAAACTTGTCGAGCGCTGGAAGTTAACAAAGAGTGTCTGAGGTGTCGGTGGTCGGTTAACGCTTTTTTGGGGGAATCACGTCACCTTTTGGAAGATTTTAGCTTCGTAAATCCAAATTTTACAACTGCTCGTGTCAATACGATATTCAACATTTGAGAAGCGTTGTTACTGAAGACTGAACCATACGGGCCTAAAATAATATTACAACATTTCTTCATATTTCTGACGAGAACGACAAAAGTAATGAATATATTTAGGTATTCATTTTCAAGAAAAACACAATTGCAACAGAGCGAGCGTTACACGTTTATACTTAAAGCATAAACGTAACGGACGGCTTTAACACTTCGGCAGTGATGAACATCACCGGTTCGTCGTACCGCGTCAAAACATTGTCAATATGAACGTTTGTGATCGTATTAAAAGATTACACCATTGCTGCGAACGATATAATCCAGACAGACCGTTACTTTTCATTGACAAAAAGGGTCTGAGGTTAAAAAGTTTACGATAATATAACCCGATACGTCGTAGATCTTTTTTTTTTTTTTTTCCTCAAACTAATTAGGGACGACTTACAAGCTAAACTTGTTGACAAACTCTAACTGGGCGACCATCGCTTTCATCGCCGAGGAAACTGAGAGCGAGACACACGGATCGAGGGATCAAACACGCAGGCGTGTTTCAATTCAGTACTTTTGACCTCAATACCAGCTCGATATCTTCATCTTCAGGAGGTCGAAATCAACACGGAGGTTTTTAGTCGATGAGATTTTCTTTGTGTGCTCCCTCCCTCCCTCCCCCCCGCCCCACCCTCCGCCATCTGCTTCGTCCACAGCGGATCAATAATAAGGGAACGACAGAAGAAAGAGGAACAGCGGAAGGAGATGGTAAAACAACAACAACAACAACAACAACAAAAGAAAGAGAGGCGGTGGACTCACTGCATCCGTCCTCGTCGCTCTGGTCCCCGCAGTCGTTGTCTCCGTCGCACTGCCACTGCGCCGGGATGCAGGTGCACTCCCCGAACGCGCTGACCGCGCACGTGAAGTGGTTCCTCCCGCAGGAGCACTCGGCGCTGCCCCGAACACCTGCGGCACAAAGACAAGCAGAAGGTTTTTTTTTTTTCGGAGATGAATCGGGACGCGTTCGCCGTTCGAGTGTGCAGATGGGACGGTGAGAAAAAAAAAAAAAAAAAAAAAAAAAAACACGGCGAACCCACGAATCCACCTGAATGTTGACGACACCAGCGTCCCAACTCTTTCTTTGTTTTTTGTTTTGTTTTTACCGTAACGTACGTTCGCCCTCCTCCACCGCTCCACGCTTAATCCTACGGTATGCGCGACGAAAGCGTTAGAAAACCACAGCCATGTGCTGAAAAACCCGTTTAGCGTGCTTCGGTGCGATTTGATTTACGCGGCGGCAGTAAACTCCACTCGTCTGGAACTCATGAACATAACAACCCCGCCGCGTAAATTGCGCATTTTGATCTGGGCTCGGGACCACGACGTTCGGTCAATTAATGGACCCGTCAACCGCAGGATAATTACTTTCCAGCTATGTTGGTAATTAGTAATCATTTGAATGAAAACAAGCCAAGAATGTGATGCCCTCTGGTTTACATATGTCAGAATTTGCGGCTTTTCTGGTCTTGCACTGTAAAAAAAAAAAAACAATTGAATATTTGGGTTTTTTTTTTGGAGAGCTGGTCGGACAAAAACTGTTCAGACATTCTTCGATTAATCATAATAATGGTCAGATTAATCAAAAATAACCGTTAGTTGACATGAAGTCAAGTATGAGGCCATTAACGATCAACTGACTAAAACAACAACTCATTTAATCAGAACGCCATCCGATACGAAGGCTGGCGTCAGCAAACCTGGTCATTTATTGATTTATCTGTCAATTATTCTCTCCATTAATCAATAAGCTGTTCGGGTTTTTTAAATGTCAGAAAATGGTAAAAAAAAAAAAAAAAAAAGTTTGGTGAGCTGAATATTTATAATTAGCTCGTCTGACGGAGAAATAATTCAGGTGTCACTCAAAAATATCGCGGCTGTAATACGATCAGAATGCCATTTTCATTCAAGTGTCACATTTTCAGCTTTTTGCTCGTAGGCAAGTGTTGAGGTGTGTTTTAGTCATAAGAAACAGAGCAACGATTTGAGCCAACTGTCCAAAAAGTGAAGAGACGGCAGAGAAGTCATTATGAATCTATGAAAACATATTAAGGCGTCTACACGCCTGAAAGTCAGGACCAGGGGGGGGTCGACCGATAGTTTGAAAAAAAAAAACCTGTAACACAAAACCTGAATGAAATGCCTTTTAGCATATGTTTAATGAAAAGAGAACTTTTCAACATGATGTTAAAACACAAACTAAACTAAATATATATATAAAATAGCTCCTTGGAGATAAACGAACAGATAAATGCAAGTGGGGTAGGTGTGGGATATTGGTATTGTTAAATAAATGAATGCCGCCACTATGTAATCTTATCTTAAGGTAGTTCAGCTTGACCTGCTGCCACGGCAACCGGACACCGGATGAGCGGAAGAAAACGGATGGATGGATGGATGATGAAGGTATATTGCAACATAAGGGTATTTGTGGTAAAAAAAATTAAAAAAACAACTAAAAAGTCCTTTACTGAAAGTACAATTTCTAACCAAATTCGGTACGAGCCGCGCTCTCCCTCTCACGTCTCGTGAATTCGGTTCGGGCAAAACAAAGTACTCGCGAAAGTGCCTTTAAAGCTCCAAACAAAACAACAACAAAAAAAAGCATTACGTACATCGAAACGTGTACTAATCAGCCGTTTAGTGAGAATATACAGTCTCCAACTGTGCAGTCGAAAAACAATGTACCAAAATCCATACTGTCAAATCCGCGCACACACACACACACACACACACACACACACACACACACACACACACACACACACACACACACACAGACAAAGGGTCCATGTATCCCCGAGTCCTCTGATTGCCAACCACAGCAGAAAAGAAACCACCACATCTCCAGACACATCACATCGAAGCATGACCAGGAGAGGAAATAAATAAAGCTTTCCCATTTCGCTCCCACTTTGAAGCCCATTAATGACCATCTGTGTGTATTTCTGTGTGTGTGTGTGTGTGTGTGTGTGTGTGTGTGTGTGTGTGTGTGTGTGTGTGTGTGTGTGTGTGTGTGTGTGTGTGTGTGTGTGTGTGTGTGTGTGTGTGTGTGTATTTTGCTGAAACTGGCCTGCCGCAACAAACCCAAAGTTTCTTGGGAGCATGCATGCGTGTGTGCGTGTGCGTGTGTGTGTGTGTGTGTGTGTGTGTGTGTGTGTGTGTGTGCGTGTGTGTGTGTGTGTGTGTGTGTGTGTGTGTGTGTGTGTGGCCTCCTCACAAAGGCATCAGTCAACCCAGGAGGGCCTGGCAGAGAGCGCTGCGTAACCTTCAGATCCCTCCCACAGCACTAAATTAATGGCCTCTTTCTTTTCATTTCCCCACTCTCCCTCTCTTTTCTCTCCTCATTCTTGTCTTTCCACCATCCCCTCTTCACCCTCCCTCCCTCCCTCCCCCCCCCCCACCCACCCCTCTCTCCCTCGGCCCCCTCCCGTCTTTTTTCTCTCTCTCTCTCTCTTCCCCATAACTTTTATGGTGGGTGTGAGGGGGTGGGGGGGGGTGGCGTCATCCGAAGTCTTCCTGTCTTTAAAAAAAAAAAAAAAAAAAAAAAAAAAAAAGTGCTCTTTCTAATTTGGCTGCGCGCTCTGTAATTGGTGCCGTTTAGCCTCCCGAGAGCGGCAGACGGGCCCGTCACAGACGGACTACTGTTTTGACACACCGAGGCCTGAAATTCAACCAATTAAGGCCGATTCCACGTCGTCCTCGGATAGTTCCCGCCGCCCGGGTTGGAAGCTGCATCCGTCCGGAGCCCTTCGAAGCTCAAAGTGTGGGTTGTTGTTGTTGTTGTTGTTTTTTGTTTTTAATTATTTTTATTTGCGCCGAGCTAAACGGAGAAGTCCGCGAGCCGGAGCGGCGGCGGGAGCCTCGTCGACACGGAGCCACATCACAAGTCGGCCATTTGTCAAACACGCTTTAAAAAGCCGAGAGGTCAGCGCCCTCCGGCTTTGATGTGTTAAGCGACGTTAAGTAACCTGTGCTGTGATTTGGCGCTACAGAAATAGAAATAGAAATAGAAATAGAAATTGAATTGAAACACTTAACGGTGTCAAATCTGATAAGCGAAACCAAAAATAGATCAAACACCGTCCCGTCCGGTCTCTCAGAGACACAGCCCTCTTAACGCTGGCTATCGTTACACTCGTTTCATCTTAACACATGTTGACATTAACAGTACAGCAACATTAATGACCTTGGACCTCTTCGGGGGGGGGGGGGGGCAGTGAGGGGAGGGGGCCTGATGTCTAAAAAAAAACATTAACTTTGTGCCGTCCCGTTTTGTTTTTTTTACCGTTTTCTCATACATTTATTTCCTTTGTTCTTTTCATGCGACAGAAACGTAGGCTAGCGCATTTCAAAATAAGAGCATCAAAATGAAAGCAGGAAACACCAAAAAAAAAAAAAATGGAAAAGTGCAAAAAATTTTTAAAGAAAAGCTCGCCGTTTACCACGGCCGTCTTTATCGAGGAGTATTTATTTTACACTTCGTGCGCGCCGTCGTCGTCGTCGGCGGAACATTTTCGGCGTTTTTTTGTTTGTTCTCGTCTCAAAAAAACGACACGCCAACAAACGCTGCGAACGCGAGGTCGCCCTCGCGGCCCCGCCGCGAATAATTAACATCGAGCGAACGCTGGCGTTAAATATTAGTTTGAGGCAAACGTGTTGAGAAATGTTGAAAAACTGGACCGAAACCTCCCGTTCAAAGTTCACCGAGGAAGCGAAGGGAGAATCGTCGTCGGGCGGTCGTTACGTAACGCTACAGACCAGAAAATTAAAAATAAATAAATAAATAAAACACACAAACACGATGCAGCAGCCAGGCCTGGCAAACAAAAAAAAACAAAAAAAACGCCGCTTTCAAGAGCGCCAGCATGACAAGGCCTCTGATGCATCACACAGATAACGGATCACATGCTGGGCCGTGGTTTTTTTTTTTTTTTTTTTTACTTTGTAAAGACAGTGGATCCCTTTGAGCCGAAAGCAAAAAGTTCAGCAGTGATACACGGTTTCATTAAAAGGACGTTCACGTGGAGCAGGTTTCATCGTGTTAATTGATCTTTCGGCCGAGTCGAGAAAAACATCAGACGAGAAACGAAGCGCTGCGAGAACGCTTTTTTTTTTTCCAACTTCTGTTGATCTGATTTCTGTTTGTGGAAAATTTCAAAATAAAAGCCTTTTCGAGACAAAAAAGAGATTATTAAGGTGCCACAGAGGCTCGATGTAGGTTTGTGTTAATCGGGGAGAG
Organism: Brachyistius frenatus; assembly: GCF_029030835.1. NCBI lineage: Eukaryota > Metazoa > Chordata > Actinopteri > Embiotocidae > Brachyistius > Brachyistius frenatus. The sequence goes on from NW_027210655.1 coordinate 1,398,096, forward strand.
ATGCTGATCTAAATCTACATGCGGACATTTTTTTGTTTGTTTTTAGTGGATCAGTCTGCCTCAGAAAGTTTGGTCAAAGTGAAAAGCGCTTGCAGCCGTTTGGTTGAACGTACAATACGATATCGAACCGACGCCTTCTCTGCCTGTGCCTTTTCCTTTCGGGGCCTGTGGTTTACAACTTAATAACAAAATATATCTAGATTTACGAGTCCAACGTGTAGATCCCTCAAAATCCCCCCCCAAAAAAAAAAAAAAAAAAAAAAGCTAATAAAGCTGTGGTGTGTTGCAACAGCTTTCAAAGTAAAGTCGGCCTCCCTTTTTTTTTTTGGAGCGTCTCAAGAGTTTCGGCGGCGAACGTTCCTCGAGTTGATAACAACTAGACTCGTTACGTTAAAAAAAAAAAAAAACTCTATTAAGCTATTAATGGACAAACCTTTGCTGCTTTTTAAAACACCCTGCCCAAAGTCCGTAAAGTCGGCGCCAGAACCTCCAACTTGAGATAAAAACCTGTTGAGGGGCGGAAAATCATCTCACTTGGTGCTAAAAAAAAAAAAAAAAACTGGCTTCATAGTTAGTTTGTAGACCGGGTATGTTTTTGTTTGTTTGTTTTTGTTTTTTTTTTGTGCGTAAATCAATAAATACAACTACATCAAAAACACAAACAAGCGAGGTCATCAGTCTGTCCAGTAACCGGGGGACGTAGGCGTACGTCTTGACCCAGCGTCTTTGCCGGCGCGCCGAGCCGCGAGTCACGAACCAAACCTCCAGCGGAGAGAAAGAAAACAAAGACCACCAAAGATCCTCCGCCGACGGGCCGCCGCCGCAGCCCCCCGAGACTGTCCAAACAGACCCGGCGTGCAACGAGACAGGTGGTCCACCGAAAAAGGTAAACACGGGAGACCATCCCAAAAAAAAAAAAAAAATTAAAAAAAGAGAAAACCCGACTCAGCGAAAGCCAGAGAGAGAGAGAGACTCTCAGATCTAACCAGGTGGCATTCAAACATTTGGTTGTTTTTTTTTCACAATTTGCTGTTGTTAAAAAACAACAACAACAACTGTTAAATGATGAGTGTGAGAGAGAGAGAGAGAGAGAGAGAGAGAGAGAGAGAGAGAGAGAGAGAGAGAGAGAGAGAGAGAGAGAGAGCAGCGCTGGGGCCAAAACACACACAATGGTGAACCCGGCCCGGAGAGCGGGGTGGCCCGCAAGGCTTCTTAAACGACGCCTTAAAAGGGGCTGCCAGTTAATTAGGCGCGGACCTCCCTGGAGACTACCTGGAGGGTCGGGGCTGGTCGTTCTGACTGGGTGTGTGTGTGTGTGTGTGTGTGTGTGTGTGCGTGTGTGCGTGCGTGTGTGTGTGTGTGTGCGCACGCTATAAAAAGTGATCAGCGGGGTAATTGAAGGGGAAAGAGGAGGTGACGATGCAAAGGAAGGAGTCCTTTTGTCGTCGTCCCCCCCCCCCCCCCCAGTGTCTTCCCCGCCATCCTTTCGGGGTGTCCCGAGCGTACGACAATGCTGAGTCGGGAGGGTTTTTTTTTTGGAAAGCCGAGAGAAAACAATGATTTTTTTTTTTTTTTTTTACCCTCGACTCCAAAGATGATAGAAGAGAGAAATATTTTACAGACTAAAACAAAACAGGAAAAGAAAATCGTCCCGGACGACCGGCGAAGAGATCCGACGGTTAAAATAATATTTGAATTAAGCGTTCGGGGCCAATAAAAAGATTAGACACTCCATCCTCTGGCGCCAAAATAATCAAGCTTTCTGAGCGAGGCGTCACAGAAATCACCGTCGTTCGGGCCAACTCTGACGATACCTGATCGTCTACTTCATTATTAGTTATTTTTATTTTTATTTTTTTTAAACTTTCATTTCAGGCTTTCTTGCGATTCTGTGATTCTCGTCGCGCCGAGCGACCAGAGAGAAAAAAAGGTTTTATTTGTTTCTCCTTTAGCTCTTCAACAAACCGTCGCCAGCCAATCGGGACAGGTTTTGTAAAGCGGCTCCGACTCTTTTTCCGCACGTTAAATGTCCCAGAAAACCAAAACAAGGAACTTAAAAACGCGCCGTCGCAAATCGTCGGTGACGATTCTTTGGAGATTCATCACCTTTCTCTTTCACACCTCCATCGTTATGTAAAGATATCGATTGCAATTACACGCTCTGTTGTTGTTGTTGTTTTTTCCCAGGCTCCTTCTTCTTCTTCTTCTTCTTCTTTTTTTTTTATATCTGGACGTTTTCTCTCACAACATATGGAAGCTGTAAAGCTGCTTCGAAAACACTCAACGAAACACATTCGCTAAATTCCCTGTGGCCGCGCGATGGCTCTGCGTTACGCCGACTCGGCTTCGAGATGTCAAACAGCTCATCATCATCGTCACCCCTCCTCCCCGCTTCTCCCCCGCCTCTCCCCTCCCCTCCCCTCCTCTCCCCATCGGCTCATCTCCACCTACTAATTTGCCCACTGCAGGTCAGGCCGCCCTGATGCGGCGAGCCGGTAACCACGGCAGCACATGTCGAGCTCTGGCTGGGAAAGAAACACACACACACACACACACACACACACACACACACACACACACACACACACACACACACACACACACACACAGAGACAGACAGACAGACAATTGTGTAGGACGCACGAGCACAAGGAAACAACTTCTTTTTTTTTTTTAAAGCGAGAAGGGGAAATTCTTAAAATGCTTAAAATATCCGGTTTGTCCGCTTAAATATGTGAAAAAAAAAAAAAAAAAAGTAGCAGACAAACGAGCTCAGAGTCGATGCCAAATCTTCAAAGCTTTCGAAAAAATCTCCGCGGACAGCCCCGTCATCACGAGCTCATCCTCCTGGTTTGCTCAGACGCACACACACACACACACACACACACACACACACACACACACACACACACACACACACACACACACACACACACACACACACACACACACACACACACACACCGGAGGGTCTGAAATGTGAAGCAGTTGGTCCAGCAGCAGGGTTCTTTTCACGCCTGCTCATCTCAGACTTTCATTAAAACTCCGGTCTTATCACAGCGCAGCACTCAATCACTTTCTTATAACATAACTCAGCAAGAGGACCTGTGTGTGTGTGTGTGTGTGTGTGTGTGTGTGTGTGTGTGTGTGTGTGTGTGTGTGTGTGTGTGTGTGTGTGTGTGTGTGTGTGTGTGTGTGTGTGTTGGCTTGCGTTCAGGCCGGACCGTGTTAACACTCCTCCGACGTGAAAACTCTATTTTTGCATGTTGTTTGCGGCAGTAGATTCAAACAAATAATACCAGGTGTGTACACGTACACACACACACACACACACACACACACACACAGCCGAGTCAGCGCCGATTAACTAAGTGTGACCGAGAAGCATGTGGGAGGAAACTGTCCCTTTATTCGCTTGAAATGAGGCAAAACAACATAATTACACGCGCAGTGATAAATCACCACCATCGTCATCCCGCTGCTGAGGGTTAAAAAATTACAGGACCTAATGGATGGGGCTGTATACAGTGTACAGACACACACACACACACACACACACACACACACACACACACACACACACACACACACACACACACACACACACACACACAGTGTCATCCATGGGCAGCCAGCAGTCTCTCTGAAGTCACTTCAAAGATAACACCGAGTTGGCCGGGGATGAGTTGGATGGCTGCTGGATGAGCATGTGGGCTGGCACCGGCTGGAGGAGGGGGGAAGGGCGAAGGGGGGAGGAGGAGGAGGAGGAGGAGGAGGAGGAGATGGGGGCGTAATACGTGTGGGTTAAAAAAAAAAAAAAAAAAAAAAGGGGGAGGCCCAACAACTTACAAACCTGCAGCTTTAAGAACAAATATATTTATAATTTTACCTTCCATGTTAGATTTTAATTACATATGTTGAACTTTTTTTTATATTTTTTAATTCTTTTTAAATGTCCTTTTTTTTTCTTTTCGACTGACGTTTTGATGCTTTCAAACGTACCGTTTGTGCGAATTGCCTCGTTGTTGAAATGTGCCCCACAGTGCAACTTCACCCGCCTGTGATATGATTCCTTCTCTCTTTTCTTTTGTTGTCGTATTGTTTCGCGCATATTTGTTGTTTTTTTTTTTGCATTCGACGAAGTTCCATTCATTCCTTCTGAACCGTGTGCGAAGTTAAACATCAGGTGTCTTCACGAACCGCACCTGCGTTAACTCGCAATAAATAACCGAGCAAAAAAAAAATTAATTTTTTACATTAAAAAAAAATAACCAAAAATACGATTGAATAAAAATGCCCAAACTACAGCCAGTTCGTTCTTCTTTTTGTTTTTACTTTAAGCCGAAGGAGGTGCGTGCAGGATGAAGTGAAGTGTCGGGGTGCGTTGTTCTGTGTGGTCCACCTGGTCGTGAAGGGGTTAAAGGACGAAGAGGGGCGAGCGTGCGGTACTACGTTTCATTTTCCACTCCTGTCAGCCCTTTGTGATGACTCTGGCTGCTGCTGTACTTATGTGGCTTTGCGGACTCAATATGTGCGCGTGCGTGCGCGCGCGTGTGTGTGTGTGTGTGTGTGTGTGTGTGTGTGTGCCCTGTACAGTGTTTGAATGACAGAAGTACTTCCATTGTGATCAAAGAGAAAACACATAAAAGATCCATCACAACTGCTTCCCCTTTTTTTTTTTAACCGTGTTTTCTGTGTTTGAAAAGCTTTTAATGACCTCATGGGAAACCGGGCGCTGACTTTTCCACGACGATGACACACGCACACACACACACACACACACACGCGCACACGCGCATGCACGAGCGCGTTAAAACCTGCGGACGGGACGGAGGCCGCCCGGTTCCGAGCAGATGAAGAGCTGCGGGTCTGACGGTCGCAAAGGCTGCGTGGGAGGACTCCTGCGGTGGTGTTGTTGTTTGTTTTGTTTTTTTAGTTTTTTTTATGAAGTGTGGGTGAGAAAGCAAGAATGTTCTGCGATGGACTCGGAGAGGAGGGTGAGGAGGAGGGCGAGGAGGAGTGCGAAGAGACGGTTGGAGGGAAAAAGCTCGCTCCGTTTGTTTAATAGCTGCCGAAGCGGCAGCTTGAACTCCGCCGTTGACCCAGAAACAGAAAAAAAAATAAATAAATAAAAGAAAGAAGGGATGCTGCAGGGAGACGATCAGCTGTGATGTTTCAGCATTAAAATCAACGTGAATTAAAAAAATGTAAAAAAAAAAGTTATTATTTCACTGCAGATTTGCGATCAAATGTGAGACAGTTGGGAGTACAAATCCGTGTATTGGCTTTAGTACGGACGGGATTCGTTTGTGTGCGTGCGCGTGTTGTGCGTGTGTGCATGCATGCGTGTGTCGAGCCCCACAGTGTAAACACAGCAGAGCTCTGAGCTCCGCCTCTGGCTGTGAACACTAGACTTGCTGGGTAATGTGCTGAGTGAGCACTTGGTGTCCAAGCTCGCTCTAATCCACAGATTGACAACTGAACCAAAACCCATCCACCCCACCACCACCACCCCACCCGCTCACCCTCCCACCCTCCACCTCCCCTTCCCCTCACACTCACAACCCCCCCCCCCCCCCCCCCAACACGGGCCTCCGTCAGGGATTCACAGGTCACAGACTCACACGTGCCTCGAGCTGATTTTTTTTTTTTTCCACGTTTTGAGTTTGGTTTTTAATTCAGCGCATTCGCGACGTCGGTCATTCAAATTAGCTCGACAATTAATCCATTTTTGATCGTCTTTTTTTTTTTTTTTTTTTCTTCCAGATCCGGGCTCCAATCGAGTCTTGTTGATTTCCCAACAATTCCCGCTCCGCCGAAAAAAAAAAAAAAAGCCCGATTAGATGAACAAAAATACAGGTTTTCAGTCAGTCGAGAGCTCCAGCTTTTGATTGGCTCTTGATTGGCTGAGGGGTTGAGGGACCGGAGATTTCAGAGGTTTATTGATGAAATACCAACCGATCTTTATCACCGGCCTGACTCTTGTTCTGACAAAACGAGCACTTTGGGATTTTATTTTCTAATATTCTCTGACATTTTGCAAATGAAAAACAGCAGCGCGGTTTGCACCGAGCTCCAAAACAAGAATAAAACAAAAATTTTAAAAAAAAATTAAAAAAATACAAAACTGACTCGATGAAACGGCACGCAATTAAAAACAAATGCGTCGGAAAACATATTTCGATTAAAATTGAAACAGACATCGGTGCCGGCGTCCACGGTTTCACGCGTTACGGTACCAAACTAAGCTTCAGCAGAATAACACATCAGCACCGAGCGCCGCAAACCCCTCACGAATGTCCAATAAATCCCAAAAAGCCAGTGACCCGTCTCCGCCGCGAACGTCTATTGTTCTGCGGAGGCAAATCAAAACCACGTTTGTGGCTCGTTAAAAAAAAAAAAAAAAAAAAGCAGCGGACCTCTCTCGGCGCAAATTAAAGTAGCTGAACCAACGGGAACGTTAACGTCGCCGGGCTCGAACCGGGGTCCGGGTAGAACGATAATGTAAAAAAAACAAACTAAAAAAAATCACTACCTAATTGACGCAGAGGTGCAGTCTGAAAAAACAAAGATGTATTTTCCAGCAGCAGACGTGGAAAGTGAAGTTTTTTAGATTTACTTTTATTTATTTAATGGATCACGTCCAGTCCGGTGGAGTCGGGGTCTTTAAAATCGCTACACGAGCCTCCTCTCCGCAGGAGGGTGGAGGTGTGTGTGTGTGTGTGTGTGGGGGGGGGGGGTCGACTCCTCGGCCCCCCGCGCAACAGGAAACATCCCACCGCAGACCCAGGAGCCCTCCGCCCCCGGGGTCTATCGATCGGCGACGTGCTGCAAACCCTCGAGACGTGAAAGACGAGACGGCTGAACGACTCGCTAAGAACGAGCTTCTGAACCTTTTCTTCTCCGACACGAACAGCATCTCCATTTTTGTTGTTGTTTTTGTTTTGTTTTTTTAACACAGTTGCTTCCTCGGACGCCTTTTCATTTGCAAATTCTTGACGCGGGCTGGCCCCGCCCCCTTTTCCTCCACACAGCCGAGATGGCGACCGCTGAGGGCGGAAAGCGTCCACGCGTTTTTTTTTTTTTTTTTGGGGGGGTGGGGGGGGGGCCTTTTGATTGCGTCATCCCGGTGCTTGTCAGTGCGCTTCACGTTGATTCACCGTTCATGAAAACACTGAAAATAATGAGCGTTGGTACGCAGAGACGCGGCGATAATGCGGATTGACGGTTCGCGGTGCGACTGAACGGACAAATCTTTAGAATACGACCCCACCCTCGCCAAAAAAAAAAAAAAAAAAAAAAACACCCTCCCCTCGTGCGTGTCCGGGCCCCTCGTACACGTACCGGACCGCCCGAGTACGCGAAATTCAAACCTCCCTCGTCGCCTGAACAGACGAACGAAACCCACACCGGTCCAATTTCTTTTTTTTCCTTTTTTTAACAAAACAAGCGCGGCGCTCCCGAACGGGAACCTCGCGCGGCGGCGCCTGACGCCAGGTCAGCATCGGCGAGCTCAATTTCGGTCCACGTCTGCGAATGCGAACTCGCGCCGAAGGGATAAGTGCAGCGAGGGGAGATTATTCCACGCGGGCGAGCCGTAACTCACTTTTTTTTATGGGCTTTGACTGCGACGAGGAGAGCAGGCGCTGGAGGTCCGAGCTCTGTAATATCCAGTTAGAAACTGACGCAGCGTGAAGGGGGGCTCTGGCGCTGTTACACCTCCCAGCCTCCTCCTCCTCCTCCTCCTCCTCCTGCTCCTCCTCGGCACCAGACGCTCTATGATGTTAACGTTTGGGATTTTGGGGCAAAAAAAATAAATAAAAAAATAAAAACTGGGCTTGTAAAACTCAGATCTCCCCGAGTGAGACTTTGCCAGTTTTCGGTATTGTGACCTCTCTGTTTTCTACATCAGTCCAACAGTCGGCCATTAACAAAAAAAAAAAAAAAAAAAAAAAAAAATGAGCTGCTGACTACGAGAGAGGGTTGAAACCAGCGTACACGCAGACGCACACGTGTAAAAAAAAAAAAAAAAAAAAAACAACACGCCAACACCGGGACGGTGTCCACGCGCACGTGTTCTGGCAGGACGAAGGTGTTCCCAGTTACTCGTCACAGACACATCCGAGTGCAGGCGGACCTGAAGTACCGACGCTCGTGTTAATATTTGACTTCAAAAGAAATAACGACGACGGCGACGGAAAACGTTCTTTAAATATCCAATAAAAGAATCGATAAGTTGACCTCCGCAGGAATGACGATGACCTTCATGAGCCGGAAAAGCAAGTTCGTCCAGTTGAATGGAAAACGGGTTCAGAATATGTAAAAAACAACAAAAAACAACAACTTAGAGGTGGTTTTTTTTGTTGTGTTTTTTGTTTTTTTTGTATCCGAGTCCCCAATCGAGACGACGCGCACATCTTGAAGTTATGAAATCTCATAAGACACCCCTCCCCTGATCCCTACAGGACAACAAAAAACCTCCGGAGCACTCCAGAGGAGGTGGGAGCCGGGTGGGGGAGGTGGGGGAGGAGAGAGGGGGGAGGGTTTGGGGGGGAGGGGAGCGGGCGGTGGAGTGGATGTTAAATTGGCGACTTGGAAGGCAGAGCCTTTCCAGAAGCGAAAGCGGACAACCTGTGGTTGGGGTTGAATTCTTTCCCTCTCCAGCCTCCTTTTAGGGAAAAAAAAAAAAAAAAAAAAAGAGGCTAAAACGGCAAACACAGACCCCTCCATTCACAGTCATTTATCCCTACGGCCGGAGCCCTTCTTCACCGGCGGCGGCGGCCCCCTTCCGGGGCTGCCCAGCAGGATGCCTGCGAGTGGCGTGTGAAACTCTCCTGTCTCCTTCGGCTCAAAAGGGAAGGATGAACAATGGCCCTCGCCGGGCGTTTGGCTCCGAACAATCCCTCGCTCCGCCTCGCTTTTCCTTCCAGTCTCCGAAAAGCGACCGCGAGCTATTCCCGCAAAACCCACATTCCTTCGTCCGTCCGGCGTTGTTCCGTCGGCAGCCGTTTCCCTTCGACGCCAACGGCTTTCTCTCGGCTTTCCCCTCCTCTTCCTCCTCTTCCTCCTCCTCTCTTACCTGGAACTTATTTCCCGTGGTTTCCCATCCATTTCACTTTGCCGCAACTTTCCCGGTCTGCCTTCGTGCGAACACCCCCCCCCCACCCCCCTCCACCACACCCCACCACCCCCGACGACAAACACTTTGAATCTCAGACGAAGGGGAGATGGAAGCGCCCCGCTTTTTTTTTTTTTTTTTGGGGGGGGGGGGAGTTCTCAGGACCCCGTTTGACCCTTTTATTGCCCCGATCGTCAAAACACGGGTGCCTCACCCTCCACCGGCACGTCTCGACCCGACCATCTTTCCATCTTTGGAAAAAAAAAAAAAAAAAAAAAGCCCTGCTGGATCCTTTCCTCCCTACACGACTTGGACCAGAACCCAGAGAGCGAGCGAACAAAGCAATTATGGGTTTAATTAATTGCACATTTGTCTGGGACGGATTTACAACTGCTTTTGATTTACTCGGGGCCCCCACGTGAAGGATTTCCACAACACATGGAACGCAACAGTGCAAACAATGGAAATGAGTGTGGACAGCGAGACAGCTTTGTGCCATTACAATAATACAATAAACTCCGATCGCATGCCTCCCTCCCCTTCCCCCCCCCGCCCCGCCCGGCGCAGGATGCGAGCCGAGGGTGGGGTGGGGTGGGGGTGGGGGGGTGCTTCAGCGGAAACATGTGGCTCATCGGTCCGCGTGGCGACTCTCCAACCGGTTCAGGGGCTGACGAAACGGGGAAAACTCCGTGTCAGTCCGATCAATCAAAAAAAAAAAAAAACGACGACAAAAAAACTAAAAAAAAAAACCTGTTTCGGCTCTCTGTGGGAGTCGAGGAAGAAATGCGGACAGTCCCCCCCCCCCCCCCGCAGAAGGAGCCTCGGCAACAATCTGCCCGGCTTCTTGCCGGGAGGCCATTTTCTTCCCCCGGCTCTCAACCATTCACCAGCGGCTCCTACAGAGCTATTGAGCATTCACCAGGCACCTCCGCATCCCCGACAAGCGCAACAAAAAGCATTTTAAAGCAGCACTCCCTGCGGTTCCCACACTATTTCACCTGTCAAACGCTTACAAAACAGTCGCGGAAGGCCAAATTCTCCTCAGGGGCGCTACAGCACACCTCTTGCCAGCCTCGGCCCCCCCGAACCCCCCCCCCACCACCACCACGACTAAAGACGCCGTTACTCCTCTTAAAGAAAGGATACGCTATAAAATCTCTCCCAACCTGACCATCTCGAGCGACGGTTTCGGAGGCCCGGAGGCCTCCAGTCCACCACCACCACCACCACCATCACCACCACCACCACCACCACCACCACCTCCCCGAACCTGGACGAGCGTCACCTTAAAAGCAGGAACGGGGAAACCCCGAAGAGAGCGTTTCCTCCAGAGCGGACGAGTCATCTTGGGAACGACGCTCAAGGGGGAGGGGGGGGGGATTGATCGGCGGAGAAAGACGTCGGAGAGGGGGGCGGGGGGGGATCTCGCGTCGCTTCGCAGAGGTTTTGACAATCCGAGGAAGAGCGACTCCTTTTTCAAGTCTTCACTCTGAATTCAGACCGAGCGGCGCCTCGATGCAGTCAGTTTACTACTTCCGATCCGGGGAAAACTAAATTCCCGACTTGTTCCTCCTCTCGGGGATTACGGACACAAAAAAAAGGCTTGAAGTTTCATTATGGAAAAAAAAATAGTACCGTTGTGGAGTCGCAGCTGATCCGATAAAGGTTTCACATCAAGGCCAATTTAAGACCTCGATAAGCACACATTACACCCTCGTACCTAAAAAAAAAAAAAAAAACCCATAAAGGCACCGACATCTGGGGTTTGACAACAAGGTGACAAACGGTCAACCCTGAACCACCTTCTTTTTAATGACTTTATCTCCCTCTTGTTTGAATTAGAGCGAGTCGCTCAGTAGATTTGCGGCTCTCATTTTAAGAACCGAAGCAAAACTCCCACTTGAACACACTCTTTTTTGTATTTTCTCCCAGCGTGTAGGATGAAGAGGTACAGTTTCACTTCGGCTAATTATAGACCGTCTCTAACTGCTTTTTGTTGCTATGGTGCGCATAATCCATTATCGCCATCATATATATATATATATATATATATATATAAAACACACACAATCTGGTTTCATTGGAATTTTGTGTGAATGCGAATTCAAAACCAAACACAGTTTTTTTTCGGCGGCCGGGTTGAGCCGCCGTCTGGGCTCTCGCTGCCGGGAGCGTTTCGGGCCGACGGGCGGGAGGGAAGTCAAAACGCGACGTGAAAGCTTCTCGTGGCGTCCGCGAGCGGCGATGGCGGCCGCCCCGCCAACAAACCTCCCGTTTCAATAGACGCCGCAAATATTTGCTCCGTTTAGTCCTGCGGTGTTTGACGCGCCGCCGCCGCCTTTCTTTTGTTTTTTCTTTTGTTTTTTTTTTAACGGAGAACACGTCGGACTCAGAAGACGCGGTTATGCAATCCCCCCCCCCACTCCTCCTCCTCCTCCGGCTGGGGAATAATTACGCTCCGGTATCATAACATCATAACAACCGCTAATGGATCATCAACAGCCGGGAGGAGGAGGCGGCGCGGCGCTCATCAAAGTCTGATTTGCGCTCGCCGCCATCAGAGAATCGCAGCGTTTATTCACAATTGCTCCCCCATCTTCATCAACAATAAAAAAAAAAAGAAAAAAAGAAAAGAAAAAAAAAAAGCTTAAAACAATCAAGAACGTGCGCGTTTGTGCGTTTTCCCGTTCCGAGCCGTTTCGTTTTAATATCTGCCCGCGATGATGGGATCCTATTTTAGACCCTCATAAAAGGGAAAAGCTGGATGTAACTCAATAAATGTTAATTTGGGCCCCAAAGCATTTCTGAATATGAAGACATCAATCTTAATGCAACCCCCCCCCCATCCCCTCCCCCTCTTCTCCCCTCCCCTCCTCTCCCTCCCACACACACACACACAGCAGCAAAGTGACAGCCGCTTCAACAGATCAAGTCATCACCTAAAACAGCGGCGGTGTAATGAAAGAGAGCAACACGGAGAGCGGGGGGATGCTGAGGGGGGGTGAGAGAAGAGAAAAGACTGGAATTATTTCAAGGATCGTTTGTCACAGCGGGAATCTCGTTTTCATGGTTTTGGGGGGGGGGGGGTCGCCGTTTCGACCGAGTTGAGAGGAATTACAGAGATCTTTGAGAGCCGGCGTCGCTGCCGAATCGGTCTGACGGGGGCAAGAAAGTGAACAAATAACAATTATAAATGTTGTAAGCAAACATCCGCTTCGTTCCCAATCCGACAAAACTTCAAAATATCAACCCCCCCCCTCCCCCCTCCCCCCGCCGAACTCCAGCTGCGCGACGGGAAAAGTGAGAAGGCGAAGGTCGTCCCGTCGTTATTGTCCACGACCGCATCGACGACGCCGCGAGCGCGACGCGTCTCGCAGTCGTCGCATCTTTCATTGAGATGGATTCGTTTCGGGCTCGGCCGTAAACAGACGGCGCCCGAGAGAGACCGTCCGCCTTCGGACAGACGGAGCGACAGGGTGATACGTCACCGTTAGGACGGAGCGAGTCGGCCTCCTGACGCACACGCACGCACACACACACACACACACACACACACGCACATGCACACGCACACACTTCAATTATCCGTTTTGCTCTGTCCTCGCCGCACCTCCATCCAACTGTCCTAAATCTCCGGCTTTCTGTCTTCATGCCGGTTGATCCGGTTGATCCCGTCCATTGCTCCTTTTTTTTTTTTCTCCTCCTTCTTTTCTTCATCCCTTTCTCTTCTTCGTCGTCTCCTGCAGCCGACTTGACAGCTCAGATCATCTCTTGTCTGTTTCCAGCCGGCCTTGATTAAAAGAATGAACCTGTCTGGGCCACTTCGAGACAAACACACACACACACACACACACACACACACACACACACACACACACACACACACACACACACACACACACACACACACACACACACACACACACACACACACACACACACACACACACACACACTTTCACACACACACCATGCGGGCAGAGCGATACGGCCCAAGACTGGGAAGAAGAAACAAGAGGTTCCGCCTTGAGGTCTGATCTCAGCGTCGGACCTGCTCGGGCCTGCCCGCCCTGCTCAGATGCCCACAGGCCTGTTGTTGGCCGACAAACCGAGAGAAAACACACACACACACACACACACACACACACACACACACACACACACACACACACGGGCCAACACGTACACACGGCTTCTTCGTTGCCATCAGTACAGTGAACGCAGCGTAACAATCATTTGATAAGCCGAACTGTAATAATTGTCTGTTACTGCCGGGTGACACGCCGAGGGGAGCTTTTTTTTTTTTTTTTGGGGGGGGGGGTGATAATTACACAAAAGTGGGCTGCAGAGTGTGTTGCAAAAAAAAAAAAAAAAAGAAACATGCAGATAAAAGATCAGGGTTATAAATTGGGGATTTTGTCTCTCTGCTCTACTAAATGCACCTTTACATATTTCTGTCGCCTCTTTCACAGCTTTTTAGTCGAGAACCAATTCCAAAGAGAATAAAAAGTTCCATTATGACAACACGTAGTTTCAAAGCCCAGAGATATGATTGGTCAACCGGACATTTAGAACGAGCTCAAATCAGCATGACGTCACACCCCTCATCATCACTAGGAAATATCACTTCGCCGTCTCGATGGCAAATATGTAATTACAGTTGAATTTCATATAATATGCGATATAACGCTGTTTTTACTTGTTATAGGACGGTTAAACGTGACCCACTTGGCGAAATCCGGTCTTTATTGGTCGTTTTTTTTTTTTGCCGCTACGAGCGCCCTTACCGTAACACTGCAGACAGTCGCGCACTTAAAACCCTAGGTAGCGGCGGCGAGCTCGACCGGTTTGGTTTTTAACACGTGACACGCTGCTAAAATCGTAAAAACACACGAGTCCATCGACGTCTTTTTTTCAGCGGATATCTTTGTTCCAACCAGGCTGAGCTAGCTGAGCAGTTTGGCGTTTCTACCTGCTGCATTTAGTCAGTTTGAGAAACCGTCTCTAGAAAGCAAATGAAGCGAACTAGAAATCGCCTCTGTTGCTAGGGTGGTTGCTAAGGGTGGTTGCTAAGGGTCGGCCCACTTGCCGGCGTGGTAACCATCGCGTACGTCCCCCATTCGCTTCTACCGACGCGACTGACCGTTTTCCAGTTGTTCGTCCACGCCCCCGTGTGTTGCCACGGAAACGGAGAATATTTCTATTTTGAGAGCCACGATACGTAAAAAATAAATAAATAAATTCACGTTTTATTTAGTCTGCAACTCGTCGTACGATCGCAACGTTACACGGGGGGGGGGGTCGCGCTTCAACGTCGGCGGTGACGCCGTGTCATGTGACATAAAATCCTCAATTCCTTCAGAAACGTACTTGTTAAATTATTAAAAGGGAAAAAAAAAGGCCGAGACTCGGGGATGATGTTGAACAAATAGTCGGCTGATCCTCGTCACGCTGACGTTCCTCTCAAAACAGACAAACAGAGCTCCCATTGTGCAGAAAAACAAGACGACGAAAATGACCTCCGGACACGCCGAAGGAATAAAAGCTGTAATGATTAAAGGAGCGTTCGGTAAATCATCGGCCGCTTCGCGCGGCGGCCGCTTCTGAAGTCGCCTGAATGCTTTAAGACGCAACTGAGCTTTTTCCATCTGGGCGTGAATCACACCTGTGACACCTGGACGAGTTCCATCTGCCAATGGAGATCGTACGATGCGATCGAATCTTTCAAAACAGAAACTAGATGGTCTTTTTTGGTGAGACAGCCAACATTTACATTAGTTTTTTTTTTTTTTTTTTGTCCCTGTTTATTTGACCGAGGGGGGGGGGGGGGACTCGATCGAAAAAAAAAAAAAATCGGGATCACATTCGACAAACAAAACAATTTGAAAGCATCGGTGCAACATTTTCTCAAAGAAGAATCGGCCAGCGAGGCGGGTTTCAAATCGCTATGGTTACAGCTTGCCAGTGAGGCGTTTAAGGGAACGTCTGTAAATTGCGGCAACAGAAAAAAAAACTTGGTTACGCTCTCCCCCTCTAAAGTGCATGAAAACTAAAGATGCTTTGGAAGAGAGGAATGTGGAGGAGGAAGAGCTGGCAGCATCGGAGAAACAACGGATGCAATATTGGGAGACTTTGATTAAAGACGGATCAGAGCCGTCTTCCTCCTCTTATCCTCCTCCTCCTCTTCCTCTTCTCCTACCAGCCTCCGAACCAGCACGGCTTCTTTCTCCTTCTTCTTTTTTTTTTTTTTTTTTGTGAGGAGCAGAAGAAGTGAATGAAGCAGATGACAGAAGGAGCGCAAAAAAGGAATCCTTTTCATGAGTCAACGATGAGCCGGGAAATCAGATGTGTGTGTGTGTGTGTGTGTGTGTGTGTGTGTGTGTGTGTGTGTGTGTGTGTGTGTGTGTGTGTGTGTGTGTGTGTGTGTGTGTGTGTGTGTGTGTGTGTGTGTTGAAAGCAAAAGCATCATGTATTCACTATAAGAGCATCTGGAGGAGCTAAAACAAGAGACGGCAGGATGCAAGAGGAACGAAGGCGAAGGGGAGGAGGAGGACGTAAACAACCGCGCTTTCTTTTCTTTTCTTTTTTCTCTTTCGAAGTCGCTTCCTCCTCCGAGAAGTTTTTTTTTGTTTTTTACACCCCCCCCCCCCCCACACACACACACACACACCACCACCAGAGATGATGTTCAGGCTTTGAGGCAGAGAGGGACAGGCTGCAGCAGGATGCCAGCTTTCGACGCTGTCATTTGATTTTTTTTTTTTTTTTTGGTGTCTCATCCACCTCCTTTTTTTCAACCCTCTTTTACTCGGTGACAGAAAAACATCTGCGTCTCTGCGGAACGAAACGGCGGAGAGTCGAGGGCGATGTTTAAAATGGACAACCTGCTGATCTTCATCGGAAACCTGCGGGCGGACGAGCTGCAACTTTCTCGATGATCCTCCTCCTCCTCCTCCTCCTTCTCTCTGTGCTGTCAACAAACAGAGCTCCTTTTGTGCAGAAAAAAAACCCAGAGGATGATACTGACCTCCAGACGGGCCAGAGAAATAAATCCTGTAATGATTAAAGGACCTTTTAGTAAATCATTGGCTGTCTTTGCATGGCAGAACCCTCTCGAGTCGCCCTGAAAGAACTGGGAAGTGGAGGTGGAGGAACTGAAGAAGAGAAAAGCGGGAGGAAGAGGAGGGAGAGGAGGGGGGGCCTTTTTCTTTTTTCTTCTTTAAATGCAGCAGCCAGTGAAATGAGATGTGCTTGAGGCTCATTAAGAGGAGAGAGGGCCGAATTCATTCAATCTGTCTGCCCCCCCCCAACATGAACAAAAAAAAACAAAAAAACCTGACACACACTTCAGGAACTGATCAGCTGTGGCCATCTAGGTCCTGATGGCAAAACACACCACCACACACACACACACACACACACACACACACACACACACACACACACACACACACACACACACACACACACTCAGCTTTCATTAGCTTAACAAAAACCAGTCGCGTTCTGGTTAAGACTGACGGACGCGTGACACGCGGCACATTTCAGCTTTTAAAGATGAGGATTTAGATCAACTCTCCCCTCCTTCCGTCTGGTTTGACTGCCCGACATCATGCTCCCCGCGCCTCTGATCCGATTAGGACGTTCGGAGGTGTTTTCGGCGTCGTCGCAATGAGATTTTGGATTAAGCGGCAGCTGAGGATTCTTCTGGTAACGAGGTGGGGGGAAGGGGTGGGGTAGGGGGTGTGTGTGTGTGTGTGTGTGTGTGTGGGGGGGGGGGGTTTAAATGAAAACTGCAAACGTAAAAAAAAAAAAAAAAATCAAAGAGTTTCAGGATGGGAAGGAGCAGCAGTTCGGTTTGATGGAGTCAGCGAGTGTGTGTGTGTGTGTGTGTGTGTGTGTGTGTGTGTGTGTGTGTGTGTGTGTGTGTGTGTGTGTGTGTGTGTGTGTGTGTGTGTGTGTGTGTGTGTGTGTGTGAGAGGTAATCGCACATCAGCTCAGAGGCGTCCAAAAGCAGAACTCAGCACTGCTAAACTGCTGAGGTTTAACACGGCAACGTCTCTGCGATGGAGTCCAAAGGGGCAAACAGGTGAACCCCCCCCCCCATCCTCCTCCCACCATCCCCCCCCCCCCAACCCTCTCCATCATAACTGACAGGAGCGATGGCCCGATAAAATGAGAAAAAACAAGAAAGGGGTTGTTAAAACAGCAAGAGGACGTCAATTAAGAGGTCTAACATGCACACGCACGCACACACACACACACACACACACACACACACACACACACACACACACACACACACACACACACACACACACACACACACACACACACACAAAGGTGCTCAGGTGTTTAAGTCCCGGTGTAATCTGGCTCCCCGACACCAAACCCAGGGATTAAGTAAATTAAGCTGCAGCCTCTTTGTCTCGCTGCACACTTCACCACCAAGCTGGGAGCAATTAGCCACTTACGGCACTTGTGGTGAAACACACACACACACACACACACACACACACACACACACACACACACACACACACACACACACAGAGTAACTGACCAGGAAACACATGTTCTCTCTCTCATATCTCGTATTCATACAATCTCCCTCTGTCCGACACACACATACACTTCATGTCTATCCCATTACAGGAACCCCCACCCCCCACCCCAAACACCACCATCCCTCCCCTCGGGCCCAGCTTGCAGGCTGAAAAGCCCAATTTGTTTATTCCTGTAGGGATTATGGGGAGGGGGATGATGGGGGGGGGGGTTGAAATGCATCTAACAGAGCGTAGGGGCCCCCTCTCTCCCAAAGCTCTTTAATTACTGCTCCTCCTTTGCCCCACCCCACCCCACCTCAGCACCACCACTTCCCAGAACTCAGCCACCATGAACTTGAGCTGGAGTTAACCGCAAGGCCACTCTCATGGTGTGTGTGTGTGTGTGTGTGTGTGTGTGTGTGTGTGTGTGTGTGTGTGTGTGTGTGTGTGTGTGTGTGTGTGTGTGTGTGTGTGTGTGCGACATATAGAGACAGAAAAGGGAGCAAGAAAGAGATCACTAACCAACTGCCCCCTCCCCCCTCCCCTCCAATGCTCTCCTCCTCCTCGTCCTCCTCCTCCGCCTCCTCCTCCTCCTCCTGTCAATGCATTCCAACCTCTCGGGAGGGCAAACCGGAGCAGTGATCTGGGACTGAACCAACGACATCCACCCCGTCCCACCAACTCCACCACGTCGCCTGCACGTGCACCTTGTTACCGGGGCAACGAGGAAACTTTTCCACCTGCGTCCAAAAGATGCAGCTTCTCCCTCGTTAAATTTCACCAGAGCACCGGGTTCGACGCGCAGAAGTTCAAAGACACGGTTTGCGACGACGCACCGCAAACTCAGCGGTTCTGGTCTTTTGGAATAAACTCTCCCGCGAGTTCAAGTCAGCGATATTCAAGTGCACATTACAAATGTCTGCTGAACTAATACATTCAGAACGCGCAAACAACAACATGAATTCTTAACCGGTGACTTTCCGTGACCGTGATAGAGTAGGTACGCGTTTCCCATCACGTCCTTGTTCACTTATGGTTTTCAATCATAACCCAATTTTATGTATCATCAGCTCTTCATTCGAATTGACCAAAATGGGATATTTTAGAAAAAAGAAAAGTAAATATGATTTCCGTCCGTCACGTTGAGCTGCTTTGTTCTCAAACGTTACGAAGAAATAACGAGGGCATGCTGGGAAATGCTGATGCGGCAACAAAGCTGCACGGCGAACACCGGGAGAGTCGCGGAGAGGCGCAATGCAACAACACATCCCACCGCAACGCAACCTGTCAATCACATCCGAACACATCGTATCAAACGCGTTTTATTTTGACGGGACCTCCGAGCGGCTGCATATACAGCGGACTGTTTGGTTAGGAGACGACGAGACTAAAACGTCACCTCTTTGCAACAAGTTAAAACAAATTCTGCCAACTGATTTCCACAAAGAGTCTTGTCCTCCACCGACGTTCAAAGTGGTAAAACTTGTGCTGCCAATAACCGACTTCTAGAAACAAAAAGAAAACCAAAAGAAAACCAAAAGAAAACAGCCAGTGGCGACACGAAGTCTTACACGGGGGTGAAAACAACTTCACTTCCAACGCTTCAATGCTTCCACTGAAGTTTTCCAACAGACATCATTTACATACATGTTTGCCTGTAACTGGTTACATGAATTTTCCCACAATCCCCTGCAGCTCTGAGCTGCTCCCACAATGCCTGGTGGGGATCCAGGGGGTCCCGAACAAAAGCCCCCGGGCAGCTCCGGACCACCGTTAAACATGTTAAAGAAACACTGGAGGAACTCACTCTCGTTTCTTTCTGCCCCCACCCCACCACCAACACCACCACCACCACCTTCCTCCTCTCACTTCATAAGGAGGTACGAGGGGGGGGGGGGCACACAGAAGAGAGAGGAGGAAGAAACAGAAACACAGTGGGTCGAGAGGGAAAGGGGGCTCGGTGATTGATTAGAGGCAGAGAGGGAAAAAAATGGAGTCTCGCATGAAAAACAGAAGCAGCCGGAGAGATGACTCTATTCACACTCATGAAGGAGCACTTCTTTCAAAGGCCTCCTCCCGTATATACACGTATAGCTCCAGAAAACAAAACAAAACAAAACAAAAAAAACAGCCAGTCTGTCAGGGTGAAAGCAGCGTTCCCTCTATAAAGACTCCCAGACCCCCCCCCCCAAAAAAAAAAAAAAAACATCTCTGGGAGCCCCGTCGAAAACCAAAAGCTGAATCCAGACGACTTTTCCTCCAGCAGGCAAACTCTGAATGTAGATTTTAACGTTCATGATTCAAAACAAATATCGACAAACGTCACAACACGTCCCCGGAAGTCCCGAGAAAGACTATTTGACTCGGTCCGGACCGGAGAGACCTCGAGAGACCTCGAGAGACCCCGAGGCATCGAATCGAGCGCTCGTGGGATTGTAAATACATCCGAAACCAAGTCGGAAGTTTTCTTTTTCATCCGTCACACAACTGCCTTTCTAACTTTTTACGCTTACAAACAGCCCGACAAAGTAGAAAAGCACACACGTTCGCGCCATCGATCAGGAATTTATGATATCTCCTGGGATTTTTGAAAATGTCGCTAAAAAGAAAAGGTATAAAGACGGTTTCCCTTTCCTTTTTTTTACCCTGAAAACAAAAGCAAACCTTTGTCTCCTGTGTTTGATTAAAGTAACTCCCCGACACGCCGGTCTGAAGGTTAAATCCCTCTTTTGTGCCGTACAAACATTATTATATTGCATTACTCTAATTTTGCCAACATTGCCCTTTGTCTACTTTTGGACATCAGTTGGTGTAAACTCCAAATGTACAACCGTTCATGAAACGGGGGGGCGGAGGGGGTGGGGGCGGAGCTTCTGTCCCCGTCCGGCCCGGGCCAGACGCTCCGTCCACTCCTGCCGATGAAGGAATGAGAACAGGTGGGCCGGGCGGCTCCAGACGAACGGACACGCGTGTAAATCGACATGACACGGTGGAGGGAGGGGGGGGAGGGGGGCGAGACTTGGACGCGGACCAAACGGCCTCTTGCCCCTCGGACACACGATATCTCCTGACATCATGCTGCCGGACAATTGTCTCTTTCACAACAATGTGCCCAAACGCCCGCTTGTCTGCGCTTAATCCCGCGCGGCGAGCCCACAGATGCTTCGGACTTTTTTTATTTTTATTTTATTTTTATTTGTTTTACCTCGTGCAGTATCCCGTACGAGCGCAGAAACAACGAGGTCACGGCGGGACTCCGAATTCGACATCGGAAAGAGACGCCGCATCCTCGACAACGTCGCGTCGTCACCTCTTTCTTCGTCGTGTTCAAAGAAAATAAAATAATAAAAATAAGCCTTTGGCGGACTATCCCGAGACGTCGACGTGCAGCCGAAGGCTCGGGGCGTCTTTGAGCCCGGTTCACCGAGCCGCCGGTGAGATCGTGTAATCCGGTCTGTTGTTAAAGCTCGACTTCCGCCTCACCTAATCCACTCCTAATGGTTTCCTCCCCTCCTCCCCTCGGCCTTTTCCACGCATTCGGGTCGACCTCCCCCGCCTTCCCCTTCTCTCGCCATCAATCGGACCTTTTTAACCTCCCTCGATTTGTTATTCTCCTCGATGTTTTCGAGTCGTCCCACCCCCCCCCACTCTCTGTCTCTGACCCTCGTTCGCTTACTCCATCCTTGTTCCTCGGGTCTGTCGTCAAGACAGAGAAAAAAAGACCGCAGTTTTATAGCGCTGGCTGTGTTTTACCTCGTTGTGCAGACATGCGGTGGCCTCCAGCTCCGGGACATCTCACCCCGACGCCGGCGGAGACTATCTCTTTTTTTTTTTTGGATTTGCCTCTTAAGTTACAAGACAGGAGATTGTTTAAGCAGAGCCTCGGCTCCGGCCAAACCCCCCGCTATAAATCTGGGCTGATTCAGACGGAAAAGACAGCTTCCTGGACGGGGCTCGAGGATGTGGGGATACGCCGAGATTTGATGGGTTGGAGGCTCTGACCGGGGGTTTAGCCGAAAGCAGCGTCAGGTAACAAGAGAAATAAAACGGGCCGAGTCGGACTACGAAGGGCCTCGGGCTATCTGCCGATGTATTCGGGCGTGCTGAACCCCGCCAAATGTAATACGCAGTCATATATTTCCCTTCATGAATCATCGATGGGTACATTTTTCGGTAAAATTCTTGGGAATTTTTTGGGGGATAAAACTGTTGACAGATAAACAATCTAGACGGGAAATCGAATACGGTGAATTCAAACGATCCTAAAAAAAAGGCGCTCGTATTGTCCAGAGCTACCGCGATAATAAAACAATTTAAAATAAAGTCCTTTCTTTGTCACGTAACCCAACGTCAGTGAATATGTATTTATGCTACCTGCCACAATTGTGTGCATCTATAAGCTCCATGTAGGCGGCCAGGCATCGGGGCGTTCGCGGAGCCGGCCGACATCCTGGGAGGAGCTTTGGGATCAATAGGCCTGCCAAGCGGCATTAGTCCTCCCGGCCCGCAGGGCCCGTCTCTGGACACAAGAGCACAGGGACTTTAACTCTGATCTTATTTATGTGCACACAAAGGCCAGCACAAGGGGTCTTTCGGCGGGGCCTGTTCAAACAGAAGGCCGATGCGGATGGGTCTTTAAGGGGGCCGGGCCGCATTGACTCTGGGGAAGAGAGCGCGGCTGACAGGTCAGTCTTAAAGCCTTAAAAAATGGGGCCGGGATCAGGGGGTACCGAGGAGGGGGTGGGGGGGGTAGCCTCAGCCTTCTCCCTGCGCTCCCCAGAGACGAGGAGGGTGCGGAGGGGGTGGGGGGCTTAGGGACAATGAGTCTGTGCTGTGGAGCTAAGAGGAGCCAAGAGTAAGTGCCGGCTAGGGGGAAGTTAAGGCAGGGAGGCAGGTGGGTGGGGATAAAAAAAAAAAAAAAAAAAGGGGAGGGGGGGGGACGGCCGATCAGGAGGGGGAAAAAAAGAAAAAAGAAAAAGAAGGGCCTCCACCTTGTCCCAGCTGTCGCAAAAGCCCAAAGCACAAGTATGCCTCATATCTGTCCGGCACTTTGCGCCTCCTCGGGCCCCTGTCCCCATGGGCGACCGGGGAAAACCCGGCGCTAAATCAAGAAGGGATCCTGCCCCCTCTCCAGGCTGGCAGGGCAGGATCTGATTTGGGGGATGAAGGGCAAAAGATCAAAGCCCTCAGGAGAGGAACACAACAGCTCCATCCAGCTGGACGCTTCCCTCCTGTCACCTCCAAGTGGGGGGGTTGCCGACCAGGGAGATGTTTTTTTTTGTGTGTTTTTTTTTAAAGGGGGTGGGGGGAGTTCAGCGTCATAAACTGCAAACCAGCAGGCCACTTGGGTTGTATAGTGTGTGTGTGCGTGTGTGTGCGTGTGTGTGTGTGTTTACGTGGGAGGTGGAGGTGGTGGGGCGGGAGGAGGGGGGGGGGGGTTGGCTAAAGTCAGATGTGACACTGTGTGAGCCAAAGCGCAGATCTGTCACGGCTGTCATTGTTGCTTAGCAATGAGAGCAATAGAAAGAGACCGAGGAAAGAAGCGAGCAGGAGAATGAACTAGAACATGGGGAGGAGAGAGCTCGGGATGGCAGTCGAGAGAAAAAAAAAAAGAAAACCACGAAACAGAAGTGGAACAGCCGGGTGGGCACACGGCAAGAAAACACGCCTTCATACGTTTCCACGCACGTGCCGCGCACATCTCGGCGCGTGTTTTATCGCCCCGGGCCGACCGACGAGCAGCGCACGCACACACACACACACACAAAAAAAAAAAAAAAGTTGCCCAGTCGTTAAATTTACGGCCGCTTCAATCCCAACCGTGACCCCTTCGACCCCACGTCCACTGACCTGGAAGTTACGTCCATTTGGGGGCAGCCATTTCCTGACTCTATAAAAAGGAGGCAGCGGAACTGAAATAGACCGAGGGGTGAAAAATGGAGGGGCAGAATCATTAACTACCGGCACAATGACCGGAGCTGTGTCCGAGTCCGGCCTAGTGTTTTGGAGAGGTCAACCTCTAAAGATCTGAGAGCCCCACAAGCCGGCAACACGAGAGCCTTCAATACCGAAGAGGGGGTGGGGAGGGGTGGGGGAGGAGGGGGATACAGGCCTCCGACAAGAAGACTACAGGCAGAGGAAAAAGAAATGTCTATAAACAGCTGGCTGCTCGCGAACAACAAAGGACGATATTGCCAGGGGCGCTCTTTGGTTTTGCCAACGAGTTAAAAAAAAAACAACAACCAGAGAATTGTGTATGATAATTCTGGCGTATCAGATATCCAAATCTGAACAAATACAAAAAAAGCTGGATGCACATCAAGGTTTCGAACCGGCTACCATCAACAGAAAGCCCCCCCCCCCCCCTCCGTCTCAGCCCTCGGCTATCAGCCTCCACAGCTCTATCGCCCCGGCATCCAGCCCCTGGGGGGAAGGAAGGGGAGGGAGGGAGGAGGGGAGTGGGGGGGGGGGCGCGAGGTGAGGCCAGGCTGGAGACAGCCTGGCGTGCCGGTCCCGGCTCGGAAGCGCGTACGAAGGAGTCGACGTCGGCCCGGGCGGCCGATCTCCAGCGCAGTCAAGGTCACATCAAGGACCAGGCAGCCGGACTCGACCGAGGAAAATATATTTTTTTTAAAAAAGGAGAGTCTGGCAAACCTCCAGTCCTCTTCCTTCCTTCCCAGCAGCCCCAAACTACCGCTTCAATCCGAGCCGCCTTTCCATCCAAAGTCCGGCATTGGCAGATAACATTCATGCTACTCTATCAATGACGGCTGTCCGGACGTCTCCGCGAGGGCTGCGCACAAAGGACGGGTGTTTGGCAATAGATCAGATTGGCCTTTGGCAAAGTCAACAGTGTGATATACAGAGATGGGTGTGTGTGTGTGTGTGTGTGTGAGTGTGTGTGTGATGGATAAGGAGGTAATGAAGTGGCTGGACGTGAGGGTGGGAGGGGGAGAGACAAGCAGAGTGAGTGAATAAGTGCTTCAGACCGGCGGGTGAGGCGGCGTCGCTCCTCCCCTTCCTCGCCCCCCGCCCTTCCCCTCGTGTTCGACTCGTTCCTTGCGGGGTCCGCCGTCCCTCCAGAGCCGTCGCCACTTGACAGTTCGGTCCAGAAATAACCCTTCTCACGTCCCTACTTGAGATGTCAAAGTGACGTTGGGGTCCCGGACTGGAAATGAAAGTGGACGCGGCAGCTGCTTCTTCCGAACAACGAGGCCTTAAGCCGCAGTACCACCGAGTGCCACTAGAGCTCGTCTCCAAAAAGAGGTTCCGGCCCGTTCGACAAGTCTCACGAAACTCTCGAGTCAATAAAATTGCCTCCACGAGTTATCTCGGTGTTGTTAGCTAAAGTCGCTCCTTCTTATTAGTTTTCTGGCGGAAAATAATCCCGTCTGTCACTGGAAAATAAGCTTCAAAAATACGTCTTTTTTTGTTGTTGTTGTTGTTGTTTTTTGGGGGGGGGGTCGTGTCTGTTTGATTGACAGGCCGGTGGAGCCGGAGGCTATCGGCGGGGCGGGGACGTAGTGTCGTCGGGTTTCCGATCAGATCCGGGCAGATCCACCGCTCGCCCCCCCCCGTCCCCCCCGTCCTCCCCCAGCTCGCCTAAATATGGTCACTTCCACAAAAACGACGGGTGGCGTCGCCGCTGCGTCGGGGTACAAGATCGAAGCGCGACACGGCACACGGGTTGAATCCCACACTGAAATAGAAATCAACCCCCCCACAACCCCCCCACCCCCCCCAAAAAAAAAAAAAAAAAAAAAAAAAAAAACGCACCTCACAGGCGAGCGAATCGGTTACACGTCGACGGTCGTCGAGCTCCCACGCAGCGAGATACAGATGCACAATGCGGAGCCGAAAACGGGACGAGTATATTTAGCATCTCTTCCTTTTGATGTCCCCCCCCCCTCCCCTCTCGCCCTCCCCTCCCGCCCTCCCTCCTCCAACAGCCTGCATCTATCTCTCTCTCTCTTCCTAGTTGCCATTGCTTTGCAGATAAGAAGTGCTCGTCTCTCCCAGGGCAGAGGAAATATCTGCGAGGGTATTGTAAACACAGTAAACAGGCCACAACACTATTAAGTCGTCCGTGACTCAGCGCCGGCACACAGATCTGCTGCTTGCTGCTGCTTAACGGGCGCCCCCGTTTTTTTTTTTTTTTAAAGAAATCAAAGAATTTCAGTACAGGACGTGAAGCATGATGTCGCCGCCACAGCGAACACTCCTCACTACCTCTTTGTTCTTGCTGACTCACGGAGCCTTTTTTTTTTTTTTTTTTTCTCGCATCGTAGTTTAACGTCAGCCCATCTTCTGAAAAATAAACAGCTTAAAAAAAAAAAAATTAAAAAGAAGGTCAAAGCGAGGCGTTGAAGACACACAAAAAGCCGCGAGAGAAATAAAGGAGCGTTGATGTGTGCGACGGGGCTGAAAGCTGCAGTTTCTCTCCAATTAAAGCCTTTTTTTTTTTTTTTTTTTTTTTCCTCTCCCATCAATCTGGCTTTATTTTTTTTTATCTAAAACTCAACATTAAAAAAAAATTAATAATCATCGGCAATGTGACCTTGTGACTTTTTTTTTTTTTTGTCACGTTATTTTTTTGGGAACGTTTTTCTTCATGGTCCTCCAGCGGCTTCTAAACGGACCAGACGGCAGCACGTTTAGATTTAAGGATAACACTGACTTGAGAAAACACTCTTTCATGCCACCATCAAAGTCACTAATACTGTTGTTCTAAGAAGCCATACAAAAAAAAAAAACAGTTTTTCGTGAGAGCTTCAGGCAAACCCATAAACATAAAAAAAAAAAAAATGGGTACTCAAAAGGCATGAATTACAACAGAAGCTGAACGTTAGTTATATAATGGGGGCAGTGTATTAGAGGGTGGATTTGTCCTTTAACACTTCCCGACAACAAACAATGCGTTTTGTTCGGACTGTTTTTGCGTTTTCCAAAATTTCTAGCTTTAATTCACTATTGCATGAAAAAAAAACACAAAAAAAAACAACAACAACAGAATAAACTCGGAGACACTCGAGTTAATCCATCACATATTTTTATATATTTAAATCGAGGCGGCAGCTGCAAACTTGGAAAATACCTTCACCCCCCACCCCCCCCCCCCCCGTTCTGCGTCAACCTAAATCTTATTTTCGATGATAAACCGAGAGATGTTGGGTGGAGTGTAGTTGTGATGTACAAACAAAACAAAAAAAACATCACAAGGCCCCGGGTAGCCTGCGACGGGTTTTCAAGCGAGAGTCGCCCCTTTAAAGCTCGTCTCTTCCTGCTGTTAACACCCTGTTCATTTCCTGCCGGTCCCGTCCCACCGCACCCTCATACCGTGCATTTCAGTTCGGGGGGACCCGACAGCTGTGAAGGACGCCGGGTGTTGAAGGACGGGACTCCGAAGGACGTTTCGCGACGCCGGTCTGCTCGACCCAGAGACGGCACCAGAAAGGGCGGATGACCGGGTACGATCCGTTATCCTGACCGTCGCCTCCTTCCCCAGCGCCAAGCCAGAGGTCAGAGGCAGTTCAAGGGTATTGGGTGGGGTGGAGGGTGGAGGGTGGAGGGAGGTTGTTTGCATTCCTCGGCTGCTCCTGCAGCCCCTTAACCGGTCAGACAGGTGTCTTCGGCGCGTCCTGGAGGTATGTAGCCTCCACGTGTCCTCCTCGTGAAGGGCAACAGGTCAGCTCAAAGCAGGGAGGGGGGGGGGGGGCGCATCATGAGGGGAAGGGTGAGTGTGTGCGGAAATGAATGCGCACACTCCTCCACCAGGAATAGCCTTCACCCCCCCCCCAGTTTTGAGTTCAGGTTCTTCATATTATTTTTAGCGTTTCTTTCAAGTCGTTGAAAGCGAAACCTCAAATATGTTTGAAATGGGATTCGAGAGACTGACTTTGATTTGCTAAGGAGGTTTGATGCTGGATTCTCATTAGCTGAAATGTTATTAGCTGTACACACACACACACACACACACACACACACACACACACACACACACACACACACACCCTGATGTCTTGGTGCCAGCTGACCAAATTTGACTTTCAAGCAGCTTATCAGATAAGGAGGAGTAATAAAATTATATATATATATATATATATATATATCGCACACTAATCTAAATTAGCAGTAAGTGTATTTCTGGATATTCGTGGCACTGAGGTTGGTGGCAGAGAGGTGGGCTGGTGGTGTGTGTGTGTGTGTGTGTGTGTGTGTGTGTGTGTGTGTGTGTGTGTGTGTGTGTGTGTGTGTGTGTGTGTGTGTGTGTGTGTGTGTGTGTGTGTGAAGAGGGGGGGGGGGGGGGGTAACAGCAGAACAAAGCAATGCAATACCTTGTTGGACTGTCACATACAGTCTCCCAGACCTCCCTCATAAATCAATTCTATCCGGCCGAAGGGGAGCTGGGAAGAGGGGGGGGGGGGGGGTAACAGAAGAGTGCCAACACTAAATCCAATTATAAAACGGGCTGGCACCACTCAGCCTGATGACAGCGTCTACCTTCGTACCCCCCACCCCCCCACCCGCCCCCGGAGGGGTGACAGCGGTGCCAGGGGGCTGCCAACGTCGGCGGGGAGGAAGACAATCGGAGGAGGAAGGTGCCCCACGGGGTCGGGGGGGGGGGGGCGGCATGTGCACGTTTGTTACAATCCAACAGGGGTTAGTTGACTTCCTAGATATGTGTGTGTGTGTGTGTGTGTGTGTGTGTGTGTGTGTGTGTGTGCGTGTGTGTGTGCGTGTGTGTGTGTGTGTGGCACGCCGCCAGAGGCACATATCTGTGCGGAGCCCGATCCAGGCGCCAGCTGAATCCCCCTTTTTTTTTTTTTTCTACTTCGGCCCGCTACCGCAACTGCGCCGGGGGAAAAACTGGACTGCACCCCGGCACCTGTCTCCCACACCCCCACAACGTTTATAAAAAAAAAAATACAAATAAAAAATAAAAAAAAAAAAGAAAAACTCACAACAGCGGCGGATGCATGCGGCATGACAAAGAGACGTACGTTTTAAGCCGCGCAGCACCTGTCGA
The DNA here is from genome assembly GCF_029030835.1 of Brachyistius frenatus. Classification (NCBI taxonomy): domain Eukaryota; kingdom Metazoa; phylum Chordata; class Actinopteri; family Embiotocidae; genus Brachyistius; species Brachyistius frenatus. Next base: position 1,426,786 of record NW_027210655.1, read on the forward strand.
GGATTTTTTTTTTTGTAACCAACGAATGACACACCTCTGACACCCTGAAGAGTCGTGACCTTTACTCCACCTCCCCCCCCCCTACCCCTCACCCCCCACCTAAAAAAAACAACTCTGAGCTCCAACCGGATTCATAACAAGCAGACCGGCGGTTCAATAAAAAAAAAGGTTCAGCTGAGCCTTTCTACGGCCCTGAAGGTTCGCATAAAAAGTTCATATTGGATGAGTCCACACGGCGTCCCCGTTAAAAGAGAGAGATTCAGGATCCGCTGCGTTTTATGAACGAGCGTCTCTCTCTCTCTCTCTCTACCAAGGTTACAGCAATCAGTCGTGCATCTGAAGGAGCCGGCGGGCGGACGGAGGGAGGGTGGGGGTGGGGGGGGGGGGGGGGAGGCGCCTGGCGAGGCCGCCGACCGACATGCTCGGCGGGTCGTCGTGAAGTCCGGCTCTTTAAATACTTTACGTTTTCGCGGGTGGAAGTCGGGTTTCAGCCGGGCGCTTCAAAAAAAAAAAAACACAGCCTGAGTGATGCGGGCAAGCTTAAAAACCGCCGGGGAGAGGGAGGTGGGAGGGAGGGATGGGGAGGGGGGGGGGAGGTCGTCCAAACAGGCAATTTACCAATCGGCCACGAGAGCGTTAAAAAAAAAAAAAAAGGTCAAAAATACCGGCGACTGCAAACGCGTCTCGTTACGCATCGACCTAGTTTCACACCTGACGAGATGGTGGATCTCTCCCAAAGCCTCGCGGCGGCTGTTTTTCTGGGTCATATCGACGAGAGGGATTCACGAAGGCTCTTCAAATGACTCACTGACTCACTTCAAACGTGTGCCGTCACACACACGCACACGCACACACGCACACACACACACACACACACACACACACACACACACACACACACCGTTACCTTTCGTAGCATCCGTTTCCATCAGAAGCCGACCTCAACCCGAAGTTCGACGACGGTGCTGATGTCAAGTCAGATAAATGAGATTGTATCCCGCTAACGGCCTTTTTTTTTTTTTTTTTTATCCGTTCGGATCATCAGAGGACTTTTGGATTTTTAATTTTAAAAAAAATAATAATAATTGGAAAAAAAACAACCACATAAGTGGGTCTGTTAAGGAGAAGTGAACTTTCCTTGAACCGACTTTCTTTTTTTTTTTTTTTTAACTACGGAGGATGTCTTGGAAACAAGCGGGTCTTTGTTCGGAGAGCGTTTGGTGCCCGACGGCACCGGGCCCGGGCCCCGGCTACGGTTTTTACTGTACATCAGATATTCTCAAATAAATTTTTTTTTAAAAAAACACCACTGCCGTGTGGCGACAGGACGCGGGCGCCTCCCACTTTAAGGCCATTTATTCATTACAAAAAAAAAAATATGACAAAAGAAGTGGGACGAGCCTTGGAGGGAACCCTGTCGGGGCCGCGACTGATTTGGAAACAAGGTTCTCTAAAATAAGTGCGGGCTAAATGTAAAAACGAGGACGGCGCGAGATGACGGACGTCGCCCGACATAGACGGGTTTTTTTTTTTTTTTTGGTCTCTCGGTGGCCGACGCGGTAACCTTTAAGGAGGTGGATCTCGGAATAGAAAGCCCGCGGATCGACCGCGAACGAAGTGGAAAATGGCGCCGACCCAATTAGCGCCGACTCTCGGCAGAATATTGTTTGTGGCCCGCGACGGTTTCGCTTTCAGTCCAGGCAGATGGTCCCCCGTCGCCCCCTACCTCCCCCCCCCTACCCCAGCGGTTGTTGTTGCGATCTTCCCCGAGTTTCGCCTCGAGGCGTTAAGGCTCAAACTTCGGCCTCCGTGGGGAGCGGCTATGGAAAAAAAAAAAAAAAATCAAAAATAAATACATCCTCAGGCAAAGTCGCCGCGTCGCTCGTCATCCGTCCCTCCTTTACCTTTTCTTCTTCCTTCCGTCTTTTCTTTCAGCGAGTCGTCTGCCTCGCTCCAAAAAAAAATAAAAATAATGAAAGATGATCAATCTCAAGAGCCTTTAATCTCTCTGAACGTTTTCCTTCGGGTTTACGTTTGAAATTTGAACCTGACCCCTTTTTTTATTAATTTTTTTGGGGGTAATCGCAGCTCTGCGTTTCTCAAAAGGATGCGAGCGATGATTACTTTGCTGTTGAACCACTTTATTGTTTTTTTGTTTTTATTTGTGGACGGTTTTTGTCTCCCTCTTCGCGTCGTCGTCGCGTCCGTACGATCTCGCCGGACTACAGCGCCGCTCGTTATACACCTTCTGGCCGTAAAACCGTCGCCGGCTCTCAAATCGTTTACGCCGTAGAACCGGCAGCCCCGCGGTGATTCTGTCGAGCGCCGCCAAAGCCCGGTTCTATTCTGAAGGTGCCGTTATGAAACGCCGAGGGGGGAGTCGGCGTGTTACACATAGCTCGGCTGTGTGCGGGCCAACTCTTTAATCAGTCGCTGTAATTTGCCGGGATGGACTTTGAACCACGGACGTATTTGTCTCCGCTTTTCATCCGTGGCTAAACAACCGACGGAGGGGAGGGGAGGGGAGAGGAGGGGGAGGGGGAGGAGGCCGGTGGCCCTCGGCCCGTGCACGGCTCCCGTCGCCGGGCCCCCGCGAGCAGCCGAGTAACGGACAGTGAGCGACGGAAAAGAGAAGCTTTTTTTGGCTCTGGGGAGAAGTGGGACGACGAGGGGGGAGAGGCGCGATGAGGGGGGGAGGAGGAGGAGGATGGGAGGGAGGAGGGAGGGAGGGGGGTGCACCGAAAAGAAGGAAGAAGGGAGAGCAGGAGGACATGATGGTCCACAAGTCCCCCGGTGGCAGATTGAGCTCTCCTCTGAATACTAAGACCAACACTGCTACAGAGACGCAAACTACAAAAGCCCTTACTCCCTTTGAGCCCCCCCCCCCCCCCGGCGCCCACCCTCCCACCCTCCGTGCGATATATAGATATATATATATACGGGGGGCGGGCGGGCGGGGGGGGGGGAGGAGAGCTTTCAAGCACTTGTGAAAGAGTAGGTGTAATTGGAGGCCGAGGCGATGCAAGGATGGGGTTCGGGGGAGGCGGCGGAGCCGGGGGGGGGGGGGGAGAGCTAAGAGGAGAAGACGAGAGGCGAGAGGAGGGGCGCTTGATTTAAGAGGCCATTGTTTTAACAAGTACATTCGGCCTCCCCCTCCTTTCTCCTCGCGGCCTCCCCTTCAGATGCCCACACTCCGCCGAGTCAAAAGGCGGCGTTTAGCCCCTCTGAGCGGAGTGGAGGCCGGGCTTGTTTTGACACTTTGTCCTCCTTGGCTTCTGTGAAAAGGGCCCCGGCTTCTATGGGCCACTCGAGTTCATTAGGAAGTGCAGCGGCTTTCAGTCGCGTCCCCCTCCCCTGTCCCCCGTCCCCGTCCCCCCCGCTCCATCTACCAGGCCCTCGACAGGGGCCTCCGAGAAGCCCTTCACTGCTTGTTTAATAAAGACCCTCGCCACCTCCGCGAGGCTTACCCACCTCCACGTCTACCTCATCACAGCCCCCCCCCCTCCACCCCCCGGCAGCGTGCGGGTGGGGGGAGGGAGGGAGGGAAGGAGGGTGAGGGGTTGGGGGGTATCCACCGACGGGAAAACAGCGAAGAACAAAGAGCGGCGGCGGAGGATGCGGCGAATAAGACGACGTTTACCCTCCTCAGTGGAAGTATGAATTACACCGGTACCCGTCCTCCACCTGAGTGTGTCTGTGTGTGTCTGTGTGTGTCTGTGTGTGTGTCTGTGTGTGTCTGTGTGTGTGTCTGTCTGTGTGTGTGCGTCCGGAGTCATGTTTCAGCTCTCACACTTTTGGGTGACATCACTGCGTCAGTATCGAGGGGGGACAAAAGTGAGACGTGTCACTCTAGAAGGGCACCGGCACCGTGAGATCATACGAGCCCCCCGGGAAGTCTCAGCTGCTTCTGGGTGGGTGGGGGGTGTGTGTGTGTGTGTGTGTGTGTGTGTGTGTGTGTGTGTGTGTGTGTGTGTGTGTGTGTGTGTGTGTGTGTGTGTAGGTATTTACTGTGAGAAAGTATAAGTGGGATGATTACACACCTCTTTCCTGCTGGATAGTTAGTTACATATGGTATTTTTTTTTTAAGTGTATACAGTTTCAGTCTGTGTTGTGATCACGAACTCGACACTGCTATGGAAACGGATTATTATTATTATTATTATTATAATTATGATGTACGCTTCAGGTTTGATGCAATTTGAATTGAATTGTTGTTAAAAAAAAAATGTTTTGGGGGTCAGCTCATGTTTAAAACTCAAAAAAAGGTGGTTTCGTATCCTCTTTGCGCTCCATCCGTCAACATCCAGTCGATGATAACAGAATATTTAGAAATGAGCATTCGTGATTATTTTGTTCCCCCGTTTGCAATAAAAAAAAAAAATCACAAGAGGAATGAATGAATGAATGAATGAATGACTGTTCAACATCGTTGTTGCATGCTATATTGTTTGTGTATTTTAGTGACGGACCGTATTTCCTCTAGTTCTCAAACGAAACCGAAAAAGAATCGGCGATTTTTGAGAAATCAATCGATAGCTGAACAAATATCCATAAATAAATAAACAAACAAACAAACAACTGCTTACTTTACTATTTTATCTGCGCATTATTTTTCAAATAAATCCAAACCAAAAAAAAAAACTCCCTTTATCAAAGTTACTGTCACTTTAAAGTTGTGTGTGTGTGTGTGTGTGTGTGTGTGTGTGTGTGTGTGTGTGTGTGTGTGTGTGTGTGTGTGTGTGTGTGTGTGTGTGTGTGTGATATGTCTTTGGATGCAGATTTATTTCCATAGGTGCTGCAAGCGTGCCGTCTTCTGGTTTCAACAGCTCAAAGGGACATCAGATATGTTAACAGGTGCTTCCCCGCAGTTGTAGTCGAGTCCCTGGGAGGTGTGTGTGTGTGTGTGGGGGGGGGGGGCTGTTCGACCATGTGCTCGTACTGTACGGCCGTGTGACGGGATAAAAAAATTTTTTTAAAGTCCTCCACGTCCTGTCAGCTGTTTCTAACGGAGCCGTACGACACACGAACATCAGCTGGACATCGCGTCGACCGGCGATCGGGTTTATTTGCAAAGATTCAGATTCAGAAGTGATTTTGTGTTGTTGTTTTTTTTTTTTTTTAAACTGGAGTTTGTTTAAAAGCAACAAAGCTGATTTACTCGCTGCTACAATGCACGTTTCTTAATGCGGTGTGTGTTGGAGAGACAGTGTGCCGAGTTGAGTGTGTGTGTGTGTGTGTGTGTGTGTGTGTGTGTGTGTGTGTGTGTGTGTGTGTGTGTGTGTGTGTGTGTGTGTGTGTGTGTGTGTGTGTGTGTGTGTGTGTGTGTGTGTGTGTGCTGTCTCCTCCAAATCATATCACACTCTAATCTTATCTGAAGCTCGCGATGGAAGCTGCGAGTGTGTGTGTGTGTGTGTGTGTGTGTGTGTGTGTGTGTGTGTGTGTGTGTGTGTGTGTGTGTGTGTGTGTGTGTGTGTGTGTGTGTGTGTGTGTGTGTGTGTGTGTGTGTGTGTGTCTCCTCCAAATCATATCACACTGCGAGTGTGTGTGTGTGTGTGTGTGTGTGTGTGTGTGTGTGTGTGTGTGTGTGTGTGTGTGTGTGTGTGTGTGTGTGTGTGTGTGTGTGTGTGTGTGTGTGTGTGTGTGTGTGTGTGTGTGTGTGTGTGTGTGTGTGTGTGTGTGTGTGTGTTCCTAAAGAACCGTGCCCGAACAGGCTGTCGGTGCATGCAGGCACGTCGAGGGAGGTGAAGCGCCTTTAATCGGGCACCTGCGAGACAGCTGCGGGCCCCCTATATCTGTAGGACCACCCCCCACCCCCCTCCCAACCCCTCCACCCCTCAGGGACAGTGTTGAGACGGTGACCGTAAGAGTTGAAGATGAAGCAGGAAAAGGAACGGAGATATGATCAGGAAAGTAGAAAAAAAAAAAGAAGTGAAACTATCCCACGGGAGAATATAGGAAAAAAATTAAAACAAAATATACGAAGAAGATGAAGCAGAAGGATGGAAATGATAATTGAAAGCCGTATTTTGAGCATCCAAAACCCACCAAGTGTGCGGCTTTCTTTAATAAAACTAGACAGTAAAGTTCTGGATGTGGAAGAGTTGGATTGTTTGAGGGTTTTTATTTTCAAAGTTCAACGACAGCTCCTCTTCAGAGATGCTCTTTATAAATATCTCGTTGTTTTTTTGTTTGTTTTTTTCATTCTCAGCAGGGGGCGGGGGGTCATTTCTATCTGAAACCTTTATAGCGTGATGAAATTTGAACTCCGCCGGTGTCAAATAATACTTTCAAGTGCGGGCTGACGACACCGTGAAAGGGTTTAAACTCCAGAGTTCAGGTTTAACTCCTTAAAAGTGTTAAAAGATCAAATCCACACACAAAAAAAGAAAAGAAAAGGTGCTTAGCGGCGCGTTTGACGGTCTCACGCGGACACTCGTTTGGAGGACGTTTGACCTCGACTTTATTCCAAAGACCAGAATTCGCCGAGGAGTGAATTAACGATGCTGCAGGAGGGTTACGGCACCGTTTCGATCCTTTCAGGATTACAAATAAGTGCGTGATACGCGACTGAGGCGTTTCATGCCGCTGCTCCTTTTAAAAGGAGGAGGACGCTAAAGAGGCGAGCGCTGCTTGGGCTGAAACGTACGAATGAGCAAACGAACGATGGCGAGGGAATAAACGACATCGCACTCTGGCTACGCAGACAATAGTTGATCTTTTTATGGGATTTGCTCACAAGAAAAATAGAGTGGAGCGTCGTCAACTTTTCAACTTTTCCCAAGTTTTCTTTCTTTTTTTTAACCGAGTTCACCAAATGTTGACAAATCAAAAAAAAAAAAAAAAAAATCAGAGGAGTTTTTCTCTGCTGTTAATCCATCGTCATCGTCCTCGTCATCATCATCATCATCATCATCATCATCCAACGGAGAGAAATTAATGATTTAACTGCCGTGTATTCAAAAATAAAGCTTTTCAACTGGACATTCATTTCCAAGATTGATTGGACACCGTACCCCCCCCCCAACCCCCACCGCCCGCACCCCCCTCCCAAAAACAACCGACAAGGGGACAACTGTCCTGCCCTCGAAAGAACAAGAAGAAGAAAAAAAAAAAAACTGCTCGGATGTTTCTGTTGCCCCGACAGAAATAAGTCATCTCCAAACCACACAGCAGTTAACCCATTAGACACGCTGGAAATACCCCCCATCGCCCTTTCAGTAAAGACTGAATCCATACAGACACTGGCATGAGACAAATGTCTTCATTTTTGTGTGTGTGTGTGTGTGCGTGGGCGTGTCTCGGTTACCGAGACGATGCAGCAGAAAGAAGAGGCTTATTTTTTTCGTGCGTGGCTGATGAACCAAATTCTGGGATGGAAGGAGGTCTTCCGTCGCAGCGATGCCACGATCAGTGGGCGCTAATGCCTTCCACCAAAATTCGGCAGAAATTTCATTAATTTCCCCGCAGATGGCCCCCGCCCCCATCCAAAAGTCCCAGTAGAGAGAGGAGTGAAGAATTAAGTTACTATAGATCTGTACGTGTGTGGGTGTCCTTCAAAATGTCTTTGTGTCCCTGCCCGCCCTCCCCCACCACCACCACCAACACCACCACCACCATCCACCACCCGACTCCCCCAGCTCAGACAGCGAGTCTGCAGCCCTGCTTATCTTTCTGTCCTCTACAGCAGACCCCCGCTGAGACGGAGAAGCAGAGTTTATTACAGTCTCCAATAATCTGCTACCCCCCCCCCCCCCACTCCCCCTGAGGAACTCAGATTCCTACGACATGGCCTAAAAAAAAACGTTCGATACCAAACCTCTCCGGCGAGGTGGCCTGAATTTTATGTCGCAAAAAAACGTGTCGGACCGTTTAACAACCGGCGTTACGCGAGTTTTCACATTCTCAGAAACCTTAATGTGTCTTTTTAATTTGTATGTTTGGGTTTTTTTTTTTGCTCAAAACACTCAAACAAGAACTGAAACCAACCATTTGAACGCTGGTAAACAAGCTCGCTTTAGAAAAGGGAAGGGGGAGTTGGGTGGAGGGGGGGAGTCTCCCTCGCAGATCGAGGAGCTAAACTGCACTTTGGGTTTCCTCAAACATTGTTGACATTTTGGCACCGACTTCTCCCAGTGGATCACTTTTGTCGTCACGCTGGGGACCGCAGCTCTCTCTCTCTCTCTCTCTCTCTCTCTCTCTCCGTCTGTCTGTCTCCGTCTGTCCGTCTCCGTCGTCGTCTCTGTCTCTCTCTGCTGAGGGCGGCCGGTGGTTGACTTTTTGTTTGTTTGCTTGCTTGCGAGCTCTCAAAGCTGACATCTGTGACATATATTAGTGCAGTGAGAATAATTGAAAAGGGCCCCGGGGCTGTGGCATCATGTTCTGAAATCAGAAACGACCCCAAAGTCGAAAAAGCCTGCCCCCGCCCCCGCCCCACCCACCGGGGGAGGGGGGTGGAGAGTCAGGTGATTTATAGGGAAGGTAGGGGGGAACACGAGGAGAGGAGCATGGTGGTGGTAGGTGGGTGTGTGTGGGGTGGGGTGGGGGGGTCTGAGGTCTGACTGTCATCTATATGAGAATGGGGGGAGGGTGGAGGGGGGATCAAGTAATCATAGGTTCCCCTCCACCCGCTACCTTGGAGGTGCAATTCCATCCCCTCAGCAGAGACACACAAAGCACAGTGGGGGTATCATGTGGCCCTTTCTGCCTGCAACCCCCCCCCCCCCCCCGCTCGGTGGAGGCAAAAAGCCTGGCCGACACCAACCTAACCAGCTAGACCAGACGAGGGCGGGCGGGCGCACACACACACACACACACACACACAGGCCACCAAACAAAACAAAAAAAGTGGAAGGTGAACGTGCATTAAATGCCAACAACAATCAACTGTTGCCAAGAGTAAAGACAAAGACGTCTTCGCTTCGTCAACCCAAACCGCAGTCACATCCTCCAAATCCCCCCCCACCCACCCCTCTCCTCCCCCCCCCCCCCCCCCCCACACTTCGTCGCCTACGCGAGTGGAATCGGCACCAAGAAAAACCACCGCGGCGCGCCGTAAATCTGCCCGTGGACCGACGTCTTTCGGGGAAATATCAACATTGCGACGCCGCTAACACCGACCGCAGTTACTCTTCGGGACGCTTCATCAGCTGCGGTGTCGGGGACGCCGTTCTGCAAGACGAAAGAGTCATGAATTTTACATTCTTAACGCTTGCTGACTAAGCAAAAAAAAAAAACCAACAACCTTGAAAAGTGAGAGCGTATGTTGGTCCAGGTATTGAAGAGGGGCGATGTCAGGGGACCAATCAGCCCAACGAGGGGGGGGGGGAGGGGAGGGAAGAGTGGGTGGAGGGCCGGGGGGTGGGTGTAGGGGAGGTGGGGGGTGGAGTGAAGGGCAGCAGAGAGCAAACACGAGGCCGTAACGCCACACCTTCGCCTTGAAAAACCCACTTTCTCCCCGATTGTCCGTGTTGACATTAACTCCCGCCGTCCCGCGGTTTTCACACCTCCCTTTATTCATCGACCGCTCGTGCCGAGATCACACGGCGAAGGCCAAAAACACCAGACGGAAAGAACAGCCGAGTCGCACGCAGGGTTTGAGACGCGTCTATTTCAACGCCGACATGAAAATCGCCGATTTAGCAGGAAATACCAAAAGTACCTCGTCGACGGCGGATTTTTGTTTCATCGTGAATTATGTTTCACATCACGTCAAAGACGCTCTTGTGATTCTTCTGAGGTCGAAACCGTCTCTTAAACTAATTTAAGTCATTTATCGAGCAAAAAAAAAAAAAAAAAAAAAACGCTTTCTGGTTTGAGACTTTTTCGTTGGACAAAAGCTGTTTGAAGAGATATCCTCGAGTCATGTGAAACTACAAAAGGACCTTTTTAGGACGGAGATGTCGCATTTTTTCAGCCCACATCTTTTTTTTCTTTAACTGTGATCGCTCCTTTTTTTTTAATTATTATTATTTTCTGGGTCATTTATCGTTTTATTGTTTGTATTATGTATTATTTCATTTGTTTGGCAGCGGCAGCGAGGAGGATCTTTACGGACGGTTCGGCAACGAACGCCGTCTGACGTGCTGAAGGTTCTGACGGGAAGAAGCGGCGAGTCGGATCGATAGCCGATTGAGGGTGGTGGTGGTGGTGGTGGTGGTGGTGGTGGAGTGGGGTGGGCGGGGGGGGGGCGTCCCAGAGCGCATCATTAAAAGCGTACAACACGCTCTCCAACACGCCATTAGTCCGAGCACTACTACCAGCTACCGCAACCCCACCAGACTTAGCTGAGGAAGCATCTTGACCTCTCACACACACACACACGCACACACGCACACGCACACGCACACGCGCACAGTCACTTTAATAAATTATAGCCTGAGGCCATCTCCTGTCAGACGGGACAGGCAGCTTGGCCTTCATCTTAGAAATAACAGCCTTCACTAATTTTATTCATCTCCCCATGAACCCATGATGTTTATCTTCAAACACGACAGTTCAAGAAAATAAAAATAAAAACCTGACACGTCAGGGTCGGATTGATGCACGTCTTCGCCAATATTTGCGGCCCGTACGATAAACATTTAACGCCTCCACCGCCTGGAATTTATTTTTTTGAGGAGGGAGAGAGGGGGGGGGCTTTTGCACATTTTATTTCGCCGATCATTTGGCGACAGATATATTTATCGTTGTCTGTTTTTTTGTTTTTTTTGTTGTTTTTGTTTTTTTTAATTTCATGTACGCTGGAGTTTCCCAACCGCCGGATAGCTGTGGTTATGACAGCCCGTCTTTGGGAGCCACCGGTCCTAAAATAATCTTTTCATTATTGAAAAATCTGACTGTCAGTGTCACATGACGCTATTTCAAAAGCTTCTTTTCCACCGCGGCAGAACTAAAACCTCTGACGAAAGAAGTCTTCGAGATGGAATTTCTTGGCAGGAAAACAATCAGATTTAAAGATCTGGAATTGGAAATTGGAATTAAACTATCAGCCCCCCCCCCAACACCACCCCCTCACCCCGCCCACCTCCACCCCCCATCAAAGTACGTGGTACTTTGTGCGTGTCGCCAAACGGCATCAGCAGCCGCTCAAACGCGACAGACAAAGACGTGTTTTAAGACATGATACGGGGCCCGGCAGACATAATTGCTTTATGACAGAACAAGTCCATAATCAGACGAGTGCGCCCCCCCCCCACCTCGCCCCCACCACCCACCCACCCACCCACCACCAGATAAAGAGGGAAGGCTCCGATAGCCACAACTTAAAAAAAAAGAAAAAAGGATGAAAGGTCCAACTATAAATAGGATGCGGATCATCCGAGGGTGGCTTTTGTTTTCAACCGAGATATTGACTCCATTATCTGGTTGACATTTGTGGAGACGGTCTTCCGGTGACATTTGGGACTTGTTCACAATAAATAAATAAAAACTAACCTCCCTTTGAGGTCCAACCGGCCAATTACAGATGTAATTCCTGCTTATCCTGTCAGGTAAAATCGTTTCATGACATGTCAAGAGAGCACGCCAGCCAATGTGTGCGTGCGCGCGCGTGCACGTGTGTGTGTGTGTGCGTGTGCGTGTGTGTGAGCACGCCAGCCAATGTGTGTGTGTCTGTGTGTGTGCGTGCGTGTGTTTAGAAATAGCTCCAGTAGGGTCCTTTGCATTCCAGCGGCTGTTCTAACATGTTGTAAATACAAGGTGTTAAAGAAACATAAGGAAGGGGGGGGGAAATCGTAAGTGCTGCTGCTGGAGAAGGAGGTGTGTGTGTGTGTGTGTGTGTGTGTGTGTGTGTGTGTGTGTGTGTGTGTGTGTGTGGAGGGGGCGGTGCAGCACAGGATGCAAGTTTATCAGAGATAAACAAGCCAGTTCACCTGCAATCATCAAGAGCCCTGAGCGGTGTGGCTTGATTTTCTTCCCTCTCTGTGTGAAACTGAGCTGCAAACACACCAACAGGACCGTCCTCTTCCCGGGATCACTCACAGAGGGGGGGGGGGGGGGGAAGTAGTTCAGTGCAAAACTTTCTACCAAAAGTTTATAAACCCTGCAGAATCTCATTACCAAAACAAAATCTCAGTTAAGATCTGATTATTTGTTATTTCCCACACCCGCAACCTGGCAAATGGCAAGGCATCTGACAGCACATCGGGCATGTGCATGCATCCACACACACCCTCTCCATATACTGTAGTATCTTGCATACAGCCGAACCTTAATGTAACACCACACAACAACAACAACAACAACAATCACTCATAAAAATCTTCCATAAACATATCAAATCACACATTTCAATGCCAACGTACTTCCAGCTGCACGTACAGCTGGCGTACCGGGTAAGTAGGGTCCACGGTGCAAACACTCCATCACGATCAGTATAAAAAAAAAAACATTTTTAAATTAAAATCAACATGTTCACAAGTGAAATCAATCAAACACAACTAGGCTGCCTCAGACCCGAGAGCTCGGACCATCGGCTCCAACGCATGTCGGTGTAAGGCAAGGCATTTTTTTTTTCTCTCTCTAAAGTACATTTTTCCACCACAGTTTCTATTTTAACCACCTAAATGGCGAATAATGGGGAAACTTAGCTGTTCTCTGAATGTGAAAGAGAAACAAATTCACAGTGCTGATAAAAAAAAATTAAAATTTAAAAAAAATAAATAAATAATAAAAAAAATCTACAACCAAACAGCAGCGGTGCAGAAAAAAAAAAAAAAAAAAAAAAGGGTCCGTCCACCTTTTCCAAAACACGCTCACATGCAGTTTCCAAGTCCAATTCGCTGCGTTGTTAAACGGACATTTTCTTACCTGGACTCTGGCTGAGAAGCAAAGTTATTAGGGCGCCCCACAGCACCGCGGCCAGCTGCATCTTGTACCCCGCTTTCTCTCTCTCTTCTCCGGGCTTCCCTCTCCCCTTTCCCCCCCACCCCCTTCTTCTTCTTCTTCTTCTTCTTCTTCTGGTTCTCCTTCTTCTTCTCTGCACAATTAAATATCAACGGGCTTCTTTTTCTTCTTCTTCTTCTTCTTCTTCTTCTTTTTTGTTTTTGTTTACAAGAAGACGCTCCGGCTTTTCACCCTTGCCTCATACCATGACTGACTTTTTGTCCTCTTTTTCTCTCCGCGACTTCTCCTCCGCCTCCTCCTCCTCCTCTTGTGTGCGATAACGCGACAAAACCCGGATTAAAAAGTTAACTCGCAGGGGGACAGCTCCGCTTCGGTCTCCAACATGTTGTGCTGTAGTTCTCGACGCTGTAGATACCAAAAGGAGCTGTGGATCGTACCAAACGCGAGCTGCGGGGGTGCCGGCTATGTCTACCGCGGGTATTTGTAAGTTATCGCGGGCGTGCTGCAGCCGCAACGACACACCGCTGTCGTTACAAAAAGTCATAAAACGCCAAATAAAACATCAAGTCTCCCCAATGTGTTGTTTTTCCGGGTTTTATTTTTCCTCGCCGACCTCCCCGTTCCCCCATCCCGCCAGAAATCGCCTCGTCCAAAATAATCTCTGGTTGTGTCATTTGCTTTTTTTTTTTTTTTTTTTTTTTAAAGTACGTCTTTTTAAAAGGCAGCCGGTCCGGAAAAGGTTTAAATCAGACAGCTTCTGCAGGCACGAGGAAAGAGTTTGTGCCTCTCAAGCACAACGTGGAGAAACTTCTTCTTCTGTTTCTGCCTTCTTTTCTTTTTCTTACACAACGTGGGTTAAAGAGGAGGAGATGACGAGGATGGGGGGGAGTGTGGGGTGTGGGGGGGGGCATTTCTCTGTTGTCACTTAAGTCAATGGAGGCAAATGACAGAGCAGTGGGTTTTTTACAGTAGGGTGTAATGATCATGAGATGAGGTCATTTCACAGTCGTTATTCAGGACCACAGACTTACAAAAAAGTTATTATTACAATTTAATTAATTCCTAAAAGGCCACTGGGGATGTATGTTTTCCTTTCTCTTGAATGACACTTTATATATATATATATATATATATATAGAAATTGTAATAAAGATGACAGTTACACCACAAGTTTATGCAGTTGAGTCCAATCCTGTTGCACTGAAAGTTGTTCCATCAGGATTTATTCAGATCCTGCACCGAAGAGAAAGTAAGTAAAAGTAGGCCGGCATAAAGTACGAGAAACAAATTTACACTTCAAGTATTAATGTGAAAGAATTCATTTCATCCCAGTGACTGATATATTATTTTAACATTATATAACATCATTAGATTATTAATACTGAAGCATGTTCATCTCATTTCATTTCATAGCACTAGACACTTTTTTTTCCATTTATCCCAAACTGTATTTATTCATTTTTATTTTATTTGGGGTTTTTTTTGTGTGTATATAGTCTGTGTGTGTGTATTTATTCTAAAATAATTATATTTGTATCTATCTTATTTCTTATATCTTATACGTATTTGTAATTTCTTTCATATTGTGTGCACTTTTTGGTTTTCTTTGCCGCCGTGACGACCGAATTTCCCCACTGCGGGATTAATAAAGTCTAAATCTAAATCAGTGTAAACAGCATGTTGCTGTTGTAGCTGCTTCTGGTGGAGCTATAGTTTGAACTACTTTCTATAGTGTACTATACTTTATATATGAATCTATTTTCAGTTTTGGGACTTTTTCTTCTAATCTTTGATTTTATTTTTTCTTCCATTTATTGAAACAAAACCATGAGGGGGAAAAAAAAAACATCTCTATTTGATGAGGTGTTAACAACTCATAGACTATCTGAAATGTAACCCTGACAAAACAAAACACTGCTGTAGTACGTGTAGCTCAGCATTGTATGGTGCTCGAGTTATACTGTTGAGTTACTTTCGACCACAGAACAACAATAGAGCCAAAATAAAAATCTCTTTACAGTCAATATTAAAGACTGAAGATGCACACCAGGGAACTATTATATAAACGCCCGATAATCTTAATATCAGAGATCACAAACATATTTCACAGGCTCCTTTATGGATACTTTTAAAAAAAGCACCACAACAGATGCAGTACACTTTCAATTAAAAGTATGCACTGAGTAAGATTAATCAAGTACATACAATGAGGTCAAAGGTCAAACACGTTTTGGGGATCTCTTTATTCAGACGGACGGACGGACAGATAGATAGATAGATAGATAGATAGATAGATAGATAGATAGATAGATAGATAGATAGATAGATAGATAGATAGATAGATAGATAGATAGATAGATAGATAGATAGATAGATAGATAGATAGATAGATAGATAGATAGATAGATAGATAGAGACAATAAAAGGCTCCATTAAATACACATGTACTGAATTGTATCCAGATTATATGAAGATCTGAACAAAATGTTGTGTTGAAAATATTGATCTGGGAAATAAAAAATATCTCCAAGTTTCAGAGCATCCCTTATTGGTACTCAGCTCTCCACCGTCCACAGTGACTCACTTCTGTTTTTGTAATCACAGCGTGAAAAAGAAAATACAGCTCACACAGAATCTGACATTTTCATTTGTGATCTCGCCCACCCGGGTTACAGCCGTCCCAAATCACAGATTTGTGACAGTTTGTGACTCGACACCTATCGCGAGAGGCGTGTCAGCTCGACCCCGACATTCATTATGTTTCGGCACTTCTTCAGAGAGAGCGCAGATGGGGGGGAAGGGAGGTGGGGTAGTGGGAGGGAGGAGGGGGGGTAATAACTGTAACAGAGATGTTCAGAGCACAAAGCTTCATTTCATTTTGTATTTATTTATTCCGCTCATGGTGATGCACAAAATCCTCCAGAAAACATCAACAAAAATAAAGTGATTACAAAAAAATAAATAAATCTAAACACAACTTTTCTTTTACATGTCAATGCAAACTTCTGACGGTCGAGTTAAAAAATAAAAAAAGCTGATGGTAGGCAAAACAAACAAAAAAACAACAACAATAAAAAAAAACTGCCAAAACTACTTGAGTCAACAAAAAAAATTATAATAAAAAAAAAAAAAAAACTGATTTCACAATCAATAATAATTCGGAGGCTGTTACCGGTGTACATTTTGAATCTATAAAAGAGTTATTGCGGTCTGCAACGCTAACATCCAATATTTGATGGTAAAAAAAAAATAAGTTGCAACGGTTTGCTGTGATATTTGTGTGACAAACAATGTCAAAACTATTACAGGACCGCGACAGTGGGCTGATAATAAAACATCAAAATCTCATTTTAAACACAGAGTCCTCGATCTACATATTCATGTGTCTCTTGTATCCCCGGAAAGGAGGCTTTGGACTCCACTTTTCTTAATTACCAGGCCGCTCCGGTTGGGATGCCACCGCCTCGCGTTTCTAAACAGGGCATCATCATTCAGCGCACGCCTCCCCGCTTCTGTTCTCCTGTCGAGCGTCCATCACAGTATTACATTTCATCCCGATAAAAGTGGTCCGCGCCGTCACTTATTCCTGATTCGATACAGAGCATTTTAATGAACAATGTTTTTGGACGAAGTCGTCCCGAGAAAAGTCACATGGCTGTTTTCTGATTTATAATCTGTGTTTGTGGTAAAAAAAAAAAAATTGTTTTTGTGTGGCTTTAGATTCTTTTGTATGTACGATCCCATGAGAGGAATAATGTAAACGAGGCACAGGTACAGGACAATAACACATTATCCTCTTCTATTAGGAGAGTTTTAAGGTTGATTTATTCAATGTTAAGTCTCCTCGACATCATCTGGGACCTTAAATCCCGATTAGAATACTTTATGAATGGTAAAAATAAGGAAAGTTGTAATACTTAAAGTTGTAGTACTCCCAACAAACCGAGCCAGAAATCCAGATGTAGTTGTGGATTCAGACCTCAATCTGAACAGCCATATCAAGACAATTACAAAATCAGCCTACTATCAAACCTGAAGAATATATTAAGGATTAGAGGACTTATGTCTCAACAGGATTTGGAAAAACGTGTCCGTGCATTCATCTTCAGTAGACTCGACTATTGTAACGGTGTGTTCACAGGCCTCTGTAAAAAGTCAATCAGACAGCTGCAGCTGATTCAGGACGCTGCAGCTCGAGTCCTCACTGAGACCAAGAAAGTGGACCACATCACTCCAGTTCTGAAGTCTTTACACCGGCCTCCTGTCCAACAAAGCATCCACTTTAAAATCCTGCTGTTGGTTTATAAAGCACTGAATGGTTTAGGGCCAAAATACATTTGTGATCTGCTGCGACCTGATGAACCATCCCGACCCCTCAGGTCGTCTGGGACGAGTCTCCTTTCTGTCCCCGGAGTCAGAACGAAACATGGAGAAGCAGCGTTCAGCTTCTATGTTCCACATATCTGCAACAAGCTCCCAGAAAGCTGCAGGTCTGCTGAGACTCTCAGCTGCTTCAAATCAAGATTGAGGACTTTTCTGTTTGCTGCCTTTAATTGAACCAGATTTAAGGATGTTGATACATTTCCTGCATTTCTGCGTTTTATTACTGTATTTTATTTCTTAAACTGCACTGCAACTTTCATTCTATTTTTTTTTAATCTTGTTTAATGTTTTAAAGACTGTTTTTAATGTTTCGATTAATGTTATTAATTGTTTTTAAATTTGCTTTTCCTTTGCCTGATGTTTTGAAGCTTTTAATGGTTTTATGTGAAGCACTTTGAATTGCCTTGTTGTTGAAATGTGCTCTACAAATAAACTTCCCTTGCCTTAAGAGTTACGCCTCCGTTGATTCTGCGCATGCAAGTTACCGACAGAGGAAGTGAAGCGTCAATATTACAGGTCCAAGTGTTTACTTAAATCACAATACCGGCAAGGTAAAATCTGCCAGTGGTTGTGGATCAAGTCCTCGATGTGCTTACAGCGCAGTCAAACAAAACAACCCGGCGCCTTTCATTTTTATTAATAGAGAAGACCCGAACCGGTATCTCAGCAACGGTAACAAAAAAACAACCCAAAAACGTGTAACTTTCACGCCTAGACAGCGCCCAGGCGTGAAAGTTACACGTTCCGTATGTCTGAAACTTACTTCATAAATGTCACGTGACCAAGGCAACAGAGATAGTGAGACCATTTCCAAAAAGGACACTTGTTGGCATTATTAGGAGGCCGGAGGTGTTGCTTGGTGGCGTTAATCACAGACTGGAGGTGACGGGGCTGTTCTCGATTTTTTTTTTTTTTTTGAGTTGTTTTGCTGTATTGGACGCGCGTGTCTATTTCACGTTTTGCCGTGATACCGGGTTGCAACACCATCAGTGTATGGTCCAAACAGGCCATTACAAATAGACGCTGATACACTGTAAAACCCGATTAAGCTAATTTAACTAAAAGAAAATAGTTGAAACAGATCGCCTCGAAAAAAATTTTTAAGTGAACCAACTCCATTTTTTAAGTTAAAGAAAAATTATTGATTAAGTCCATTTCACTAGGCATTTTGAGCTCACAGTACCAAATAAAATCACGTTAGATAACTTAAACATATTTCTAAAGGTTGTGAAAGCGGTATTTCCACATTAAGTGCAGCCATTGATGACGAGTAGAAACATTTTTGCTTTGAGATGCGCCGGGACGTCGCATAGAGCAGTCAGTTAAAAAGCATGCTGAAGTATTAATAAGATCATCGCGCTCGAGCGCCACGGCCCGTTTCTGTGACTGAGCGGGGAGCTGATCCAGGATCAGGACCTGCCAGGGCTGAACTCTGGCTGAGCAGGCTCCGGCTGCAGCGGGAGCAGCTTGCAGCCGTGAGGACCCCCCCTTTCAGCTCCCATCGCGTCTCTGGGTGAAGCGACGGAGACGTTTAATTATAACCTGTGATTAATGTTGCCCGCAGCGGGCCAGGATCCTGTCTCCACAGCACCGAGGGCTTTCGTTCAGGTCTCAGACTCGTCTCGCGCACTTCTGAGAGCGGCTTTGTGTGGTTCAACAAGCCGACCGAAGAACCTCATCATTTAAAGTGTCAAAAAGTCACACCGCTGACTTTTATACTCTCCGTCTCTTTCGAAGACACCGCTGGTATCTGACACCTTTTGACCAGTGCGACATATGGCTGTCAGAGTCACTTTGTGTGTGTGTGTGTGTGTGTGTGTGTGTGTGTGTGTGTGTGTGTGTGTGTGTGTGTGTGTGTGTGTGTGTGTGTGTTGCCGAGAGAACAGCTGTGAGCAAATCACTTTAGCTTCCGCTGATAAATAAAGAAGTGAGCCGAGATACGAGGACGCTTCCACAGATAGAAAATCAGGCAGGTGTTGGAAGTTTATATTTTACTTTTTTTTTCTTTCTTCCGATGCGTAGTATATCCTTGTGTGTGTGTGTGTGTGTGTGTGTGTGTGTGTGTGTGTGTGTGTGTGTGTGTGTGTGTGTGTGTGTGTGTGTGTGTGTGTGTGTGTGTGTGTGCGTGTAACAAAGACATGACCTTCCCTCTCCGCCACTCCCTCACATGTCGTCCCAGAGATTAACACAGGATCCGATTCATTTCCAGAGCATCTTCCTTCCTCCTTCCTCCCCTCCATCTCCCTTCCTCACACGTTCTCTGTCGCATACAGTATACAAACAACTTAACGCGCATGTATGCCGCACTTGTAACTTGAAACAGAGGTCACACGTTGCAAGAAATAGACGCGCAGTTATTACGAGATCACGCTGTTTTGCATATTTAGCCCTGAAAAACACAAATAATTTGTGATATACTCTATTTCAGGCCAAGTTCTGATTGACTTTTAAACATTTCAAGGAGCAATTTTTTCATTTTGTTTGAGCTACTTTTTGCACAAGGTACGTTATCATTGTGTAATAACCAAAGAATGACGAGGGACTCTTTTTTTTTTATTATTGTTTGTGCATTCAAGGACACTTTTACTTGTTAAAAAGCACCAAACTATTGCATGTTGGCACAAGACTGGGCCGAGAGTTAAAAAAAAAAAAAAGAAAAGTTAATTAAACACAAACATCAGGGGACAGATACAGTCATATCAGTTTGACTGTAGGTGTGTTGTTAAATGTTCAACAAGGAAACCATTTTTATATACAGTTTCTGGGTAAAACTCAGACACAGCGGGCCTATATAACAAAAAAAAAGGTTGTAGTCTCCGGGTCTAAAAAGTGAAGCCAATGCAAAGTGCCTCAATGTGCAATACAACTGGTGACCACTAGGGGCTGGCTAAAAAAAAAAACAACCCCTCCAACAGACTCCCATTCAAAAAGCATAAAACTTAACAAGTGACATTAAATAGCCAAGTCAGTCAAGTTATAGAAGTTCAAGTAAGGTTGGTTATTTAATAGCATAAATATTATTGCCAGTCACTCTTATGATTGCACTTTAATTTTTATTTTGTACGGATTAAGATTAGCTGAATTTAAGAGTTTACGATAGGCTTTAGGAAATGGTTGTCTTGTTATGCGCAGTTAGGTGTTGAAATTTGAAACTTTTGAAATCGACTCAATGACTGAATCAATTTCAAATATGGATCCTCACAAAGTCCTTCTTTAAATGTATTTCCCCAACTATTTTAAAGCTCCTGTGTGTATAATTTAAGAAAAATGTCCAACTTTGGCGCCCCCCAGTGGCAAATTCAAACAGAATGAAATGTATTGCCAAGTACCAGACGGAGAAAAAAAAAAAAAAAAAGAGACCTTAATTAATGCTTTCATTATGTTAACAAACTTTAATTAGTAACTAATAATTAGGAAAGAGCATGTGAGCAATGTGAAATCAGGCACTCACAGATTCAAACCCTCAGAGAATTATCGCCGACTCTTCCGTGGAGCTTTTTAAGCCTCTTTTAGGCCCTTTTGTTTGTTTTGGCCGCCCATTCTGCTCGTTTGTTTGAGCCTCAGTGGTATCAACCTTGTCAAAAATGTGCATTTGCTGGTGAAAAAAAAGTGCCACATCCAGCAACCGAAAACAAAAACAAACAAAAAAACAGACCGGAAAGTAAATATTAGACTTGTGCTGATCAGGTGAAGGTAAACACCCCGCACCGAATGGGCCGAAAAAAAAAAAAAACGAATCCAGATTTAACTTGCGCCTTTTAGCAAACTGGCAAAGTTAAACGCGCTGAACCGCTGGAGTGGTCCTTTAATAAATTCTAATGCTGATGGAGATGTTGTTGTTGTTTT
Organism: Brachyistius frenatus; assembly: GCF_029030835.1. NCBI lineage: Eukaryota > Metazoa > Chordata > Actinopteri > Embiotocidae > Brachyistius > Brachyistius frenatus. Next base: position 1,447,858 of record NW_027210655.1, read on the forward strand.
TTTTTACTTTACCTTCCTGTCTCCCTTCTCTCTTCTCGCCATGATGTAACCAGAGACACCCTTATTAAATTTAGCAGGGGAACCCGACCACACCACAGTCCACATGGCCAGAACTGGCTGCCGTGCCGCCACACACACACACACACACACACACACAGCGCGTCCTGCTGTGGTGCGGTTCGGAGCCCAGCAGCCTGTTCTGCGGCCCGTCTAACTACAGGGCTTTTCTGTGTGGGGTTTATTTTCGTGGATGCTCCGCTCTCTCCGCGTTCCCCTCGTACAATGGGCTCGTTTACATGTGGCCAAAATCAAACACACACTTTCTTGCCCCGCTTCGTTGTTGGCCTTTTCCAAGCGCGGAGACTTCAACCGCAGGTTCGTCTTCGGTCGCCATGAGAAGGGCCTTTATTCTCAAAAAAGCAAAGCCGCTGTTGCTTTAGATCCGATCATAATTTGTCCATTTTGTCCTGAAGGAACGCGCCGGTGTTATGAGGAGCTTACGTCTTGTGTTTTACACGTAATCGCATTATGTGATTGTTTTTTTGTTTTTTTTTTTTGTTTAAAACTGTTCAAAATAGTCCCTGGTTATGATTCAGAGAGGATTTGTAAAAAAAAAAAAACGGTCGCCTTAGAGCGCGATACCACCGACGGCCACCGGGGGGCCGGCTCCAGAAACACCCCCCCCACCCCCACCCCAATAGACTCCCGTTCAAAAAGCACCGACAAAAGTCAACATACGTTTTTTTTCCGCCAGCCGTCGAGGCGCTAAACTCGCTCCCTCTCCGAGCGGCGTCCGCTTCACGAGTTTACTTTTAATTTATTAAAGTGAAATGAAAATATTTCAGTTTGGATATTTTTGCTGGCGTGACTGAGCTCTCGGGATTATTGGGTGACATCCTGTGTTGATTTACTGGCCCCAACCCCCCCCCCCCCCCCACTGTGTGCAGACACAAGCAACGTTAACCCCCGGATCACAGTCGCCCACTTAGCCCGGGGATTAACTCTCAGCGCGTTAAAACATCCCGAGGCTCCCCCCTCCGCCCGGGCTTTGGGCTTCTCATTGAGTTTGACGACGGGAATCAGATTTCCGCCGGCGTCGATTTTCACCGTCCGACATCGGCGGTCGGGGCGCGAGCGAGAGAGAGAGAGAGAGATTTAGACACGACTGCAGGTAACCGCCGCCTACGATACACGAGCAGACACGCACTTGTTCCTGCAGGTGTACGCAACGACTTGAATGGATCGGCGCGGTTTAACGCACGTGTAAACACACGCACGTTCTCCCAACGTACCGCGCTTTGCAAAAAAAACAAACCCCTAAAGAAAACAAACCCCTCCTATACAAGGCTCGCACACCTGGCCTGTTGGCATCACGTCTCCCCCCCCTCCCCCCCTCCCCCCCACTCCTACAAAAAAAAAAACCTCATCTGAAAAGCCGTCAGATCTTCTGTGACTCACGTTGCCGGGGGCGCCACTAAAAAAAATAAAAATTAAAAAAAGAGGCCCGGGCTCTGTGAGAGCTCCGTGCCCCGGAGGGGAGCGCACCTCGACCCGGGTCGAGGTGAGGGCGACGCGGCTCTGGAGGCGGGCGGGGCCCGGGGGGGGGGGGGGGCTTTCTGCTAAAGCCGCTGAAATGGGAGAACGAAAGGCATCCTCCTCCTCCCCCCCGGGGAGGGGGTGAGGGGGGGCAGAATTATCTCCGAGGGCGAGATTAAGATGCGAAAGTAGGATAAATTGCCGCTAATCATCCAGCGCCTTCTCGAAAGTGCCGTTCTGCACGCACGGCGGGGACGAGGCCGGGAACCGAAAGCAGATAATGGGACAATATTTTCCTTTAACCGTTTCTACCGAAAAGCCACTTTTTTTGTTTTTTTTCATCAGCTGCGTTCAGATCACAGAGAGTCGTCGTCGTGGTCGTCGTCGTGGTCGTGGTCGTCTCCGGGCCCGACGGTGTTTTTTTTTTTTCCCCCAGAGATAATAACGCGTCGTGTTTGCCGTTGGTTTGGTTTGGTTTGGTTTGGTTTGGTTTGGTTGGTTTGGTTTGGTTGGTTTGGTTTGGTTTGGTTGGTTTTGCGTGGTGTTTGGGTAAAGCAGCCTGTTTGCTCGCGGGACGGCCCGCGGAGGCTCCCGCAGGAACAAATCCGACGCCGGCTGGACGCGTCACAGCTCCGTCCGCAAGGAACGGGACCAAACATTGACATCCACCCCACCCCACCCCACCCACCCAGAAAACCAGAGCGGCGGACCACTGATGATTTAGTGTCAGCGCCACCCCGCCCGGTGGGGAGGAGGCACCCCGCCCTCGCCTTTACCCAGCAGCCTCGGCGAGCCGGCCCCCCCCCTCCCTCCCGCCGACGGTCCGTCGCCGCCGACCTCGAGCGGTCGGTGATTTTTGTCGTCTCGGTCAGCGATTTTTCCAACAATTCCCAGAAAGTCGTTTGAAAATCACCGCAGGAAAAAGGTATTTTGATTTGATTCGATGCGTTTTCTTTTTCTTTTAAGATAAGGCGGGCACCGTTGTATCGAACAGAAGAAAAACAGTTCAAACCAAAAACTTTTTTTTTTTTTTTTTTTTTAGTAAACAACAACCGAGGCAGGAATGCAGAGAGCAAGTTGTTGGAATCGCTCGCTGATTGATGCGCGCTTGATTCAAACCCTTTTTTTTATTTTGTTTTTTCTTTCTTTTGCCTCCGTTCTGTTTGAAAATTCTCTGCCGTCGCTGATAACAAAAGCGTTCGCAGAATCGCTCTCTTCCCCTCCTCTTCCCCTCCTCTTCCCCTCCCCGCCACCCTTTCACTTGTCAACAAAAAAATGATAGGTCAGAAGCTTAACAGGGTGTAATTACGTGACAGTTCCCCTCATCCACATGTTCCATCACCAAAAAAAAAAATACACACAAAAGAAAATAATAAACAAATAAATTTAAAAAAAAAAGCAACACAAAAGCCATGCGTCTGTAAAAAAATAAAATAAATTTTCCAGGAATTTCACCAGAAATATCGGCCGCTCCGCCTCTTGACTTTTTGACAGAGAATCCTAATTTTCTGCACACACATAAATAAATAAAAAAAAAAAAGCTGTGAATCCTCCGGGGAGCTTATAAAGGCTCGTTGGAGGGTTTTTTTTTTTTTTTTTTTGTGTGTGTCTTTCTTTTAACTTTCCACAATAACAGATCTGCGGTGCAGGCAGGCATCCATGCGAGCTTCTTTTTCTTTAGGGCGATATGGGCGGAAGGTGGGGCACGCAGCTGTGTCAATAGGCCACCGATCGACTCCTGAAGCGGCTCCTCCACAACGCGCGAAAAAAAACAAAAAACAAAACAAAACAAAAAAAAAAAAAAAAAAAAACCCCGCCTTTTATGTGCCGGCCTCCTGGCGAAACGACAGGCCTGTTTACACTTTAGCTCTTTGTAAAAAAAAAACGGCCCGACACCTGTGCTCGAGGGGGAAGGGGCGGAGGAGGGGTGGGGGGGGGGGGCTTAGTGCGAAGGTGTGCGCGTGTACCTGTTGAGTGATGCGCAGCACCTGTTGTGTAAAATGGACCCCGCGAACTTGGACGAGCCTCCTCTCTGACACAACCGGTAAACGGTTGAACACAAACCGCGGAGTTGAAAGAGAAGGCGACGGCTGGAACCTCCCACGTTCAACAAAAGGCTCTTTTTAAAAGGCAGAATCAACACATTTCTTCACAACCGCACGACGTCCCGCGTTACGAACGCTCACATCCGAACAATGAAGTTGACCATTTTTTTTTTTTACAACTATTAACCCTGAAAATAATTTTTCATTTGGTGTTTTTATATATATATATTTTTTTAACATTAATTTCAGCCCCTATAATTAGAACGGCATCCCAGGAGGCTCATTGCGCTAAATGAGCTGCTTTCGAGCCGTGATTTGCAAGAATAAATAATTTCCTTGCTGGTAATTATTACATAATGGGTTGAGGTTATTATTCTTGTTATTTTCTGATGGATGGCCAGAAAACTAAATAACTTCCAATAAGCTGACGCCTTCGCGCGCGGTTCGGACGCGTCGCCGTCGCGTCGCGCCAGGTTTTGCCGGTTTTGGATTTGAATCTTTCGCGCGAAGATCTCAAGAAAAAAGAAAAAAAAAAAAAAAAAAACTCCGCAAGCCCGATCGCTCTTAATTTCAACGTGGTATTACTCAAAACCGCTTTGCGTTGAACACTTCTGACCGAAGCAAACCCCGGCTCTCTGGAATTATGAGTGTGGTGAGGGGTCGAACGGAGCTGTCTGGCGCCACCGTCCTCTTAAACATGTCATTACTGTAACCACGAGGTCAGCACAATAGAGCCTCTGACACACACACACACACACACACACACACACACACACACACACACACACACACACACACACACACACACACACACACACACACACACACACACACACACACACACACACACACACACACACACACACACACACACACACACACACACACACACACACACACACACACACACACACACACACACACACACACACACACACTCACTCACACACACACACACACACACACACACACACACACACACACACACACACACACACACACACACACACACACACACACACACACACACACACACACACACACACACACCCTCTGAACTGCCACTCCGCTATATTAAAACATGAAAAGTATGTTTATTAAAAGTTTTATGAAACACGCCGCGAATAAACCGCAGCCATTATCGTGTCTGCAGATTGCAGCCTGAGATGATGCGTCCGGGTGATGTTTTGGAAGAAGGGCTTCTCACGGCCGTCTGTGAATATTTTCTCTGGCAAAGAAGCCTCTGGTGTAATAAAAGTGTGTGTGTGTGAAAAGAAAACCAAATATGATGAATCAATTACGAAAGGTCGTCCGGTCCGAATGTGTTTTTTTTTTTTTTTTAAGGCGCGAATTGAACTACCTCTAATAGACGTGTAATATTAGTTTATTCAACGCGTGAGAAAGTATAAAAACGGCAGTCTGTGTGGGTTTTCTTTTCGGTTTGCCGTGTTGAATTGAGGCATTTATCTTCGTCACGCCTCGTCATCATTTTCTGAAATTCGACGCGAGGCAAAAAAAAATCCTCAGACGGAAGAAACCGGAAACGATAAATGTTTTTTTGCACGTTCACTTTGCGAAATTGCTCCAAAAAAAAAAAAAAATTAATCATTTAAAAAAATTTTTTTTTTTATTTTCCCACCCTTAACTTAACCCGGGAGCGTGTTACACACTCGAAGTTAGACGCCGTCAAAAAAAAAATAAAATAATTCAAAACCAATCAAAACCAAGGCGGGGCGGAGGTGGTTCCAACTGAGGTGGACGCTTCGTAACGTACGAGTCACATAATTATAATATTTTGCGGGTTTCAAAAACACATTGCAGCCGTCGTCGTGTCCTCCTCACCGTCCCCCTCCCCACCGTCCCCCCTCCCCGCGGGACGGTCGTTCATTTGAAGCGAAAAAGTCGATGACGCGTTCCGGTCGCGGCCCGCCGAGTCCCGGCCGGCGAGGTTCTCCCGACGACCGTCTCCTTTGAGCGGGTTTTGTGGCCCTCTGAGGAAGAGAGGCAGCAGCTCTGTGATCTCCGAATCCCCCGGAGTCTCATTTGGCCTTATTTTCTCCTCCCTCCCTCCCTCCCTCCCTCCCTCCCCCCGCTCCTCGCCGCCCTCCCTGACATGTCGGAGGAAATGAGCGCCGGCAGATTGGCCTCAGCGGCGAGAGGCGAGGGCGACTCTCTCCGAGACCGCGTTCGGCTCGGGCTTCCCGGGCGGGCCGGCTCCGCGGTCTCTCGTCCGGCTCCTGTGTCTCCTGATTTCTTGAAATTAGCATCAGGGAAAAAAAATGGCCTGTTTTTTTTTTTTTTTTTTTTTTGGGGGGGGGGGGGGGGTGGGAAGAGATCTGATTATGGTCTTCGGCGCTGTCGTGTTTATATTGGCCCGCGTGAGAGTGCCCATTAGCGGTTAATAATAACAGAGTGGCACGCGAAAAGGCTGCGACGTGAACTAGTTTATGTCTTAAGCAGCCTGTGTGTGTGTGTGTGCGTGCACGTGCGTGCGTGCGCGTGCACGTGTGGACGCCAGCGCTTTGGACCGCAGATGAGTTCGGCGAGGTTTGAAGTAGAAGCGTCTGTAGATGATAAACAGGCGTCGCGACGATGACATTACTCCCCACCGGTCTCCATTCGGCATCGCGGCAGGAGCTCGTTTTCTCTTCTGTTTTGCATTTGAACCTTTTAAAAAAAAAAAAAAAAAACACACACCTTATTTTTTAGGCCTCTGCTCGAAAAATCGCATACCCGTGATTAAAAATAAAATTAAAAAAAGAGTATATCTCTGCCGCCACAAGGCCTATATGAATAACGCCGGTGTAATAATAAAGGGAACACTCGTGAGAGTTGTTCAGATGTGCAAATATCAGTATATATATATATATATATATATATATATATATATATGTGTGTGTTCATATTTTAATAATAGTTTCGCTTCAGAGGTCGGAGACGTGTTTCACTTCTGAACGTCGCATCGGAGGAGAGAAGCTCCTCCCGGCGTTTACTCCGACCGACCGTCTCTCTTAAATTTGCAGTTTTCTCTCCGGCCTGTCACACTTATTATCACATTACCGCCCGATTGTGATTATTTGAGATGACTGTAATTATTTTTGCGCGAACCGTTTCCATTCAACTGTATATATTAAAAAAAAAAAAAAAAAACCCAGCTGGATGAAAGAAACCGAAACCTCAGAGCTCAATCAGTATTTCCACGTCGTTTCCCTCGTTTTGAGGTTTTCGATGACTTCGTGTCGTCGCGCCGCTTTAAATGGCGCACGAGTGGAGAATTAGTGGCAAACTTGTTTACTCTGATTATCGGGACCCGTCATCAGTCGTTTCTTTGAATGTTTCACTAATAACCTTTTTCCCCGCTGCTCTCTCTCTCTCTCTCTCTCTGTGTGTGTGTGTGTGTGTGTGTGTGTGTGTGTGTGTGTGTGTGTGTGTGTGTGTGTGTGTGTGTGTGTGTGTGTGTGTGTCTCGCTATGAACGAGGGTAAACAAAAACCCCGTGCCTGCTTTCGCTGGGCTTACACTATAATAGCGTCCCAAATTTTTGTTTTTTTTTAATTGTTAATTGTGAATACAATAGTAAACTTAAGCGTGACAGCCTCTAGTTCTAGAGGAACTAGTTCTAGTTCCATTAGTTCCATTAGTTCTAGTTCCATTAGTTCTAGTTCCATTAGTTCCACTAGCCTCTAGTTCCAGAGGAACTAGTTCTAGGTCCATTAGTTCTAGTTCCATTAGTTCCATTAGTTCTAGTTCCATTAGTTCCGCTAGCCTCTAGTTCCAGTGGAACCTTTACACGGTTTTGTACCTTTGTACGTTTTGTCAGTGCACCTGGATGTTTTTAAACTAGTTTGTCGTCAATTTGCACTAACGACTTCAACGGGTTTCACGTATTCAAAAATGACTTGACAGACTCGAACAGCCGCCTCATAACAGTAAAAACGTTGTTGATGTAAATACATTTTCACCATCTGCAGAGGTTTTGTCATCATTACCCCCCCCCCCCCAAGGCTTTCTGAATAAATACGAGAACCGTGATCCATTCATCGTGCGGATGAAGAACATCTGCCGATGTTGTTGGATACGTGAGGATTTTCAAAAATTTGTCCAAAGATAAACAGATTACGGATCACTGTCATCGTGCGCGCGTTCAAACACTCGTCTCTTTTGGCCAAACTGTCGAATTACCGCACACATCGGCGTCGTATCGGTGTCATGCACGACATCTGAAACCGAGATCGTGCCTGCGGGGGGACGTCGACGTGAAATCTGGAATAACAAGAGTGAGAGTCCGCAGCCTCCCTGAGAAGCTCTGTGAGGCTGCACTGAGGCACGCATGTAATCATGATCATGTTTGAACAGTTAAGAGGTTTTTTTTTTTTTTAAAACATGGTTGTTATTTCAGCTTCACATGTTAGCGCGCTCGGAGCCGGCTTGAATTTTGACCCGATGAGGGATTTACAACTCTTCCTGAGGAAGATACGAACTGAAGTGTTTATCACACTTATTATCTGAATACGACCCTCAGTAGCCTCGAACAGACATTTGTCATCTGCGTTTGGTTAGGCTGAGGTACAAAGATAACAAGTTAAGGTCTTTTGGAAAGATCAGGCTTTGGGTTAAAATAGAGAACCGTTGTAATCATGGTTACGATGATGAACAAGTACGTCTTTGCTCTGGTCATAATTACTACGACCACTAGAGGGTGCTTTCACAAGTAATCACCACTACGGGTCGTAATAAGCTGCCACCGGTCTTGATATTTCACCAAAGTGAAAAAAAATAAAACGTTGGACTACTTAAAAACATTGAAGTATTTGATGAAGTTTCGTTTAACAAACTTAATTTCTAGCTATAGTAGTGAGAAATTGGCCATCCAACCAACGGTTGTTGAGATTGAGTCCGGATCGAAGTATTGATCAAACAACCGACAGGCGGCGGCGGCGGCGGTCCGACTCGGCCTTCCGTCTCTGCGGCCGTGCTGCCGGCGGCGCAGTCAGTAACTTCTGTTTAAAATATTTTCACGTCCACGATATACCGATGTTTGCTTGGCGTGAATCCAAAGAACGAGGCGAGAGCGGGAAGACACAAAGTGTGTAATCCACTCTGACCGAACGCTCCTCCGTCGACGTGTTCTCTCGGTGTCCGATTGTCTCGTTCGGGCCTCCTCTTGCCCCGTAGGAGAAGGATTAAGTTTGCTGGCGTTGCCTCGTTTTTTTTTTTGTTGGTCTTTTTTCTTTTTCTTTTTCTGAAGGTGGAAACTCACAAAAGCCTCAAAAGCCCTGCAGGCTAGTGATAGATTACACGTTGCAAATGTTTTACCACAGCAACCCTCGAAACCTCCTCCTCCTCCTCCCCCCAAAACCCGCACATACTAGCAAATTATCACACACTCTCTCTTTCCAGTAGTCCTCTTTATAAGTCAGCGATTGTCCCACTCGCAGGGGGGGGGGGGGGGGGGAGGACAACTCTGCCAGAAGCTGCGCAAGACCCGAGTCTGAATCTGTCTCAAAGGAGAAATTTTGTTGTAAGACACGAATGGGCAGAAAGAGGTTCAAAATGATATTAAACGCTCCCTCCCTGGTTCAAGATTCATAAATCCACATTGTGAGCAGAGCTAGCGAGGCATATCAAAGAAACAAGGAAGCGATCATCCCTTGATCTGTTCAATTATGCACTTTTTTTTTTTTTTTAATGCACTTTAAAGCTTAATAAATTACATCAAATGGACTTTGATCTCATTCACAGCTATTATCTCCGACAGAACATTTCACCGGCTGTCGGCTTGATGCGTGTGATTTTGTATGACGCGTCAAGACATCGGTAATTAAAATGACAATGGCCATGATGTCTCAGTCAGAACGTTGTGCTTCTTTACAAAACAATAATCGTTTCTAAAAGGACGTTTTGTTACTTGCGTGTTTAAATTGGTGTTTTTTTTTTTTTACAGATGTTCCAGCAGATATCTGACCACATTCAAGACTGGAGCCTGTATTCCACTATATTATAACCAATCTGTTTCCATCTGGCTGGTAATCTACATTTTGTTTTACTCCTCTAACTCTCTCTTTTTTTTATTTTTTTTATAACTACATAGGACGATCGATGCGGTCCCACCTGCAAACCTTTGCTTGGTCAGCTATTTCCCCACCCACCTAAAGACGGCTGTCGGTTGGCTTTACAGCCGACTTTGTTCGCTTTGAATCGCTGCCAACATTTCAAGTTTAGCGATTTCAAAAGGTTTGGAACCGGGCCAATGTACCACGATCTGGTTTGCGATAAGAGTGGAATTCGTACGCTGTGTCGTTAGCGTCTCGAAACGTTAGGGGAGGTTGGGGGAGGGGGACGTAGCCCTGCCCAGAAATCAATTCACCCACTACTTTCCAGCATTTTCTTATTATTTCAGAGGAAAATAAATAAAAGATGCGAGACCGTGCTTTACCAAAAGGTTTTCTGGTTAGTTAAGACGGACTCTTACGACGCGGAAACAAAACAAACAGCGTAATCAGAGTTCTCGTTCAATTTGGCCCGTTGTTGTTTTTGTTTTGTTTTTGTTTTTGTGAACGTCTCGGGTCAGTCCGCGGACGGCTTCGTTCGACAGCTTTAGGACAGATTGCGATTCATCGTCCCCCAGAAGAAGAACCCTTAATGATTTTAGTAATCCCCTGACTTTTTATCGAAAGCTCCGGCAGGCCCGGTCTTGTAGCACCACAGGCCAAACCCTAAAGTCATAAATTATAAATCCTCCATTTAGGCAACAACAGGTTTGTTTTCTTTGGGAAGCCTGTGCGGGTGTGTAGGCACTTGGAATCACAAGCAAGAGAAAGGCAGCGACTGTGTCAACAGAAATATTCAACAAATTTCTCTACTCTTTTTATAGCCGCGCAACACGGCAGAAAAACCACATCCAGTGCAACACGACGGCTAAAAACAGAACGGCTTCCATGTTTGAACAAGCGCAGTCTTTCATTACTTCATCTAGAAATATTCACTTCAACCAATCCAATATTCCACCCAGACCGATGTACACACCGCATGTACGCCACAGGGCCTTCAATGAAGGCGTTTCACGTCAGCGACACCATGTCCTTGTTTTTATTTGTCGTTTGTTTGTTGTTGGTTTTTTTTATTTTTTATGGGAGGGGGTGGGGTGGGGGGTGGGTGCTTTGAACAATAATTTTGATCTACCAAGATCTTGTCTCATGGGAAAACTAGAATTACTGCCTGCCGGTTGTGTGTCTCCCAAAACCAGTTGCACTTTAGATCCATAATCTGTCCAGATGTCGGGAAGACTTTGAAGAAATTCTGACAGAACAGCGAAGCTTCAGATATGTTTTTTTTTTTTTTTTTGCTGTTGTCGCTACAAATCATAAAGCGTGCCATGCCTCAACCTTCGACCCGACGGCGCAGAAGATCCGTATAAAGCAGCACAACTTCAAGGTGGACACCCACGACTCGTGTCACCCCCCCCCCCTCCTCCCCCACACTCCCGTGGGAGGACACGTTTTTGTCTTTTGTTTTTGTCCTCGCCAATCAGTAGGGCGCAGACACGGATGCGAAGCTCGCAGGTGCTGAGGGCAGTTACCCTCCCGTTTGTCACATTTGTGGTCCTTTGATTTATTAATAAACTAATATCACATGCTGTTTTTTTTAATATATTTTTTTTACAGAGATTAGCTAAGGGAAGTTAGTCCCAAGGTTTATTTTTCACTTCTCCTAATGCAATCAATTAAATAAAAGAAACACTTGAGATCCCTGATCTAGTATTCAGGATTTATGCATGGATCAAAGAATTACATGACCTTTAAAATCTTACATGTATAATTATGGGATAAATATTCTATTGAGAAAGATTTATTGCATAATCATCCTTCCATCGTGTAAAACAGCTTTATCATAATTACTAGATGACGGTTACCTGAGGTTACAAGGGACCGTCGTTATTCACAACTCACGATGCACAATTTTTTGTTCTTTTTGTTGTATTGTTGATACACACCGTCAAGCAAGAATGAAGTAGCTTTACAGGGAAGAGAACTTATCGAACAACTGATCAGGACGGTGTAAAAACAAAATGGGTCCGCGTGAGACGTGGCTGCAGCGGTGTTTGAAAAAAATAAAAAAAAAAAAAAAAGGAAAAAGAATCTACTTGAATGTACTCCAAAATAAACACTCTCCCGAACGGCAACCTCCTCCCGCACCAACGTATATAATCGTACGCCCCTCTCCTCGTGTAATTCGCGCAGGTCTTCAAGTCCCGCACGTGTTCCGCAGCGGTAGCGTTTAATGGATTGGGGAAACTCTCTTTGCGGATTACAGATGAGGGTTGGTGACCTGCTTCCGCGAAGACTAAATTATTCTAGGAATCGCCGCCGGCCACGAGGAGATTACCTCATTGCGCATTTTGATTGAGAAAATATACTAACGCGGGGGCAATTTTCACGACGAGAAAACACTTTCGAGTTAATTTGACAAACCAGCGGTGTGTAAACCTACAAGGGTTTTGGGAACTAGGAATCCACACTGAAGAAGCCAATTTCACCTCGAGGCCGAACCGTTAAATCTGACCAATCTACGAGGCTCGGTGCGTCCCAAGACCTCATTCTTTCCTGATGAAGTGTGTAAATTTACATTTTTTTTTCCTGAACCTAAACTGTGGGACGTCAACATGTGGCCAGTTGTAGATTCAAAACATCCAGTTCACGGAGCCTGTGTCTTTGATGTTCGGGATGACTAAGAGGCTGAGTCAGCGCCTTCAATCCAAACAGGATGTGTTTGCCTCGTACAGACCAACAACAACAAAAAAATATGTTGAGGTGGTATTTGTCAAATAGGAAAGGATGTTTACGGAAGTTGACTTGCAATGGCTGAAAAAAGTGGTTCACACGACAGGCAATGTGACAACTGACTAAAGATGTTCCGGGTTATCTTGCATTTATTTGTACCTCCATGTGACTGAGAGCGTGTAGGTGGACCCTCTATTATGGTTAGATTAGGTTAGGTTAGGTAGTTACTTTATTAATCCCCAAGGGGAAATTTGATCCATCTCTCAAATGGCTTTTCATTGGTCCACTGTACGTATAATGAGTCATGACTGCCCGAGGCCAAATACCTGGTAAACATGTCGTGACAGTGTGACGTTTTCTGACTTTTCGATGGTCACAAAGACAGATTCATGTCATTTTATTGGTTTTGAGGCCTCCGACGCCCGCTTGCAGAGAGCGCGCAGCCAACATCATCAGGAAAAGCGCTCCGAGATGCGACCATAATTCCCACCGACGCTAAACTTGTAGTCACACCAGATTAAATAGACCGAACGCTATTTTATTTGTCTTCGGTTTTTGTAACAAGTCAAACAAACCCAACTGAATCCAAGTCAATACTAGATTTGATTTAAATATAACTGCGAGCCGGTTGTATACATTACCCTGCCTCAGTTTGCAAATGCCCCAAAACCACTTGACTTGAATGCTGGCATTGAGCAGCTAAACATTTTCCAGCCAGCAAAGTGGTCAAAACTCTCCCTTTTAACCGGCATCTTCAGCTTTTAACACAAACAATCATAAACGCTGAACATTTGCTGTCACCAAACTTAATTGTAGACATTAGTGTTTTACTGTGGATTTCCCCTTTCAAGAGGCCAGCGCGGCCTTTAGCGCTGCGCCGCAGCAATGAAAGATGATTGCAGGTGGAAGCGCCCCTGGAGAGTTCCCGAAGAGAGGTGGATGTAAAAAAAAAAAAAAAAAAACGTACAAAAAGACACGGGCAGTGGAAAAGTTAAGCATCCCTTCACTCCAGTATATTTGTCATCGCCGCCAAGTGCTGTCAAGTGTTTCGTCCGGGCACGCCGCGATCCGTCTCGAGACATCCCGCGAGCTCAGCATACAGTATAGTTACAGTATGTGAGATTGTAAACGTACAGCGGGGTTTTTTTTTTTTTAAATCCGTGCGGGCGAATGCGTATAATTGCCCGGTTCTCACATCGAGATGCTTTTTCAATCCGCACGTCATTACTGGTGCACTCCAGCGCGGTGGGAAAATCAGGTGTGTTTACGTGAGTTATGAATGTGTGTGTGTGTGTGTGTGTGTGTGTGTTTGTGAATGCAACCCACGTCTGTCAAGTGCTGCGAGCCTCAGGAAAACATTTCCACTTCTGCTCGCACTAAATCATCACTAAATCTCCCAGGCGCTCCGCCCTCCGTAGCCCATGAATAATATGCTCTTTCACACTCGCTCCCCAAAAAAAAAAAAAAAATCCAGTCTGCAAAAGAACAAGAGTATCTCTTTTGCTGCAAGTCTTAATCTGTGTGAAGCGTTTGATTACGGCGAAGACGTTTTTGTTTTTCCACCTCTCTGTTAAGAGTTTCTTTCGTAGGAGAATGTGGGCTTAAACGGAAAATTCACCGCAAAGCCCTTTGACACCGCCGAAAAGCTGCCGCTGCCGGTGAGGCATCGTGCGTTTCTCCACTTTCGATGCTGCATAATCTCACACAAACACATAATTCAATTTCCAGTGGTAATACTTTTAGCTCGGCTTTGTTTGCTGGTGGGAAGCAAGTGAAGGATCGCGCCTTTGTGACTCATAGCGATGAACACGGTCGAGAGACACAATGTCCCAACTGAAGCGTTCAACAGGAAGACGGTAGGGTTCAATTTTAATGTGGAAGGAAGAAGGCCTTTCAAAATTCAGCAGAAAAAGGCAGATTACTTTTTTTTTTTTTTAATTTTTATTATTTTAACTGAATGTGACTGCTGGAGTCTTTTTTTTTGCACACGTTTGCAACTTAAGCAAAACATTTCCACTCCATTTGTCCTTTTCTCAAGTCCAACCTTCCACCAGGTGAGTTATTTTGCTGCCATTTAAATGTGTTTCTGTTACTTAAGTGCCACCTCTCAAAGGAAGTTTCCTTTTAAGCTCCCGCTGATTTTAGCTGTCTAAACCTGTGGTTCCATGATGGAGCATTAGGGCCACATTAAGAAAAAAAAAAATACCAGCAGGAAGGTTTTTTTTTTTTCAAATTTTATTTTGCTTTCCAGGAAAAAAGTCAAAATGTGAAGGAAAAAAGTTGAATTGTATTTGCGGAATAAAATTACATTTCAAGATTAAAGTCTATATTTTGAGAAGACTTGCTTTGCGCATACGATTCTACAAGATGCCTCGTGTACTTTAGGTGAACTCTTTCAAATGTACTTCAGGATCGTTTTTCGAATGGACGTATGAAAGGGTATCGGTGGTCACACCTGCGCACAATACGATACAGAGAATATGTTGTATCGCAAAATCTGAAAAGGAAAATCGATCAGGTTGTTTGATCCTTAAGGTGTGGAGCTCGGGTAGCACCGCGACAGAAGTCCAAACGCGCTTCCATTGTTTCTCAAAATTTTGTTTCAACTTTATTCTCGACAATTTGACTTTATTTTCGACATTTACAATTTTCTCCTGACATTTGTCGAAATTCAAAATTCAAAAAATAAAAATCTTCCTGCTCTGATCATTGTTTTTTTTAATACACCATTTTAGGTTCTAAACTAGTCGTGCCTCAAACAGGGCAGTCACGCACACTGTTTGCACGCACTGTAAAATAAAGAAAAAGAAAAAGTGGAACAAAGCTCTGAGATAAAAGTGCAGCAGCAGCAATTCTGTAGACTTCAAAATAAAAGTTTGACTTTTTTCTTTTGTTTTTTTTCCCCCCCACCTACATCCAGGACCCACTCAAAGTAGCCCCACGACCCACGAGCAGAGAGCCAGCGGTCCAACTCGCTGACGTCACATTTCTGTGCCGTTCATAAAGTATTTTCTGATAGCTCTGAATCCAGAAGAAGCCGAGGAGAGCTCAAACACCTCCCGCCCTTCTCCCCCCCGCACACGAGAGGAGTTTACGTTTCTGTAAGAAACACCTCAGGGAAGATTTCTATTCTGCTCACGACGGGACGAAACCCCCCCCCCCCTCCATTTTCTCCCCGGCCCGGCCGAACAAAGACAAACACAAAGTCGGACGGGAGGGAGGGCTCGAGATAGACAGGCGGCGGATGTTTGCTGAAGGCTCCTCAGCGACACCGTCAAGATTACTCACCTGTCACATTCCACATTTTACGCAAACAAGCGGGTTTCACGCCGCGGCCAACGGGAGCCGTTTCGATTCAGGTGTTTTCCCGTCCCGAGAATCATTTCATGGGTGTGAACCGTAACCGATCGCGGCTAATGGGGTCCGTGGCTGTCAAGAGATGAAGACGGCTCGCGAGCTGGGGTCCGGCTCGACGCGGCCGGTTCGCTGGGGGGGCTTAAACGTCCCCGTGCCTCCTCCGCCTGTCTCGTAAGCCCGTCGTGGACCCACGGCGCTGAGGAAACTATTTCCAGGTGTGAAATGGATCCGTGGTGTCGCTTAAGGGATTTCGGAAAGAAAGAAAATGGAAAACTTTAATTTGATGAAGACTTCGGCTCAGACAGACGGGAGGGGAGGGGAGGGGAGGAGAGGGGGGGCGCCGCGGCTTAGACGCCGAGCCTCAACAATATCCCGCAACACATAACCCGCGACCCCCGTTATCCAATGATGGTAATTCAGATACGCACCTCAATGTCAAGCACCCGGACCAGGTAATGAAGACGCACCCGACGGTGGCGACGTAGCCGTGCGCCCGCGGTTCGATGGCTTCACCGAAGCCCCGCGCTTACGTTTTTGAAGCCGCCGCCGCCGCCGGAGAACCACGGACGCAAAGGATGAGTTTTATCCCCCCCGCTTTCGGTTCGTCCGTCCGTCGGCGCGACAGCGGAAGAACTACCGACTCGATTTTCCCGACATTTGGCGGAAGGGTCGTCGCACGGGCCGAGGGGGAGAGAGCCCGTCCAGATTACCGCGCGGTTCGCGGATTCGTTTCGGCTCGTGGATTTTTGCTCGCCAACGCTAGATCTCTATTTAATGAAGGGGCGACAACGGGGAGACGCACCACGGTGCTACAACAAAAGTCGAGGGAAGAAAGTAAAGAGCCGCGCCGAGGTTTCGCGCCAGTAAATTCACCGGGCTGCTAAAAAAACAGAACATTTGGGTCGAGGCGATATGCGTTTCAAAGGTTTCCCTCTTTAAACAAAAAAATAAAACCCCCGTCAGAAGAAGCTGATGTATTTATGACTTCATCTTACCCAGCGCTGTCAGTGCAGGCTTCCAGCAGATATTCATACAGACCGGGTTACGTCCATTAGTCATGCTCTTCGATATCAGTATCAGAATGTGTGTTAAGAGCAGCAGGACAGAAGCCTCCGCCGCCTCGCCGCATCCATATTCATCAACCTCTCGACAGTTTGCTCTTCGTCCTCCTCACTCAGGTGGGCTCACCTTGTAGGGAGGGGGGGGGGGGGGGGGAGTCACACCTCGACGCTCCGCCCCCCCCTCCCGTCCCGTCCCGTCCCGAACAGTGCATGAATTAGCCTCGAGTCAGGGACGCCGAGCCGTGGAAGAGCAGGAGGGTAAACCGAGCTCTAAAGGAAACAAACCATTTCATTTACAGTACGTATTTAAAGGTTTCCAAGCGTCGGAGCTTGAAAGCTCGACCGCTGGCAGCGTCACGGTTTTGCCGCAAGTCAGCACCTTTTAGCCGAAATATTTTAGGCACAGCGGTCCTTTCAGGCACCGTGACCTCATTTGTTACCTCGTTAAAAAAAAAAAAAAAAAAATGGCAGCCTCAAAATGACTTCAGTTACTTAGTTCTTCCCTTCGTGATTAATGGCATCGAGATATCACCTTCATCCGGTTTGACTTTGACGGGTCTCGCCGTGGGCTACTTCACCCGAACTCACCGGAGGATAATTGGGCCGACTCGGGGGTGCCGGCGCGAGGGACGCGAGGTGAAAACTGTCTCCAAGTCTCCAAGTTTTTTCCTATTTTGTACAACCAGCTCACGGAGGAGGTTACATTTGATTTGTGCAAATGTCTGCGTGAATCTGGAATCACCACTCTGAAATAGTGAAGCGTGAACGCCGACTGTGGACTAAACTGTCCGCTCCGTGCGTTCTGTCGCGACGTCCGTCGTCCTCCACAATAATATTAAGAAAAACCCTCCGGTGCGCGTCGGCATTCATAAAATGTTGTTTTCACGTCGGCATCGACTTTAATGAAGTGCCTTTTACTCCCGAAATATTATGATTTAAATTCTATTTCGATGGCATTTCATTATTTTTTTTGTGTCTTTGTTGTCTTCACTTTTAAGGATGTGAATAAATTGTTTCCAGCACTTAGGACTCTAATGCATAATGTTGGCACTTGCGCATAAATAAAAACTCACCGAGAAGTACAACAACAACAACAACAACGAGGAGCACAGTTTTTGGACCCTGTTAATGACAAAACCTATTTAATTTCATAACAGAGGGGACTTAAGGCAAAACCGGAGCAGAAAGAAAAATACAGTTAAGACTACAAAAAAAAAAATTTGTTACTATGCAAGAGAAACAACCAAACTGCCTTTGCATTTGCATTTTCGGCTTTCGAGCAAAATATGTTGCACCGTGTCAAGGAGCAAAATGGGTTTGAGCCAGAAAGGCCTTTTTGCACCGCCTAAAAACACTCTGCAGAGTCGCAGCGGTTGTTTTTTAACAAATGCGTTCTTGATTCTCCTTTAATCTCACTCCAGCTTTTTTTTTTTTTTTTGCAGATCCGTGCACGACGAGCTGCTGTTGCGCTGACATTTTCAAGCGTGCACACTCGCACCTTGTGACATTTCATATTTCCACTTCGACGAGGAGACGGCAAAGTCACGGGCGAGGACGGGAGGAGGGATTCTGCTTCTTTTTTTTTTTTTTTTTTTTTTTGCTGCTGCTCAGACAGGCGTCAGAAGCCTCGGGCCCCGCTGCTTCCCTGACGGATGAAGGCTGCCGGATGTTTAGTCATATCACCGTCGGCCTCATTAAAGCTCACCCTTGGGTGCTGTAAATAGAGAAAGGATGATTAGTCTGCGTTCGGGGCGCAAGTTTAGCTTCAATCTCCGTTCTCAACGGGGGGGGGGGGGGGGGGTGGTGGAGTCACTACAGACTGACGCTCATCAACTCGTCCTTTGTAGTTCGGCCCGGATGGCGGCGTCACGCTGGCCGCAGGTCTGTCGTTCCTTCGGTATCTTTTATAAAAAAACAAAAAAAAACAAGGGATTGGCCGTGTGTAATGTAAAAGGTGCTGCTGGTGACGAAACCAAAAAGGGCAGGTGGATCTGACTCGATCTGATCGGAAACCACGTCCCGCCGACCGATAGCCGTAACCCGACTGCACCACGGGCCTGTCAATCAAACACAGACACCCGCCCCCTAAAACGCAGCTATTTAAGACTTATTTTCAAAATAATAACGGGATTATTTTTTTAGATGGAACGCCGGAAAACGAATGAGAAGGAGTGACTGTCGCTTGCGAAACCAAAATAACTCGCAGAAGAAAAACCGATCGATTAATACGATCTGCTTTATTTTTCGGTACCGGACGCTACGCCTACATACGGTCAACGGTATATGCCCAAATATTAACAGGAACATCCACACAAACACGAGCTCTTCGTCTGCTGGGTGTGTAAACAAGCAATTGTTAAAAAAAAAAAAAAGTTGGTAAAAACATCTATTATTGTCGCTTTGTCATTAATTAGAAAAAAATGAATGACAAAAAAAAAAAAAAAATGGTCCAAATTTGGACATCGTCCAAAATCAGCAGTCAAGTATGAGCAGTCTACCATTCAACTGTGAATATACCAAGAATCCACTGGATCCCAATCATGTCAGTGACCTCTTCCTCTGGTGCCGACCCCAGTCCGAAGCACATCCGTGCTCCCCGGGGCGGTTGAAGCCCATTGATCCTGGACGACGCCGCGCGACGTTTCCTCTCGCGGCACTCCGGAGATCGCCTGATCAAATCAACAACAACAAAAAAAAAAAATCCAGAGATGGGCGAGCCGATCCGAAGCTCCGGCGGGGCCGACGTCGCTGCCGCGGTGACTGATGTACGTACGAGTGCGACGGAGCAGATTGTCGAGACGTCCCGCAGAGATAACGGAAATCAATTTCTCTGCTCGGTTTCCGTCATCTGCCCGTCAAGTGGAGAACACTGGCGTCTCCCTTGTTGTTTTAAAGGGGGACGTTCCAAGCCTTTACTTTTTTTCTCCCCCCTCCCCCCCCTTCAGTTAAAAGTCCACCGACCGGCTTTTCAACCGCACCTTCTTCAGCAAATGGAAACGGTTCAAGAGTCGTCGTGAGACTTAAAGAGTGGAATTTCTTTTTTTTTGTGTGTGTGAGATGTAGAGGATCTCTTTGATCTTTCCCCGGCCGTCATTCGCTGACTAATGTCCCTGCTGATGTCTCTTACCGCGGTGAAAGGCAGCGGGTGGCTGCCCTCTCCGGTTGAAAGCCGGTTTCACCCTCGGCTCACGCCGACCGCTCAATAAATGTTTATTTCTCGTGTTTATTATTTAAAGCGACGGTGCGAGATTCAGCGGAAACTGCGAGGTTATGGGGTTGTGACCCTTCTCTTCGCCCTCCTCTTCCGAGGCGGAGGAAGAAAATCCACACTGGACATGAAAAACCCTCTTCAGAGGCCGTGTTTTGGTTCGTCCGTTCTGGGCGGCGGCGGCGAGTCCGACACGGCGTTAAAAAAAAAAGCACCCGCTCTCTATGTAGATATAAAGGCCTCATTTTAAGCTGGCGAACCCACATCGATTCTTAAGTTTCGGGTGATTATATATCAACGAAAACACGATTATGAACATGTTATTCCATTTCTCCCAGTATATCCTTTTATAGTCCTAGAAATGAACCGTTAAACGCGTCTTAATTCAGCAATTAGTTTGCATTGGGTTGTATGTAATTGTAGAAATGCTGTACTGATTTTTATCTAAAACAATTGTGTGGATTCAACTTGTTGTGTATTAACAACTGTCATATAGCCAATTTGAAAAAAAAGGTATGATCACATATAGGTGGTCAATTTTAAGACTGTAAACTTTCCCAGCAATGTGCTAGATCTAAAAAAAAAAGAAAAAAAAGAATAGCAGCGTGGGTAATTTAATTTCACGAGTCGTAAATCCATTACCTTCAACCTAAATGTGACACATTCGCTGACATCATCGTTGCGTGGAGCCGTACGGTCGGCGGTCCTGAAGGCGTTTCTTTCCAAATAGGTGTTTTGACTTCCGCACGGCGCTGATTCCCGCATTCGTTCTGACCTCCACAGGAGTCGGTGACCTCATCAGCGTGGCACGGAGAGACGTCGGGGGGGGGGGGGGGGGACACGAGCCGGCGTGTCTGGTTGTTGTGAATGTCGAGTGTGATCTGACATTGATCAGAGTGCAGGCAGCGGGGATGGGGAGGCGGTGGTGATGGTGGTGGGGCGGTGGGGGGGAACTTCTTTTAGAGTCCCGTCACTTCCCAAGTCGCTGCCCTCTTTGCCAAAGCCAATGTTGTCTTAAGGTCCCGGGCCCAATTGCAGGAGGTGAAAGAAAAAAAAAAAAAAAAAAAAAAAAGCCAAGCTGAAAGGATCCAGAGGGAAAAAAAAAAAAAGAAGAAAAAAGTGAGGTTGAAGTCCGCAGCTCAAATTAAAATATCGCTTGGGTAAACAGACTGGGTTTCCTCCTGCGGTTACACACCCTCGTCACCCTTGTCACCTTTTTCTGCCTGTCACTTCTCACCCCTTCGGCTTCTGATCGCCCTTCATGCCGCCCGGCGGCCGGCGGCCGGCTGCGGTTGCTGTACGACGGCCATTTACAGCAGCTTATACGGCGGTTTTACACAGAATTAAAGACTAATTCAACAAGTGCTATATATAGCACACGACCTCGTAAAAACATCATTTCTATAACATGTTTCATAACAAGAGGGACAGAACAGTAAAATGTTTCCAAACCGTACGGGTGAGTTCAAAAACACGTTCGCCCACAATCGTGATAAATCTTTCTTTTTTTTTTGTTTTGTCGCACGTTATAAAGACGTCTTGAGGTGTCTTCACGCAATGCGATGTTTGTCTGTTGACAGTAGTGAGAAAAATGGGGTAAAAATCATAGACTCTAGTGTTCGCGTTTGGAAATTGAGGCCTTAAACTGCAATACCGCCGATGGCCGCTAGGGGGTCGGCTCAAAAGTCAAAGTCAATACCTTTTTTTTCCCCGCCATTCATTCTTCATTATGGTGTCGTTCGTTTGAAGTTTTCTGCCGGTCCATCTGTAAATAATCCCAACAATAATTAGATAACAGACCTTAAAAAAAAAAAAAAAAAGCGACATATTTGGGGGCGTGTCTGTTTGATTGACAGGCCCAGATCCACCGCTCACTCCTCCCCAGCTCGTCCATATATGGTCACCTCTGGCTCCAAAAACAGCGAGATGGCTACGGCCAAAATCGAAACCAACCGTTCATTTCATTTTGTATTGCAGCGCTTTAATTCACCCGTCATTAATTGCACAAAGCAACGTGCCCTGACATTTTTTTTATTTTTTTATATCTAATAGTCTGACGCAGATTGGGAACAATAATCTTACAAGCGGTTGTCGCCGGTGCCTCGTCTTTTTAAACCCAGCGATTCAGGATGAGCCAGAAGGCAGAAATGTAGAAAATGCTGTTCGGTCTTTCGTCCGACATTTCTTGCTCCAGAAGCTCAGCAAATGGCGAACCGTCTGAGCGGATTCACGGTCGTTCCACGGAGCGAGGAAATGAAGAATTAAGTTTTGTAACGTATTGGATGAACTGTCCTAACATCAGAGACTTTCAGCATGATTAGATTCGAGGCACAGACATTTTTTTTTCTCCCCCCGTTGGTTTCATTACACCTGGTGAACTTCCAGTTATCCAGCCGTCATCGTACAAGTTTATGACGTTCGGCTGAACTTTCAGGAATTTGTATTTTTTAATAAAGTCAGTATGATATGTTTTAAAAAATTTTTTTTTATTATTATTATTTCCTCACACTCTATGAAACCCAGTGGCCATTTTCCACGGTTTATGGCGTTTTTCACACAGTGACAAAAGAATTGAACCGCAGCAGTCGGAAACAAAGGCTCTGTGCGGTCGCATGAATTTTATGTGACTGTATTTATTTCCACTGCGCCGCTGCGGCTGCCAGCATCCTTGATATCCAGCTGGTTTTGAACGTGTCGCATCAGAACTTGAAGGTTTTTTTTTTTAAGGTGATCTCCGACTAACAATGTCCCGCCGGTGCTGTCCGTTTCATTTCGGCTGTTTTAACGGGGGTAAGCGTGTGCAGCCCCGAGCTGTGTGTATTGTGTGTGTGTGTGTGTGTGTGTGTGTGTGTGTGTGTGTGTGTGTGTGTGTGTGTGTGTGTTTAGCCTGAGGGGGCTGAGGAGGCTGAGTGTCTTGATTGACAGGGCGGGCGGCGGTCCGGTGATCCCAGAGGTGGTGGGCAGGTCTGACCCCGCCTGCTTCCCCTCATCGTCCTTTCGCTCGGCCTCTCGCTCCGTCTCAGGTGCAGATTTCCCAGCGGCATCTTTTATGCTTCACTTTGAAGGAGACGGAGACTTTTTGTTGTTGTTTTTTGTTGTTGTTTTGTTAGTTTAAACAAGAGTCCACTCTTGCGGATGTCGTGTGCAAAACAATTGATTTTGTCCTGATTTTGATAAACTTTTATTTTACAGCTTGTGTTAAGGTTGCGGCAGCAGTGCATAAAGTTATATTTACTGTAAGTTGAAGACAATTTCAAACATTAAAATAGTTTTTTGACCACAGTGTGTGAGACAAAGATCCAAACTAGATAGCAATCTGTTATCTTTCACAACCAGTGGACGAGAGCTCCATTTGCATAGATTTAGAGCTGCGTTTATGGCCGCCAGATGGATTTCCTGATGAATTTTCATTTTGCTTTAAGTGCTTGTTTGACGAGGTTGAAGAGCTCTCTACATATGGGCGATAATTGTAATGCAGCACTGTGAGAGTCGCAGGCAACAGTACTGTATAAGTTGCCCTCGTAGTACATGGATTCATGCAGTTTAAACATCGGCTCTCTTTTTCCATTTATCAAAAGCCAAAATCCAAAATATGACCAATTTTAGATTCTAATTGTGAGATATGATTTGTCTCTGATTGTGTCCCGATCGGCTTAATTTTTGGGGCTCAATCAGCACATTATAACTTAAAATGCACAGATGGAAGCGAGTCATTTACCAGAAATTGTTCGTGTTATACAACAGACTGTACAAATAAGCAGGTGTGGCATCAGGCTCTGATAAATAAGGCCGTGCCTCAACATGCAATACCACCGAGGGCCCCTAGAGGTCGGCTCCAAAAAAAGGTTCAGGCTCCGTTGACTCCCATTCAGCGTCTCTCACCAAACACCAAATGTTGTTAGTCGGTACAAATACCACTTAAAATCCACGATTCGCAGACAGTCTGTCTTTAAGCTGCTCGAAGGAAGTTTCAAGTGTTTCCACATTTGTCTGAAAAGCTGCGTGACAAGAAAGCGTTTTTTTTTTTTCTTCCTTTGGGTCGTCGAGAACTTTTCCCGGATCGGTGGACTCGAACAAACAAAATATCTCCACGCGCGTCTGCCGTTTGATTTCCCGACCTGCTCGTTCATTTGGAAAAAGATCCCTCAAATGTCAAAGAGATAAAGGAGCGGTGTTTCATTTCAAACTAGAAAAAAGAGAGAAAAAAATAAAATAATCACTCACACCATGAGAAGATCTGATTTTAGGCAGATTTGTCCACCTCGTATATCTTGTTTTTTTCCCGCGGTCATGTAATGAATCGTTAAAAAAGTAATTAGAAGATTATATTTCCTGCGCTTTTCCAATTTACATTTCTAAATTGTTGCGGCCTGTTTGGGATGCAAGACGATTTTCAGATGGGAAAAAGGATATTTTTTGGTTGTTGTTGTTTTTGTTGTTTTTTTCCTTCTCGCGCGATTGTGTAAGTTGGGATACTTCCTGTGTACGAAACTTCGACGGAGAGATTTATATGTTCTGAATTATGTTCCTGCTGTGATGCAGTCTTAAAGAGGCCAACGGCAGATGGTTCCATGTGTCTGGATCTGCGAAGGCGTAAACTAAAGGCAACCCCAGGAAACTTAAAAAGGAAAATATATCGCCAGGGAAATGTGTACCATGTGTCCTAGACCGCAGGAAGACAATGGTGTTTTAGATATTGTGTAAAGAGAAAGAGAATTGACAAATTTTGAAATATGCACTAAGAGGCTCAAGGGATTTTTTTTTTTTTTTTTTCCCCCAGCTGAAGCCAATAAATGCAAAGACAAAGGTGCTCTTGAATTTCAAACCCCTTCAACTATCTTTTGCTTTTTCATTTCACGCGACTCTCGTCATACTTCGCAATAAATCAGTCGGATACGAGGAAGTTAAAAACAATGGGAACAAGGCGGGGGGATTTTAAGACCTTTCTGAAAAAAGAAGGAGATAAAAAGAATCGCAGACGATTTAAAAAAAAAAAAAAAAAACGGAAGAAGGAAAATAAGCATCAATCAATCAATCAATGCTATGAAATCGAAGTGTATTTCTAGACAGCTGGAAAGCTCAGGAAGATTCCCCGGCACCATTATTTAAAAAAAATTTTTTTTCCTTTTTTTTAAATAACTGACGAAAAACAAAGAAGACTCTTGTCGGTTGATGTTTAAATGCGAACGGGACGACGAACCCCGAGGCAGCAGGTTATGCAGTTGGTAGGGAGCCACGCAGGGACTTCACCAAACATGTCCCGAGATGTTCAAATCAATGCCGAAGGAGAAGGTAAGCCGGAGCGAGGCGGCCAAGACAGGTGTGATGCGTTCGTTGTCTTTTTTTTTTTTTTCCTGTACTCAGCACTCTGGCAGAGGGATTCGGCACAAGCCGTGCTCTGTCTGTCTGTCGTCTATTTCAGTCCGCCGGTGAGAACCGCGTTACGCCGCGGCCGAGTGTTTCGGCGGAGAGAAAAGGAAACCGCAAGTTAAAGGTTTTTGTCGAGAGGCGATCGAACGGAAAGAAATCCGTCGATAAGAATGCACATATATGTAAATGAGCGTAATACATTTAGGGTAAGCTGTGTGTGGTTTATGACTTCGGCTGCGAAGACACTTGATTAAGTTTGAAAACTGAAAAAGTTTGGAGTGTGTTTTTTTTTTTTTTTAAGTACGTTTTCCTGTGTAACATTTTCTGGCCTCGTTGGCCCAAAAGCGTAAATTATTAAAAGGCTCAACTTTGCCGATTTCCAACCATCTCCCTCGTCCTTGCAACGTGGGTCGGATCCGAGTGCACTTTTCCTCCATGTTGCTCGCGCCGAGAGCTCCTCACTGCTTTTGCTGGCAAAAGATGGAGACTAAAAAAAAATAAAAAAATAAAAAAAAGACGAACTAGCGTTGGACACCCGGCACGTTCACCGGTTTGCGCTTCCAGGAGCGGCCGACGAGCCCCGGTGCATTCTGGTCGGTGTGCGAGTTCTACCTTTTGAGCTAAAGGAAACGCCACAGGAAGCCAGTGTTTTGTGGCCATATATTTTGCGCCTCTCCGACGGGCCCGTTTTACGAAAGGACCGTCTTCCCCAAAGTGAAATACCCTTCTAAATTTAACAGCAATTTCAAGACGAAACGGATCGAAGCCAGACGCGAGCAGCTTCAGATGACATGTTTTAATGAACCTGGACGCGCCGTATAAACTCCCCGAGACGGCGTCTTATCTTCAGGCCGCGGAAAGACTTCAACTTGGAGTAAATCGGATCGCCTGTTTTCACCTCTTTGTCTGCAAAGCCCCGCGATATCGAACTTCTCTCTTTCCGAGCGGTGTCGAACCCGAAACAGATGCTCAGTCGTAGTATTTCTCTGCCGCTCGGTGATAAATGGGAACCTTAATGTGGAAAAAATACAAAAACCGGCGGACTTCTTTTTTTCTTTTTCACCTGATCGTGCAAACAGAGCCAAGAGCGCACAAGACTCCTGCCGGAGAAGTTTCCACTCCTCCCTCCGGGCCCGGTGAAAAATAATGCTTTAAGAACGTAATAAGATTTATTGTCTTCCCATAACTTGCGGCTGGAGCCCGTCAAAAAAAAAAAAAAAACGTGATTTGGAGCGTCTGAAGCCCGACCGGAGTAAAGTGATGGATTGTACCGTAAACTAGACCGCCGCGATGTACAAGAGGAGGCGACTCCCGGGTCCGAACCTTCTGGAGGCCCCCATCGCCGCCATCAGTCATCATTAACCAATCAACATGTCGCATTTGTTCGGCGATGTGAGCGGACGCAGATGGAAATCCAGCGGTAACAGGCGGAGGGAGTTACAGGCCCATAAATACAGGTACATTAAAAGGTCCACTTCACCAAGATTATTAAAAAAAAAAAAAAAAAAAAAAAAAACTTCATGACTCCTGCTTTTCTCTTTCCTGCCCTCGCCACACAACGATGGAGGCCAATGCAATTTGAATGCATTGAAAGCACCGTGGTGTCCCGTCGTCGGATTTACAGTCGGCGTATTAGCTGCATCAACTGTTGTTAAAACTATTGCATTGCTCGCATATTGAATGCGACAGTCGTGCATAAATCCTGCCGTCGGGAAAATGGACTTTTGTTGAACTTTTATTAGAGGATGTAGATTATGGCGCTGCTGAATTGTAAATTTGATTTTGCTGAGAAGTGTTTTGTCATATTTTTGTGTGCCTGCATTGATATAAATGTGATGGACAAAAAAAAAATACTAGAAAGCCCCATTTTGGTATGACACAATACAATTTAACTCCAAACTTAAAGTTGAACAAACAGCTCTTTAAAATGTAAAAAAAAAAAAAAAAACATTACTACCTTCCTGAACGTAGGATTTATTGCTGGTTGTATTCGACGGTAACATTTATCGAGGTGTTCTTCTCTACGGTAAAAAAAAAAAAAATAGACCGTATTAAAACTTCAGATTTATTTGTTTTATGATGGTATCAGTATTTGTGACAATATTGACTCGAGGTTGTGAGATTAATTAGCAGGTTTTGAGCTTTTGGCCTCTGCTTAACGGACAAACCGTGCTTCCCTGCGGTCACATGAAATTTGACCATATGATGGAAAAGCTGACTCGGGGGGAGGGGGGCTATTTAGACACAACAAACGTTACGCAGGTAACATCAACAAAAGCAAACTCGAGCGCAAAAACCGTCACGTGTACAACCTTGTTGTAGGATTTTTATTGGGGTCAAATAAAGTTTTTTTTAATTTTTAATTTATTTAATTTGTCTGGTTCTCCAATCAAAGCAAATCAAAATGTCATCTTTGTGAGACACGTTTTGAGATCTTAGGGTTAAAATGAGTCTTTTTCATCTCCCAAACCCCAAAATGTCTTTCCTTTTTTGCTGTTCCCATCTTGGTCCAATTTGTTGTCCTCTGTCCCGATGCTCGGTTTGCCTTCGGTTGGAGTCTACTCTCTCACACACACACACACACACACACACACACACACACACACACACACACACACACACACACACACACACACACACACACACACACACACACGCACACCTTAAACTCTAGGAAGTATCGTCTTGCTCCAGCGGGGCTGAATCACTGGTTCACTTTCGCTGTCCTCTAATGGCAGGTTTTAAAAACAGAATTAAGGACTCCAAAAAGCGCCGCCGGAATGACATCATGAACTCCAAAGACGACACGCAGCTAAAAACGGAGGAGGTCCTTTGAAGAACAACAGACCGTAGTACAGATGATTTACCCCCACCCCTCCCACCCCCTCCACCTCCTCCCCCGTGTCAGCAGTGATTTCAAAGCCGGCTCCCTCCAATCCACCGCGGAGCGACTGCAGCGAGGGGAAGGAGGCTCCTCGTATGAAACGCTGCAGAAAAAGCTGTGCCGATGACCTCTCGAGCAAAGCTCAGCCTGACCGGGACGCGATATGGAAACGGAAAAGTAGATAAAAGACCAAGGGCCTCGGGGCGAAAATCAGCGTAGTTGTGGAAAGGAATTTATGACATACATGTGTTAACATGAGTCTAACTAGCGTATTCTGTTGACACAGTTCATCTGTAAAATGACCTCATTGGTTACTGCCTTGTTTTTTTGGGGGGGGGGGGGAGGTGGGGGAGGGGGGGGACGGCGTTACTCTGATTTCTTCAGACATTGCGAAGGCTAATAACACCCGGTGTTGTTTTTTTTTGTTGTTTTTTTTGTTATACATTCAATAAAGCTTTCTTTTTTTTTTTTTTTTTTTTTTTCCAGAACCCGTTTTCGCAGACGTGCGCTTCGAGCCCCGGTGTTTCCTCCTCGGTCCTGCAGCAGCAGATCGGGTTGCTCGCAGGCACGCTGGGTGGTTTTGATCAGGGTCGAGTGGGGGGGGGGGGTGCAGGGGGCAAATATATCATCTCCATCTGGGAACTGAGACGTGAGGGCGAGGGCCAATGAGAGACAGCTTGGCTTTTGCTCCGATAGTAACTGCTGACTTGGTGAGGGAATCTTCTGGGACGCATCAACGACATATCGGCACGCGTCAACATTATTATTATTATTTTTTAAATACAAAGAACGCACTCGACAGAATAGATCTGAATTATAGGCTGATATAAACGAAGGCGCTTTCTGACGATGACGCCCGCCGTCTTTCTTTCTTTCTTAGATGTAGCGGGACATTTGGACACAGTCTGCTCAGCGGTTCTGGTGAGTTTCTAGGTTTTCGACGACAAGGCGAGTATTTTTGAAAGGCAACTAGAAAAGGGCTGAATTAAAAAAAAAAAAAAAGGCTTCGATTACCATCTTCTATCCAAAAAAAAGTGTTACCAAAAGCCTACTGTTACACTCTCCCCCATCTAAACTGCATGATACTTAAAGTCGTGTACTGTAATGTGCGATATCATTTTTTTTTCCTTAAAAAGGGATTTAGACAAAATTTGTATTGGGGAAAAAAGAAAATGACTTTGGAGTCAGTATCAGAACTGAAAATCAGTTTTCTGACGGTATTAAGTGGCGCTTTAAGCTCGACTACATCTGAGAGGACAAACCTGTATCGTCTACAATTTCATTCTGGTGCCGTACTGGCAAATCGTTTTACAGTTCAAAAAGTCCTTATTGGTCTTTTAGTGCCCCTTTTTCTATCCTCTTAGTTCAGCTTCTGTCTGAAGCAGGAAGTTCTACCCGACCTTTTCTCTTTTTCTAGTGTTTGAGAACCAATCAAAACTATGAAAATAAAAAAGAACAAAAAACAAAGAAACCAAAACGTCATTTCTTTTCCAGCGCGACTTGGACACCGGCGGACTCCGTCTGCGAAAGACGGACTGTGAACAGAGGTAAAAGAGGCAGGAAGCAGCCGGATGAGAGCAATTAGATTAGCTCGGTCGGGGGTGGTGGTGGTGGTGTTGGGAGAGGGGGGGGAGTCATCATCTCAGAGATGGCCGGGAGATTAGATAACTCCGGGTGGAACAGCGATTGAACAAGTTCCCTCTGCGTCCCTCAATCAATTCTCTCGTCCCGGGGCGGCAGAGGAGGGAAAGTGGGCGTCCGGCGGAGCCAATACACACAACTCTGTTGGTTTCTGCACCGAAGGAGATTAAACATCCACTTTTTTTTGAAGTTCTAGTCCATTTCCAGACCAGAACTTGTCTCAGACCGAACTACGGTAACCATCGGTCCCGCTAAAGTTTTAGTATCGTCTACAAAGCCAACGCCAAGTACGTCTTTTTTCTTTTTTTTTCTTCTACCGCGCTTTAGAGCCACGTTGCCATGAAAATGTTCTTTTACTACGGTGACCACGGTTACGGTAGTTTAGTATCGTACGCGAACCCGGAAAACGATAAAACGGTGAACTCGCAGATGTGAACGTTACTTCTTTCCAAAACACTGATTAGTCCACGCGACTTTCCTTCTTCTATATTTCCCGTTTTTTAAAAATCTTACCCGGCGCCCGGTTGTAAAAGAACCTGCATTAAATAACATGGAGGAGAATAATTTGAACTGCTACGTTGACGTCGAGCGGACACAATCAGAGGAACAAGAGTACTCTGTAACGCAGCACAACGGGAAGGCGCCGAAAGGTTTTCTTTTCAAGTAAATGAGCGGCAATTTGGGGCGAGTCAAACCACAAACTAATCACTTGTCCCTTTGACTCGTGGCCTGACCTTCCACAAAATGCAATTGAGCTAATTCTTAAGTTGTCCCAGTTGCCTTTTATTTTGCAATCGTGTTATTGTAATTTCATTCCAGGTGGTCTTTCACTTTCCCCATGAACAAAAGCAGACCTCGAAGCCGGCGGCCAAGCCGGAGACCCGCTCGGCGTTCCAGCCTGCCGCGGATCAATGTTTTTACTGTAATTCTATCAACCGTCATCACAGCGGAGGCGGCGGGTGGAGGGTGGAGGGTGGAGGGCGTCGGTGGGGGACGCAGCGACGGAGAGTGACAAAGATTAGTTGCAGAGACATTTTTGGAGAATTTACAGATCAACCGGGACGTGAGAAGAAAACTAAAACAAAAGGACTCGAGCTTTGAGAAGAAGTAAAGTTGGCTTTCTTTGGTCCGAACCGGAATGGAAAAAAAAAGTCGTTTATTGAATTTCGTTCTTGCTATTTTTTCCACACGCTTCGATTTACAAGCCAGGCGAGACTTGAAAGCAGCAGTCACGCGGACAAACAGGTCGTCTGTTTAATCAACAGCCATCGTCTTCGGATGCATGAAGTGTGCCGCGATGTATATTTTTCTTATTGTAACAAATCTTACAAAAAGATCAAAATAAAGTGCTGCACTGGACTGTATAAATCGTGCATAGAAATATCCACCAGAGAACCCAATCTGCATCTGAAAATTGTCCCTGACAAATTCCACCTATTTATTCCCTTTTGAGTAACCGCCATTAAAATGCACAGTGCCCGGCGATTAATAGTACAAACTCTTTCTAAAACAATTAACATTTCTGAGCGGAGGAATGAATATCTTTGGGCCTGACAGCCTCAGAAAAAAAAACAAAAAAAAAACAGTCGACGTATTTGGGGATATTAGGTCCTTTCCAGGTGGACGCTCGTCGTCACGGCACCCACCGGTTCACGAACCGGAGCTTTGAGTTTGGCATTTTGGCCGCAGCCGTCCTTTTTTGGAGCCACAAGTGGCCGTGTTACTTTTTATTTCCGGCCCTGATATGTTAATGATTATGGAATTACGTTCATAAACACCACTGATCACAAAGAGTGAATTTATAATGACGTGAAAAAAACATTGACTTTGTTTTTCAGGGGCCAAATTGATGCTTTTCAAATGAGAGTCCAATCCCGTGACCCTAGTGGACCGCAGTGGTATTGCACTTCGACGTTGGCTTCGTTTTCAACTTTTACATGAAGTTTATGGTTCTTTTAATTGGATTTGCACGCGTGATTTGAAGGGGTGCAGGTGTGAGTTTTAAACGTGAAAAAAGTAAGATGAATATAAGGCAAAAAAAAAAAAAAAACCTCAACGACCACGTACGTTTTCAGAGAACTCGATGAGCGTGAACTCGGTGCGGTCCGGGCCCGTCTTAACCCTCCCGTTGTCCTCGGGTCAAAATGACCCGCAGCTGTGTTCAACCAAGGCCTATTTTATATTTCTATATTTTTATATTTTTTGGGGATCATTGGCCATCATCATCGTCACCAACGGTCCCAAAAAACATGAAAATAAAATAGAACTTGGTTGAACACGGCTGCGGGTCATTTTGACCCGAGGACAACGGGAGGGTCAAACAGCCCGGCGTCGCGTCATTTCGGATTTCATTTGGAAACTCCGCGTTCCGCCTCGGAGAGATAAATTTCAGCTTCGCCGGTTTTGGCACGAAGCAGCCGCCGACCGCCGCCGAATCGCCCCCCCCCTCCCGCAGCTTGTAAAGTGAAGGGAATCAAGGAGCTGGGATTGCAAATGAAAACACTCAGCGCTTTTTCTTTTTTTTTTTTTTTTGTACACGATCTGCTCTTAACGCACTCGGCGGGTCCGGTCGATGTGATGCGGGAAGACACACACAGAGAGAGAGGGAAACCGCAAAGAGCTAAATCAGCGCACAAATATGTTAGTGATTCAACATTTGCCCGTACCCGAGGCACGCCGCTCATAAACACACACAGACGGTCCTCGGTGATTTTATTTTATTTATTTTCATCCTTTGTTATATCCCACCAACGAGTGTTTCATCTCGGCGCCGCGTCGTGCCGCTTTCTTGTAAATCGTTCAGAATTCACATCAGGAAATAGAAGTCTGTTAAAAAAATAAAAAATCACACCTTCGAGGATGAGGCAGTGGCACAATATTTCCATTTCCTTCAGAGGAATGCATAAGAGATTTTCTTCAAAGGCTTTATGGTTTCCTAAAAGAACTGGGCGATGTTTTTTTTTTTTTTTTTTTTTTTTTACAGCAAAAATTACTCAGTACGGGACAACAGAAGTAAAAAAAAAATTTTTTTGATTTGTTGAGGACTATTTTCAGCAGCTGGTAAACACAGCCCTTCAGTATTTCTGGCAGCAGGACCGTATGTGCGACTGAGTCAAAAATAAACTCCAGCACCCATGTTCACAGTGATGAAGCGTCGGCCCGCTTAAAATTCCCATTTCTGTTGGGACAACAGTGGAAGCTCTACGGCAGAGAGGGATGAGCTATATCGGGCCGGAAAAAGGCACTGTTGATACATGTCAACAGGATATTTATTAGAGTGGGACAATTAACGTCATTAACAAATGAGCCGAAATTAAACTTTCGGCTCATTTGTTGTATTTGGCACGTTTGTGTGTGAAATGTTTTCCTGTCTTATCCAACTCCATTTATGGTCCCTCTGCAGTTTACATGGCAACTCATTTATATCTATATAGATATAGATATAGATATAGATAAACATAAGACCTATGTTTATTGATGGGGATTAGCTCTCTCGGTAGTATTCTCATCGTGCTTGAATTGTTTTGAGAGCTCCCCGAAGCAGCCGAGCGTCCCGTCCCCCCCCCCTATCGAATGCACCCCCACCCCAACCCCACCCACACCCCCACCCGCGGTCTATTTGCAGCACACGCCGTGCCTTTAAACTAGGCGCGAAACAAAGAGCGATTGAAACCGAGAGGCCTTTGCTCACATCATGTTTATCAAAAATTCACCCGGGTACGTATTGCACGTACGTGTCATCTACAAATCATGGACAAATAGCTTATTTGTTTTTGAAAAACCCGGCGTACATTGTCATATTTCTACATCGCGTCTTCCGCTCTGAATAAGTGGAACGGATCCTCGCTGCCGACGTACGGGAGGCGGCGGAGAAATCGTGTGTGACAATCACTTGGATGGCAGCCGGGAGGCGAGTGGCCACACTCCATATCGTATTGATTTTAGCTTAGAAAAGGCTGCTGTGGACAGACGGATGGAGGAAAGAAACGGGTGGGGGGGTTGGGGGGGGGGGGGGGTTGGTGGCGGTGATGATGATGATAGTACAGAAAAAAAACGACGGGGCGTTTGGTTAAAGTGTGTTGATGTGTTTCTGTCCCGTAAACGCAGCGATTTGTCGTAATAATGACAGCGGGGGTGGAGGGGGGGGGTTGATATTTTCAATTGTTACACACCAGACCGGCTGATTTCCAGCAAGGCCACTCACAGTCTGTATTTGCGAGTGAATTGATTAGTAATAGATTTGCCTGCAAACGCCCCCCCCCCTCAATCCCCCCCCTCCTCTCCCCTCCCCCCTTTTCCCTTAATCATCCTCTCATCAAAAAGGAACCAAATCCAGGAGCCGGAGCGCTGATCCTCAATCAGATGTATAAAACGCCCCCCCCTCCTCCCCCCTCTTGTTGTGTGTTGTTGTGAATATTTTTGCCTCATCCAAAAAAATTGCATGAAAATTGCAATCGCTTCTTTGTAAAAGGTTTTGTGAACTTGAATTACCTCTTTATATACGTACGGTGTATACTAAACACAGTCACGATTTCAGATACGAATATTGGAGATTTAAAAAAAAATAAAAAATTAAACACACCCTCCCTCGTCGAATGAAAAGTCGTAAGGGTGCTGACGTCAGCAAGCTGACCGTCAAACCGTCCCGTCGTCACGGGGCTGCTGCCCGCGTCGGGGGGGGGGGGGGGGGGTGGGGGGGTTAACACTTTCCAGGATCCTTCAAAAATCCTACCGAAAGACCGAAATTCTCCATTCAGAGAATTTTCAACTCTCCGTCCTGTGTGTCCTCGGAGGTCCCGGAAGGACACGCACTCATAAAAAAAAAAAAAAAAAAAAGGGGCGGGACCGTTTCTATGAAGCATATCTCCGATAGAAGGACATTCAAGTGAAGATACTTCGCGTTTGTAAAGTTTTCTCTCCGCTTCTATCGCAACTTAAAGAGTATATACCGCCTACGTCAGTCCAGCTGTAACGTGACCTGCTTCACCGAGCTCGCAAACAATATTTGCCGTCTTTTCACCAGCGGGAATCCAGAGCTCAGAGTGAGACAACAGCGAGAGGTAGATTTGTTTAGTTTGACTGGCAGAAGGTTTATTGAAGCTTGGAACAGTCAAGCGAACTCATCTCGGTGTAATAACTGACCTGAAATGTACTCCTGAAGAGACCTGATAATGTCCACGGAGCCGACTTTCAAAAAAAGAAAAGCAGCACCTACAAGTCAGCCTGCGGTTCGCTGCCGACGTCGCAGGTGACGATAGAGACGCTGGCCACATCTGTCCAGATGAATTGCGGGTACGACTATAAACCATCATCGGTACCCCGAGAACCCAGACTCCCTTCTGTGAAACTCGTACGTTCGGGGGAAATGAAACGAGGCCGCCGCAGCGACCTCCCTGATGGGGAAGGATCTGTTCCAGTACGTTCACTCTGCTTCTCGGTGCTTTTCATGGATGTCTTTTCTTTTTTCTTTTTTTCTTTTTTTTACCACGTAGAACCTGAACAAGTCCCTTTGAAAAACGAGCATGGAAAATGACTTATTTGTTCCTCATTAACTTTTTTTTTTAGATCGGGCCGGGATGCAGCTTGTATCCTAAATCATTCATCTCGACCGTGAAATGCTGCAATCCTCCGGAGTGAGAACGTTGCCAGTTTTTCTATAAAAAAATAAATAAAAATCAACTAAGCTGCACAATTTATTGTGTTTATATTGACATTGGATCAATAAATGTGGACACTGATTAGCCACAACAAAGTTTAAGCTGATACTGCGTTAGAACTTATTGAATGTTTTAATGTTTAATTAAATATGTCGGAGACTCATTCATTAAACAAGACGAATCCTGCTTGTTCCCTGTAATGGGCATCATGAAGAGTTCGTTTTGAAGAGGCCACGCCCTCTCCGGCTCATCTTTGCGTGGATGCAGCGCATGAACGCTGCAAACATGCGGCGTCACGGCAAAAAGCGTAAAAAAAAAATAAAAAAAATAGACACGCCGGTCCACCGCCGTCAAAACGTGAAATAGTCACGCTTTGCGCTGTGTAGGCGTGACGGTTACACGCTTTCCTGTCGAAAAGCACGAGAATGAAACCTTGTGCTTTGCGTTAAGTCGTTTAACGTTCAGGAAAATGAAACTTAAAAGCTAAAACACGTGGCGGGGGTGGGGGGGGTTACTAAATACAGAAAAAAAGAACATAGTCTGGGTTGGGATAAAAACAACAACCTCACGGATTGATTTCACGTCGCCACGGCAACATCCTAATAGCGCAGAAAACGTGATGCGCGTGAAAGTTTCACGCTTCCAAAACGTCAAACTGTCACGCCTAGAGAGGCCAAAGCGTGACTATCTCACGCTCCCCCCCCCCTACGGCGTCTATTTCAGGCTTTTCCCGTATAGCCTTGAAACTTCCAGTTTCGGAGACCTCCGTCTCTGTCAAAACTTTTTCACCGCCTACATTTTCCACTCTATTCTCCTCGCTCACCTGTACTTTTTATTTATATATATATATATTTTTATTTCTTACTTCTCCCCGTAACTCCTCGGCGGCATCTCCAGTCGCATGGCAATGCGACACTTCATTAGCTTCCATCATCCCGGGGCAGCGACGAAACCTACAGGTAGACACCAAAAAAAAAAAAAAAAAAAAAAAAAGTGACAACGCGTGAGAGATGTTTCCTGCTGTGGGGGAGGCCGGTTGGCGACAAGCAAAGCCCCCCCCCCCCCACATTATGTGGTCTATATTTAACCGGCGGAAAGGATGTAATAACCCCCCCCCCCTTTATTTTCGCTTGGCTCGATTTCCTTTCCGCCGTGCCGGTTTTGTGCGCTTTGGTGGTATTAATAACCTCAAAATGTCTTGCAGATGTGCACGGCTAGTAATTTTCGGGGCCCGCAACCACGTGGTTCTTGAAAGTCGCTTATCTTTTTTCGCCCCTGAAAAGCTTCAAAAAGCACCGAGGGAAGGAAGGGAAAGAGGAGGAACTAGACTGCCCTGGTTTTTTTGGCCCTCTCATCCGAGTAATTTGATCAATATTTCGGGCCGCGAACGATCGTCTTACAAAACCGGGAGTCGAACAAAAAACTTGAGTTTTTTTTTTGTTGTTGTTTTTTTTCCAGAGCGTTGATGATCGAGACCCCGAACTTCAAGGATGCGTAGGAAGCTCGTTTTGAGCTTGATTTATTTGGGGGGGGGGGTTTCGTTCGCTTCGTTCAAGGAATCCGGGATTCGTGACGAGCATTTTGAGGGATTCCTCGCGTTCCCGCCTCGGCACGATTCGGTTCGATTAGAAATGTAAGAATCGCAGGAGCAAGAAATCGCCCGTGACTTTAAAACTTTTTTTGTTGTTGTCGTCTTCTTCTCTTTGCACCTCGTCCTTCTTCGCTCGCCCCCTCTCGTCTCCCCGTCTCTCTCTCTCTCTCCACCTCCCGTCGGCTCACGGAGGACATGCAGATGACCGCCGATGAATAGTGATGAGCGTATGGACAAGTGCGTGTGCGAGTGCATGTAATGGCTTGTTAATGCGAGACCTGCAGCCTCCTTCACTCCCCCCCCATCTCCCTCCCCCAGTTTTTTTTTTTTTTTTTTTTTTTGTCTCAGCCTGACACTCCTGCGTCCCTCTGGGAGGGGGGAGGAGGGGAAGGGGAGGGAGGACATCCTGATTCTGTCAACGACGCCGACTCAAGCCGGCTTTACCCTCCTCCACCTCCTCCTCATCCTCCTCTTCCTCCTCCCGAGGAGACGAAAGCGAGAGAGAGGGAAGGGTATCCGATGGCGGAGGAGGAGGAGGAGGAGGGAGAGAGATAAAAACTGACGTAGAGATCTGGCAAAGGAAGAAAATAGAAAATACAATTCGATTTCGAGAGCGTGGGGAGAAAGAAAAAGCCTTAGCGGGGGCTGCAAAAAAAAAAAAAAAAAAAAAAAGCTCGTCTTCGTCTGCATTTAAACACACGGGTGGGGTGTGGGGGGCGGGTGGGGAGAGGGGGGGGGCTTCTATTAGCTGCTCAGTGATGCTGCGTTAGTTTAAAAAAAATGTTTCCCTCTCCAGTAAACTGTCAGAGCGGCACTCTGCCGATAAACAGATTTTCCGCGACACTCTTCTTTTTTTTTTTTTTTTTTTTGGGGTCCAAACATTTGGCTTTTAGGATAACACCGCCTTATAAAGTCTTGTTAGCGAGGAGAGGAGGAGGAGGAGGAGGAGGAGGAGGAGGATTGCAGCTCTAAAGTGCAGCTGGTGGTTTTGCAGCTGTGAGCGGAGGAGAAGGACGATTTATAGGATGTCATGAGATACATAAATCCACCTGGTGGGTTTCTTTTCTGTAGGGGAGGGGGGAGGGGAGGAGGGAGGGGGGATATGGAGATACATTTATATGGTGTACCCCCCCCCCCTCCCTCCCTCCCTCCCTCCCCCGCCCCTAAGTGAGCTTCACAACGCCATGAAACGGGACGAGGAGGGGAAAAAAAACAAATCTGGGAGATGATAAACACTGGACAAATCTTTCAAGAGATCCAAATTTAAGGCCCGCAGGGAAGCAACTATTTGACCAAAAAAAAAAAAAATTGAAAAAAGAATAGTTTATTATTCGTATTGAACGGCCAAATCCAACTCGACCTGACAAAATGTCGGGAGTCGATCACAGTTTGATTTCCTTCGCTTCATTAGTTCTGAATTGGTTGAATTTCGCGTCGAGTCTCTGGAATCGTTCTTTCGCAACGTCCCCAAATGTTTTTTTTTTTTTTTTTTTTTGCGACTTCAAAACGCATCAAAAAAAAAAAAAAAATGAACCTAACAACCACAGGGAAAATCGACCGGCTTTAAAAACGGGATTTACACAGTATATTGAGCCCGAGATCGGCGATATAAGCCTTAACAAAAATAAATAAATAAAAACTAAAAAGCGGCTCGAGTGCGGAGACAGGCCTCTCTCTGCGTACGGGCGGTCGCTCCATCACACTCCAGCCTCTCTCTCCGTGCGGGACCGGCCACGCCGGGTTAAAGCCCAAAAGCTCGGATATCATTAGTATCCAGTCTACAGAGGAAAAAGGGTTTTGTATCAACAGCAACTCGCGTTACATAATCACAGCAAAAAAAAAAAAGGCTTTCCAACTGAGAGCCTCTTTGTTTTGAATCGTAAGCTCTCTTGATTATAAGTGAATCCATTAAGCCCCTCACCCCCCCCCCCCCTCCGTACGGACGTGTTGATCATCAGCCCGAATCAAATGCCTCAATTAAATGGTTTAGCGTTTCTCGGCGGGCTCCGCTCGTTCCTGTAAGCGGGGGACGGTCGTACCTTTGTTTACCTGGATTTATAAGTTTGGATATGTATTTTGGATTCTCAGCCGTGGTTTTTTTTTTTGCAGTAGGTTGATTTATTGTTGAAGCGCAGCTGCGCCGCTCGCCTCCGCCGTACTTACACGGTGATTTACAAGATGGACGCGAGCCCGGTGATCAGCCGACGAAATTTACGACGCTGACATTAGGATTACGCCGGCTTTCGCCGGAGTTCCTCTTCCCCTAATTTGGGTAATCCTCCTCCGAAAAAGCCCCCGCGGGGCCGCTTAAAAAGGTGGCTCTAAAAAAAACCAAACGTTGAAGCTCGTTGAAGGTATTGAAACGTCCGTGGAAGAATCGTCAAACTCCCCCCCCCCCCCCTCCCTGCGGGCCGAATCGACTTTTTTGTTGTTTTTTTGTTTGTTTTTGTTTTAATGATTAATATGTCACAAAGTCAAACAGCTTTCTGTCGGCATGGACGGTTTGGCCTTGAAATCTTCTCTCTGTACACAAAGCGAGACTCCTGAAGCTGCTCGACACGCCCGACGGACCACCGGCTGAGAATACTTTGAGCTGAGAGGAAATTTACAAAGGGTTAAATATTCAACGTCAAAACAACAACAACAACAACAACAACAAAAACTCAAAACAAAATGTGAGATTTTTCGGTCTGTTGTCTGCTCAGTGCGTTTGCCGTTATGGTGTCGCTCTTAATCAAGCGACAGCTTAATAACGACACACGCTGGCGTCTAATAGCGTTCGGTTTGTTTCAGGTGATTGTGTGAAAAACAACCCCAGCTGTGGTCCACTTCGGCTCGGAAGCTGACTTTATTTTTTATTTTTTATTTTTTTCTGGACAGGGGGAAAAAAAAATAATAATTTTTTTTTTTTTAATGTGGTCCGACTTGTCGTTTGATCGGTTTGTGAAAATGTTTTGAAGTACCTCTCCGCTCGCCGATCGATACCTCACTCGGTTTGGGTCCGTTTATTCCAGTAGAGGTGTTTTATACAGAGTTGTGTTTTTTTTTTTTTTTTTTTTAAATTGTGGTTGAGGTTTTTAAACCAGAATATTAGGCTCCATGTGAGCGTGGTTAATGAATGCTTTTGGCTCCTACTGCCAGGTGACTGGCAGCAAAGCGAAGCTGCGCTGCCTATTTTATTATTTTTATTTTTTTCTGAGCAGCCATTAAACCGCAAAGAGAAAGCTCTTCCTTAAACGACATTAATCCTCCTCCCAAAACTTTACGCTCAGAGCGCTAAACTTTCACCTCGGGTACGCCGGGGGAAAAAAAAAAGTTACTGTCGACAAGTTTGTAGCTTTTGCTTTTTTTTTTTTGTTGTTGTCTTTGGAGGATTGTACTTTTGGATTCCACGAGCAGAGCAACGGACTCCAACGCCGACACTGCTGCACAAGGAATAAAAATCAAAATATTAAAATATACTAAAAAAAAAAAACCTAAAAAAAACCCTGACTGCTGCAGCTGTTTAAATCTAGTGGTAAAAACACAAGTATGTAACATACTGAGAATACAGGCTAGAAATACACAAATAGCTTTTGTTTTGTATTTAAATGTTAGTTGGCTGCAGATTATTGGTAAAACTCAGCTATTTAAGCTCTGTGGAACAAAGAATGACACTTTTTTTTAAATGTTTGCATCTCTTTCTTGCCGTTACATCAAAACACACAGTGCTTGTCTGTTTGCCCCACTGTTGACTTGTTAAGCTTCTTTTTTTTTTTTTAATCTGCCACTAGCTGTCAAACACGTTCAGAAGTATGTCTGGCGGCATCGAAAGAAAAACAGTGAAACTTTAACTTCGGGCTAATGCGTCCACCGCTTCCCACTTTCTGTTCATTTTCGGGTGAAGCCCGACGCCAGAAAGCCGGCCTGTGTTTCATGCTGAAGTTTTGGCGTCCGTGCGATGTCCTAATTCCCTTCATATGAGCGTGCACCAAACTCTGGCGCTTAAAAATTGCCACCGCTGTTTCCTTTGGCAGCGGTCGTTCGCCCTCCCCCCCGCCTCCAGAGCTCCCGTCCACAACGCAAATAAAGTCTACGGCGAGACTCACGAGGTCTTACATCTGTTAGACAGATGGGAGTTGGGTTTTTTGGAGCCGTTTCGCTCCATTTGGCAAATTATTTTCTCCAAATTTCTTTCTGAAGGCTTGCATTGAAGTAACAAAATAACAGGTCACATCCACAGAACCGACTGGCGTCGCATCGCGGCGGAGCTTTTTTTTTTTTTTGTTTTTTTTTTGGTCACGTCCCGGGACGGCGCTGCCGGTTTTTTGGGGGGGTTTCCGCGTACCAAACCGAGGTACTGCGACAAAGCAATCCTCTACGGCACCGAAAAGCGTGACGAAGTCGAGGGAGAATAATTAGAAACGCCACGTAGCTGCGAGGCTTTCTGGAAACTGCATTATTGAAAACAAGTAACGCCTGCAAATATGAACTCCCGAGCCGCAAACGTTTAATGGCACGATCCCCGCTCTCCTCCAAACCTATTTAAAATATTCAACTTCCAAGTAAACAATTTGGAAAAAGTTATCTGAAGGCACTGGTCAATTTAGGGCTGAGTTTTATTCAAAGTAGTGTACGGACGATCTCCTAAGTTAAGACAAAAAAAGCATGTTCGATCTTAGAATAAAGGAGATTTGAATACCCCGTTTTCATTTCTCTAATTTAACGCGATATTTAACAGCCGTGACGATGTAATTGACGTAACGTTACGCAACCGACGTAACTAAAGTATGTATGTAGCGTTTAACTGGTGCTGCTGTGGGTCTTTAAGATGGTTTTCGCTGCGTAACTAAATGAATAACCTAGTTTTGAAGCTCCAACTTGACAGATGATTTTCAGAGAATGACAGCGCCTTCATTAGCCAGAACTCATCAATTACATATGTTCAATCCCACTGAGAACGACGCGTTAATTACTCTTTTTTTCTTTTTTTTTTTAACTCAAATTACACATAAAATGAAATGTAAATATGACAAAACGCAGTATTTTAAACGCAAAGGCTAATTTGGTTAAATGAGAAAAAATAATATTTAAACCATCTATATAAAACATTATATATAAAAGGATCAAAGCAGTGTACAGAACCATTGAGTGGATTTCCCTTTTAAATGTAATTTTTTTTATAATTATTATGTGAAACACCGTGTAATTCTCTTGCTGTGAAGCACTTTGAGCTGCATTTCTTGTATGAAAGGTGCCATACAAATAAAGTCTATTGTCATTATTATTATTATTATTATTATTATTATTATCTATAAATCCAGACTTTGCATGGGGAGTGGCGTACGCCTTTTTCAGGCCCTGTTTTTTGTGGTATGCAACGGCCATAAACGAGGCCCCTGATCTTTTCTGCTGACCGGGCGAATTGCACAGAACAAATCTCCATGGTAACCTGTGTCACTGCTTTCGCAGAACCGAACCTAACGCTTAATCAAACCAGGATTCTTGGGAAGATCCCGGTTTGAATCCCTTATCCAGGTTGACGGCCGAAGACGTCCATCTCATCTTCCGACGTAATCTACGACCACATTAAAAGTACGCTAATATCTATCGGCCCGAAACTCCGGGTCAACCCCGTCTTCTTCTTCGTTGGTGTTTAATGTCGTCTGCATTACTGTAACCATAGCAATGAAGACGTATCACAGCGACAATAACTTTAAAAAAAGACTCATTAAAGACTTACAAATTATGATTTACGATTTTAGCACCGGTTCATGTGTTAAACATATCCAGCTGTGCCAGCCGCCGCCAGGATTCTTAGTGCGCGACCATCCGTGGTGTTACCGGCTCCTCGGACCAAAATAGATTTCGCCAAATGGGTCGCATTTAATAGGCCTATAACAAGTAAACACAACATTATATTACATATTATATCAAATTAAATTCCAATGATATATTCCCATTGGGATGACGGCGCGATGTTTTCTAGTGATGAGCAAGGGTGTGATGTCATGATGATTTGTTCCAAATGTTCAGTTGACCAATCAGATCTCTGGGTCGGAACTACTCGCTGTACAAAACGATATGCGTGATGTTTTTCATTATGGCATGTTTTTTAATTTTATTTTTTTTATCGCTTTTTCTGTGCATGCTTTCCCATACACTTGATGGACTTATTGTTTTTGT
The DNA here is from genome assembly GCF_029030835.1 of Brachyistius frenatus. Lineage (NCBI taxonomy): Eukaryota > Metazoa > Chordata > Actinopteri > Embiotocidae > Brachyistius > Brachyistius frenatus. The sequence continues at coordinate 1,491,152 of NW_027210655.1, forward strand.
ATGTTTATCACCCGTGAAGGTTTGGATGGTTCCCAGACCCGTCGTGATTGAGCCTGTCAGGCTATTAATGAGCAGAACATGTAAACATGGGTGTGTTTTCCACTTCTATAAACATTTATAACCTGGCGAAGATCACAACTGACATTTTTGACATTGTACTTCAAACTGCAAAACAGATTATTCTTTTTCTTTTCTTTTAGAAACCACAATGTTTTTATATTTACAAAAAAGTTGTCAGCCTGGAAGATGGTTTTTTTTTCTTCGAGGTTTCCTTCAAAACCACAGGTGTCATCTTTTGAGTCTGGTATTGTTCTTATAATAAATCCATATCTTTTTCACTGCAGGCATTTTTAGGAAAAAAAAAACCCACAGGTGCTAGAGATAAGATTAATGATGCTGCTTCATCGGTGTAGTTTACTGGGGCCTAAATAGAGCAGTACTAGTTACACCTGCTTTTTCTGCGACGACGAGAACAATCCCTGCTGAAAAAAAAAGGCCTCGAGATGTTGAGGGAGCCGGAGACAAACTGCTACCCGTGTCCCCCGCCTGTCCATGCCTGTCCATGTCTGGAGTCCCCGAGCGTTAACTGTAAGTGGCTGCGAAGTTGAAGTCACATCAAAAAAAAAAAAAAAAAAAAGGAAGCTGACCCACAAATCAACACCTGATTTTTTTTTTTAGCCAAATATAATTACTGACGCTGCCTTTTAAATCTTTCTGTGGAGACGTTCTGATGCGTTACCGAGAGCGTATTTGCATTTTCTCTCCACTTTCTACGCTGAAAAATATCCCCGAGTCGTGCTTTCCTCTAAAATGGCTTCGTCATCGTATGGTGATTAGTGTCATACAGTTTGCGGAGGCATAAAATCTGGGATTAGTTGTGAATTTCAATGAGACCCCAAAGGAAAAAAAAACAAAAAAAAACTTATAAATAATGTGATTGGTTTTCTTTTTTTTTGCAAAATGAAGCTGAATCTAAATTGCCATCTGGCTCTATTGAGGGCAGGAACCAAAAAAAGAGAAACATGTAGTTTTACACATCGACAGACTTCAGTATTTGCCAGGAATTTTAGAGACGCACAGACGACCGCTTAATAAGTCCAGAGGGTTTAAAAAAAAAAAAAAAAAAAAAATCGGTGTAATATCGTGTAACAGAAGAAGAATTGATTCTATATAATACACTGATAAACAGATTGAAAACAGGCGTCGAGGCTGTAACTTCCTTGCCAAGCTGTAAAACTGGAAAGGCACAATTTCGCAGTCCCGGAATAAAGAGGGCTTCTTGCATAACTTAAAAAAAAAACAAAAAAAAAACTGCTCGGTTGTCTGCGCTGTCCTCACCGGCCGTGATAAACCCCGGGAGGGGGACGGACGCGCCGTCCATCCGCAACAGAAAAGGCCTTAAAACCACCGAATAGCTGCTTCGTGGGTTGCCAAAAATATTTACAGCGGGACAAAACTTTAACTCACCCTGAGCGCTTTTACATGACGGGCCGGCTCTCGCTGAGGAGACGACCTCATGAGTCGGGACGCGGTCCAACATTTGAACAATTCGCAAAACCTGCACGCTTATTGTCGCCGTGGGACGAGACTGAATCCTGCAACGGACAAAAGGCTCGTCGTTGTGTAAAACAAAACGAATGCACGGTAGATTATTCTTATTTATTTATTTTTAATCGGTGCCACCGGCGTTGCATGGAAACGCTGTTATTTCTGGCTGCGGCTAGTTTACGTTCAAAGGGATATTTTGTTTATTTTGAAGTGGGGGTCATAGGAGGTGTTTAAACGCGGTCAGTCGATGGGTGTTGGCCTTTTGGAGAAAACAAGCTGTCCATATTAATTTGAACGTTCAGGAGATTTTCAACGCTCCCCTTTGCCAGACGCACGGGGCCACTTCGTCGGGCGCTGCGTTTTCTGAACCGCAGTTCTTCCATATTCGCAGACACAGGTAAACATAGATAGACATATAAATATACTTTACTGATCCCCGCAAGGGGGGCATTTTTTTTTCACGATAGCAGCATGGAAAGATACGCGGTAAAAGCAATACAAAATGACAGAATTAAAAATGGAGGTAGTAAAAATATAAAACATTTTAAAAATGCACAGTATGTACAAATAAAATCGGATTAAATTGAACAACATAAGCGCGCCTGTGCTGTTTTTGTCAGACAGCGATGTAAATCCCCCTTGTGTTTTTAAGATGCTTTATCGAATACGATACAACAAATATGGGAATGCAACTGCAAATACAATAACGATACAAAAATGAAAAAAATACATGACGAACCCGTGTTGACGGTTTGAATTGACAAGAGGACGGTTGAACGTTGGTCCAAACCCCCCCCCCCCCCTCCCTCCCTCCCTCCCCTCCCTCCCCCCTCCGCTGATTCAATTGGTCTGAAAGCGTGCATGCATTATAACTAAGGGAAAGGGGGTCAAAGGTCACATGGATATCCTAAGAAAAAAAAGGAGTTTTGTCAGCATCAAATCGTAGACTGGAGGTGGACACTGCCAAAACAAACAAACAAACAAAAAAACTTTTCAGAAGTGAGCACATCATCAGAAGATCAGTTTTAACATTTGCGATCATGAATTTTATGATAAAAAAAAAAAAAAAATAGAAGTATTTTCACCTTCATACCCCCGCAGCTTACACAAGAATAACAGCGTGTGCTTATAAACGTGGGACCACGCTGATGTATGTTGTTGTCATGCCTCCCCCCCCCCCCCCGCCCACACCACCACCGATCTCTGATTCACTCTCTGCCCCATTAAAGCAGCTCCTGCAGAGTTTACGGTCTCGCCCGCTAGCTTTAACACAAAGCGTGCGTTTGTGTTGCCGGTCCTGCGTTGCCCGAACGGCTTGTGGGTTTGGCAGTCGCTGCGTATTAACAAGTTACAACGGCGCTGACATGTGGATGCAATGTTCCAGAGGAAAAAGAAATCAAACGGTCTTCACACCGCCGCGTAACAGAGAGAGACAGTGTGTGTGGGGGGGGGGGGGGAGGGGGGGTCTAGTTCGACGTCGCTGACAAGTGTGAAGTCTGCGTCGACGCCGAGGGAGGGGCCGACGTTTCACGATTTGAGAGACGGGGAAACGGTCGTTTACGCGCCTTCAAACAACCTGTGGAGGGGTGGGGGTGTGTGGGGGGGGGTGGAGTCTGTTTGGACTCTAGACTGGAAATAAAAAGGGGACGAAGCTTCAGGCTCCGAAAAACTTCAGGGCCGACGCGGAAGCAATACCACCGAGGGCCACTAGAGGTCGTCTCAAAAAAATAAAAAAAAAAAATCCTCCACACACTCCGCATTCGACTTCTCATGAAATTCTCAGTCGATACGTTTTCTCCACGAGTTATTTTCTAGCTCGCTGAAGTCGCTCCTTCTTATTAGTTAGGGGGTGGGGGGTGGGGTCTGTTTGATTGACAAGGGGACGTAGTATCGTCTGGTTTACAATCCGGCATGCAAATCTCCTCGCGCCTCCAACGAACACGTCCCACGCGCCTTCACATTTGATTTTTAAAAAGCGCTCGTTATGTCATCTTGTTTTATTTAGATTTACCCCGCGATCCTTACCGTACGGTGTATCTCATTATTCGGTGTGCAGATAATATTTGCGAAAGGAACCGGGCGATATTTCTGCGATTTATTTTGAGAGAAAGAACTTCACAAGAGCGTTAATGTTAGAAACAAACGCAGCTGGCAAAAATAGCAACACCAAAAACTACAAGAGCCTCTTTCGTCCTGCTTCTGCGTCGTCCCGTTTTGATCCACGCGAATGACCCGAGCGGAGGAGGTGAAGAAAACAGCGGGAGGGTCTGGTAAAAACAACAACAACAACAACAACAACAACAACGTCCCGGAAAATAAACTCCGCCCCTGAGACAAAAAGAAACACCCGATTCTGTTTTTTTTTGTTTTGTTTTGTTTTGTTTCTTCTTCTCTTTTATCAGAGGCGCGTTGATGTAAATGTATTCCCGGCCCGTCATTTTGGTGGTATCGTTGTTTGGATTACGTCGCACTGCGAGATGTTCCAAACGTATTTGTCCCGTCTCCGCAGCTGGACCGAAATGGAAATGCTGATAAAAGACGAGATAGAACAGAAACGCTTTGTCATGTTTTCGCCGATTGATTATCTCGCTCTGAGTGTGTTGTTTTTTTTTTCATCCTGATCAAGATTATAAATAGCTTTATTTTGTTTTCTTTCTTTTATTATTTAAAAGGCCGGGGGAAATAAAAAAAAAACAACAAAAAAACAAAACAGTCCTGATATCAGAGTCTCGAGAGGTGAACCTGAACCGTCGATGTAAGCTATATTAAAACACACACACACACACACACACACACACACACACACACACACACACACACACACACACACCAGCATTTCCCCCTTTTTTTTATTTTTTTTTTTATAAAAGGAGTCACTTATTTAAGCCCGGTGATCCGTGACATGATGCGACATGACATTCTCTCTGCCTCCCAAATAAAAGCACCTCCCGTGTTTCGTCACAGGTCAGTCCACACTCAAAATAAATCCACTTCCACGGCGCCGCCGCCTCCTCCCCCCCCCCCCTCTCTCTCGCCTCCCGAGCGAAGAAAAACTATTAACGAAGCTCAAGAGGCTCTTTGACAGCGAGCCGCGGCCGCGTCTTTTGCGAATCAGGCGTCCTAATTAAGCGCCTTTAAGTGGATGCAGAGCCGTACGCGCAGCGCCATATGCGGAGGGGACTGAATATTCATGCCGGCGCTGAGCGAGCTGCCCCCCCCCCCACCCCAACCACCCGCTCCACCCCACCAACACCACCACCACCACCACCACCACCTCCTCCTCCAGCTCCTCCAGCCCCGAACTGCTGCTGCTGGTTTTTTTGTGTGTGTGTGTGTTTCTTTTACCCTCATTATTCTGACACGCTGACAAAGAGCAACAAGGCGAGGAACAAGGGGAAGAGAGAGCAAAGTCAGGCTCTGGCAAAAAGTTCACCCCGAACTTCAAGGAGGCGGGGGGGGGGGGGGGATAAAAGAAAAAAAAAGGAAAAAGGAGAAATTAAAAAAAGAAAAATCGGTCGTCCGTATTGAGCCGATTGTCAAATCCCAAATTAACGTAAAGCGAAAATAAAACCCGACGAGCGACTCACTTCATTCCTGGGATTGTGTTCTTGTCCTCGGGTGTAGTTGCTGAAAGCCTAATTGGACGTTTTTTTTGTGTGTTTGTTGTTGTTGTTTTCATGTTTTGTGTTAAGATGGATTGTTCTGTCCTCAGGGCTCCCCCCCCCCCTCCTCATATAAGCAGTGGGAATTTGGAAACTGGAATCCTCCAAGAAACTAATATACAAATGCACCGGTCTTGAATTGACAGTACGTGCCATAAATCACAAGAGGACATTATATAGAAAAAAGAAAATTAAAAAGGAGTAAAAGCAAAACATTTTATTTTTTTTATTTTTTATTTTTTATATTTTTAAGCCAGCCATTGATTTCGGTTCGTCACGAGGTTGGTAATCCATCACGGTGAATATTCAGTTGTCTTTTGTTATTTGGTCAAAGTCGCGTTATCATCAATCTTAGGAGCCCCGCCGGCTATCGGTCTGATGATGATTAGCCTCTGCGGGGCCGCGGTCAATATTTGGAGAACTGGTCCGTCTGCAGACGGCGGGACGGGACGGAGATCGTGGAGGTGTAAACTTCTAGACGGAGACATGCGTCCTGTTCTTGTCCGAAATCGCACCGAAGAAACCCAAGAAGGCGTCTCAGCGGAGCGACGGCCGTAACGGCGAATAGCGGCGAGGTCAGGTGGGCGTGGCCGTTTTTCTACATGTTCCTTGTAGTCGTCGTCTCTTGGGGGTGTTCTGGTGTTGCCGGCAAATATCCGACTCGATCTGATCGGAAAGCCCGACGACACTACGCCCCGCCCACCGCTAGTCTGGACCTGACTGCGCCGCAGGCCTGTCAATCAAACAGACACGCTCCCGAAAACAAGGCCGTTTGAGGCTTAACTTCTAAATAACGACGGGATTATTTTCGGACGGTTCCGCCAGAAGACTAATAAGAAGGAACGACTTCAGCTGACGAAACCGTGAACAACTTGTGGCAAAATTTTTTTTTTTATTGAGTTTGTATTTAATTAAAGAAGTTGAATGAAAGTCTGTGGAGCGGGAGGCTTTTTTTGGAGCCTCCTAGTGGCCCTCGGTCGTATTACAGCTTCAGGCACTTCTGCATCGGCCTCATTTTTCAGACCCGGAAGCTACGAACACTTTTATACAAAGTCTGCGGTTAACCCAAAATTAAACGAGGGACAAACATACCGCGTGAATTTACTTCTTTTTTTTTTTTTTTTTTACTTGAATCACCACTTTGAGTTTGTCCTTGAAGTTTTCGATAAACTGCTGGCTGCATTACAACCTGTGTCATGCTTTGTGTTCCTTCCCTTGTTGCAGGAGGCTCGCGGCCATCCGGCAGAGATTGCCAGCCGTCAAACGTACGGCCGGCTGCTCAATCACAGCTCCTCCCGTCCTTGAGCGGGACATTGAACCGCAATTGCCCCCCAAAATATAAGTGGCTTTAAAATAAAATGAGTCTGCCAGGTGTATATAATATAGTATAATATCCAAAGTGGCAAGACACAGCATAGGAAATACCAGTAGAAAAATACTGAAGCATTTTGCTGTCTTTTTTTTTTTTTGGGGGGGGGGGGGGAGTTGAAGGTTAAAGGGATTGTCTGTGATTTAGCAAAGCAGATAAGACAACATTATCTTTATAAATGAATACTGCTGCGTCACGCCTCTCTTTCCTATCGGGCAAATAATGAGACCCTCCTCCTACCCCGACACCGTTATCAGGAGAGAGGGCGGCGCGTGACGGGCGTTTTAATTGCTGCTCCCGAAGTAAAGTGTGTTATTTGGCGAAATAGCTGCGGTTGCCACTTTCCCCTCGCAGGCTGCGGAGGCCTGTTTCAGCTGCCAGAACGGCAGCGTCGACAGAACGAGCGATGCCGCGGCACGTCGTGGGGAGGCGGCGGGTAGCGAGCGTGCGTGTGTGTGTGTGTGTGTGTGTGTGTGTGTGTGGGTGAATGGCACAGTCAAAATAATTTGATGAGTGCCTCCACTGGAGGAGGAATGCGAGGTGAGGAATGAGGAGCTGAGCAGCGAGGCGAAGGACGGGCAACGGCGTCGGCGCTGGAGCCGATACTCGGGCTTCAACACCTCCAGCAGCCCTCTTGCTTGGACGAGCTCCAAGTGCCGCCAAGGTCAGAGGAGCACTGTCATTCAGCGCTGGTGTGTGCGTGTGTGTGTGTGTGTGTGTGCGTGTGTGTGTGTGTGTGTGTGTGTGTGTGTGTGTGTGTGTGTGTGTGTGTGTGTGTCTTTATGATGTGGGGGAGGGGAGGGGAGGGTGAAGGGAGGGTCTACAAACATGTGTGCGAGTACAAATACAAGCCTACTGGACATGTGTGTGTGTGTGTGTGTGTGTGTGTGTGTGTGTGTGTGTGTGTGTGTGTGTGTATTAGTTGCTGTGGTAACTGTAACACAGTAACAATGGCAACAGCAGTGGAGTTTGTACTGTGTTTCTCTTAGCTCTATTTAACTGTGTGTGTGTGTGTGTGTGTTGTGTGTGTGTGTGTGTGTGTGTGTGTGTGTGTGTGTGTGTGTGTGTTTGCCTGTGTGTGTGTGTGTGTGTGTGTGTGTGTGTGTGTGTGTGCCTGTGTGTGTGTGCCTGCGTGTGCGTGCATACATCTACTGGAGTCAGAATATTCATTGACTCCGACAGCCTCGACTAAAGATCTGGATCATCCGCGAGTCAAAACATCGTATCGGTGCCCCGAGCAACATTAATATGAAAAAAATAAAATAAACAGATACGAACCAAAAAAAAAAAAACACGTACTGCACCGTTTACCCGCACGCAACCGAAGCCCGCTCGCACGTGATTGGTCAACACAACTCTTGATTTTAATCGACCTTTTAATCGGACCGAAAGTTTAACTGAGGTCCGAATCCCGTACCTTTTTATTATTATTATTATTTTGTTGTTTTTAACGCTTTCGGTACGTACTGCAGCGACCCTCACAAAGTATGTACTGTTGCGTGAAGCATGCATACAACCGGGACATGACTTCGACCCTCTTGCCTCCCACACTCAGAGCCGGATTGAGAAACCCCGAGATGATTTTGTGAGTTTATAACCGGCTTTGTGTCGCATGATCTCATTGGTTAGGTTCAGTCCATCCAGTTAACAGAAAGATATCCTGGATATTGTAGTGCATCACGGAAAATTGAAGGTTGAGTGAACCGTGACGAGAAATGTGAAAAAGGGGAACCCGGTGACTCGAATATTTCCAATTTCATTACTGTCTTACAAATGATCAAAACTGTACCGGGTGAGTTTTATTCTGTTTCTCTACAGACCCTGTAAAACTGAGACACAACGTAATCCAAACACTTAAATCTTTCGACGGTTTCTTCACAGGTATTGCGTCATGTGAAATCGCGCACCCGTTTGAGCCCCCACTCCACACACCCCCCCCCCCTGCTTAAAAATGTCTCATCTATACATTTAATGCATTTTAAAACTGTCTAAATCCAATTGTGGCTTTTTATTTGAACATGGAAATCTTTCCGTTTGCGAGTCCCATCTGTCGGAGATAAAACAAATAATAATAAAAAAAAAAAAGAATATAAAATAAAAGAAGCTTCCTATTGTGGAAGAATTCCACCGGTTAAACACCGACCCCCCCCTCCACCCCCTCCCCCACCCGTTTCCCTGTGTGCTGTCTCCACCATAAAACCGTCTGCCGTCTACGAGCGAGAGTGTGAGGAGACAGTGGTTTGGCAGCGCGGGATAATTCTGATGTCCGTCCATCCAGGCTCTCCTCCTCCTCTGTCATCACGGCGGAGGGTCTGCGGTCCACGGCTAAGACGCGGTCATCTCCTTCCTCTTCCTCCTCCTCTTCCTCCCCTCTCTCTCTCTCTTTAATTGGAGAGTGCATCTCTCCGACGAGTACGCTCGTTATCAGCATGCCAATGTTTATTTCTCGCTGAACGAAAGTGTCCTCCGTAGATCTCCGGAGACTTTTTTTTTTTTTTTGTCCAATTTTATTCAGTGACTGATGATCATCCATTACTCTTTTATCCCTCCCTTGAATTTCCTCTCCAATCAGCCGGTCTCTCGTCCGACCTCCCTTCCTCCCTTCCTCCCTTCCTTCCTCTCTCGCTCATTGTCTTTCCGTTTCTTTTCTGTTTCCGTCCCGCGGCCGTTCAGGACAAAATAAATAAATAAAAACGTCTGGCCCCCGTGGCGGCTCTTACAATCTGACTCTGGTAATGAGAGGAAATTAGAGTTGATCTGCTTCAGAGACAGACGAGGGAGAAGAAGATTCAATCTTCTCTGACCCCCCCCCCCACCCGAACAGGAAAAGAAAGCTCGGTCTAACTTTTTTTTTGTTCCCAGTTGACCACTAATGAATACGCGGATTGTTGTATGGCGAAGCCCGACTGCTCTCGTGGAGAGAAATATAAAACCCTAATTAGTGTTTCTATCAGTTGGGTTGAGGGAAAAGTGAACGTAGGGAGAAAAAAAAAAGCAGAAATATCCTTCATCCGTCGCAGGCTTTGCTGCCTGATTTGAATAACCTTGTCGTTTACGGGACGGCCTTACGCCACCGGTTGTGCGCCGACCCCGAGCGGACACGCGCGAGCCGGCTCTGGCCCCAAAGCACGGCTGCCGGGTTTGGCTAACTTTTTAAAAGAAACTCGTGTTCGCAGCACTTACGGCATATCTTTTGGGCTGGTGTCAGTTTCCAAATTTAGGCCGCTGTACCTGGACTTTATTCTGGCACGTCGTTCGTCACGAGCCTGGCGTGCGGAACCGGGAACGTTGTATTTAGGCCACAGCTCGGCCAAAGACATTTGAAGCATTTTTCTTTTACCGAAACCTGAGCGCCAACCGTCCGCCGCGCCACGCGAGGCTGATCGGGTCCCAGAGAAAGGAGCAAATTGTAAAAACTATGCAAATGTTTTGCCGGAACTGCGTGTTTTTCGTCTTTTATTTTGCGAGTGAGGCTTAAGAACCCTTTCTGTGTCATAATGGTGCGTTCAAGGCAGCTGGGAAGTGGGATAAGTTCCCATTTGGTAACCTCCGACTTCCCGGTTGAGCTCGTTCACATGGCAACAGCAAAGAGGCAACGTGGCAGCCGCAAGAAAAATCTGCTCTGTCTGCAGTCTGAATACTGAAACAACCTCGTCATCAGCCACATAGATCATCGCATGGATGAAATGGGAAGTCTTTATTATGTTTAAAACATCCAGCAAACTAACCTCAGTATCGTTATTAGTATTGTTTAAGGGCACGGAAATGCCCTGCTCGAATTAGTATGACCTAAATTAACCATGAAGCGTTCAGGTGAGTCCTCCCACTCAGAGGTCGAACCTTTCCCACTTTCCCCGGTTGCTTTTTGAACGTACCGCGAGTTTCTCTTTGTGTGACACTCCATTGACGGAAAGAAAAAGCACCACATGACCGACGGAAGTCCTCAGATCTTTTCCCGTAGTGAGCTGTCAAGAAGTTCAAAAGCTGTCAGTATTAAAAGTGAGCAATCGAGACAGGTAGTGTGGTCGTGTCGTGTGCTTTAATGAGGGTCGGTTTCATGAGCCATAATCGTGAAATAAAGGCGCATGCGCACCTAGAAGTAAATAATAACCTCCATAACCTGCCTATCATCATTCGTTGTGACGGCACCTTTTACTTTTTTTCTTTTTCCTGTAAGCGCCTGACATCATGTCCATATGTGCGTAATTGACGGTTAATTTTGTCAATATGAAGTCATCATTTTAATGCTGATACGGACGGAGCATGATTGGAAATATTCATTGACAAAGATTGTTATATTAAAGTCTTTTCCTCACTCCACATCACTACGGTAGTGTTTTGTTTGGTCTGTGCTTTACTGTGGCTATCACCATCCGTAATTAAAATAATGGATAACGAATAAACAATAGGCAGGATTAAATGTCAAAAGAACTAGAGTGATTGTCATCGCTATTGTTTGTGGCATTCATAGAGGACGTCTATAAATCTATTTCAGTCACGGAGAGTCGCATACAGGATGGGAGAATCTGTTAGATAGAAATAGAGTAATTGACTATGGCTTTGTTCAGACTGCAGGCAAATCAGATTTATTTAGGACAGACGGTCCGCACTGTTATTTGCAAGTGAACGGATCCGATTTGGTGTCTCCGAATATCAACAACATATATTTGCATGGGTTGCTGCGGTAACGACGTACGTGTAGCGTAGCTACTCCGGGGTGAACGGCTTTGCAACGCGGAAACCGCCGGCACAGAAGTGGCAGCAGACGGTTTATTTCGGCTTCTGTCCGTGGAGTGCTGTTGTCGTTGAAAATCTACACTTTCTGATTTCTGCGTAGATTGTGCTCACTCTGTCCGGCGTGAATCAGAGGTTCGAATCCAGGAGGTGACAACGTTGAACTTCATTTCCTAACCCCAACCGTGTGTTTTTTTCCTAAAAGTAACATTTTCCCGTCAATCACGCGGATGTGTGCGTGCGGTAGGGTTCACTTTCATCCACTGCAGGAAAACGTATAACTGTTACGCTTAGACATCGCAAAGCGTGGCTATTTCACGTTTTGCCGCAGTGGACGGGCGTGGCTATTTCACGCTTTTGCCGTGAAATTCTGATCCGAGCTGGCAATCTGAACATCGCCCAAGTATCCTTAACGCTTCCTTTCCTTCCTTTGCTTATTCACTTCTCTTCAGACACAGTTTGTCTTATTTCATGGTTGCTTTTGTTGATCGTGTGACGGGTTTTCAAATTTATCCCTGAAGTGTCTTTGGTTTTATGGCGACAAATTTAACTCGTTTTCACCTGCACAACTAGCCCGGTATCACCAGACCCCCCCGATATTCACGAGTTGTTGCTTCCCAATGGGCGTAGACCTGCGGTTAATTTTAAAACTACTCGAGGCACTTTATAGCCACTTTACCACCACCGCTATTATTGGAACGACAATTAGAAACAAACACTTGACTTCAATTCAATCGCACTTCCACTGGTCTTTCCAGGCCATAAACACAGATAGGACTGAAGATAGGCGCGTGGAACCAGGCTACAGCAGAACCAGCATGAAAACCTATTGACCCTACACGAATAACGTGTGAATAACAGACAAATGCTCGCACAGAAATCCAGCTTTTGTTGCTTTACAAAAGGCATCGACAGGAGACAAATGGAGGCTTCGTGGTCGACTTACACAAATCAAATAATTCATGCATAACGCAGGCATAATCTAATTCCTGCTCTTACTTTGATTACGACGATAATTCAATTTGTGTGTTTACTTGAGGAGAATATTCCCTTAATATTCCCAATTTCATGCGCTCTTGCGTAATGTTGTTATTGATTGAATGCATATGCAGCCCCCCCCCCCCCTCCAAGTGGCTGCACTCAGAGCCCCTGCTGTCATAAATTACAGTTATATTAGTCCGATGATAATTCCATTGGCGGCGTGCAACTCCCATATAATTAATTAAGAGTAAAACCATTAAAGCTGGATGTGAACAAAGGTAATGTCGCTGTTAAAACAAAACATGAATACCATCGGGTTTGTGAAGCAAAAAGGAAGTAACTTGTGAAATCTCCGAGGAACAAGCTTCCTGGCTGTGCGACGCTAAAACGTCCAACCGATCAGTAACTGCAGGACAGATTTGTAACGCGTCACATTATTCAAATATTCTCTGACAACAAACAGGTCACAAACATCCAACCGAAGATGTGGATATTCTGTGCTACGAGACCGCACCCGTAACCACAGCGAGAGTCTCAGCTGGAGCCGAGGGGCATTGATTGGTTGGGTATTTCCGGGGACGCAACCCGAGGAAGAGGTCATGAAATCAATGTGAAATGTGTCAACGACAGCCGACGAGTTTCGACGTTGTGTTTCCAAAGACGGTGACATTTCAGGAGTCTGCGTGAGTTCAAACGTTCTCTCTCGGTCACTCGTCTCAGCTGTGTTTCGCTTTGAGAGCGCCGCAACAAAACTGGGATTGATCTGATCTACCCGTGGAAATTACAAAGACAATAACTTACACCGTATCACTTATTTACGTTTGTCTCGAGCGTTATTCATTCATGTTTATTCATCAGTAAAGAATGCTCAAATTCTGCGTCAGAGCATCAAATCAAAATGCTACGATTAAGGTGTATTTATTGCTTATTTTTAAACGTATTTTATTCACCAGGCGTTTTATTTGAGACAGCAAAAGTATGTATGTCTTGTGTTGTTAAATCTGTTCATTTATTTTTCCATATTTTAGTTGAGGGACGTCTCTAATTGACGGTCTACCATCATTAATATCGAAACATTTGCTGTTGCTGCTGTTTGCAGTTAACGCTGACTCGACATTTCCTGCACCTGTTTCAAATTAAAAGCCTCCCATTGGGACTTCAGGGGAATATCTGCCAGCTGTTAGAGCTGCTGTACTGTACAATGTATTTATGGCTGTATGTTTTTATATACAGCATACGTGTTTCTTAATGTTATTCAAGTTTTTTGTTTTTTTTTATCTCAGCGTTTATGTGTGCGTGTGTTCGTGAATGTCGTATTTGACTGAAAATAAAGCGCTTAAAACTATAGCTCACTGTTTTTTTTTTGGGGGGGGTGTATTGTGCTGAAATTAGTGGTTTTTAAACTAACAAATTTGCTCCGCTAGTTTTTTTTTTTTTTTTTTTTTGGGGGGGGGGGGTTGCTTTGTGCTTTGCAAAGTTCTTCGGAGGTTGTGGTTGGATGGTAAATGTACAAAGCGCACGACGTTGCTCTTCCTCGCTCGAACCACCGCCTCGTTTTGCAGGTTGCAATTTAAATCAAGTAGTGTAGTAAATTCAAAACAATATGTAGATGCTGTAAATGGCTCGGCTATTTAACGTTGGCAGGTTTCTGCGGGATGTGGCGTGAGTGATGATTTTAGTGATCATTTTCTTCTTCTTTCACGTCACCGTTTAGTATCGCCTCAGCTCGCTTGGAACCTAAATAGAAGTAATATCAAAATAAAAGCACCACATATCGGGCCTTGCCCCGAACGTTTTGCCCGATCGCTGTCCAGAAAAGGCAATTCGAGCTGTTCCATGTGGAAACTGCACTTGACAACACTGACCAGGATTCACATAAAAAAAAAGATCTTTCTGGTGTGTCTATTCCTTATAATGCCCCATATTTGACCATATAGCCGCTATTTCACTGGACCCTGCCGTGTAGTCCGGGCGTATATATTTCGTGTGCCTGAACGTGCACGTGAAGGACATGTAAATATTTGCACATCGGAGAATGTAAGATATTAATGTGTTACCAAATGTATTATTAATTTACAGGGCGGTAAAGTATTCATCGCCTCAGGACAGATTCCGGCTCGCTGTCCGCCGCGTTGACGTGACACCTGTCCCGTTTGACAGTCGGTAGTGTTTTTTTGTGTGTCTTGTGTGCTCTTTCTAATTCTTTCTGCGCCCCCCCCCCCTGCCGCCCCCTCCCCACCCACCCCCTAATGTCATTCATTGCCCAAATTTGCAGCGTGAGAGGTGAGCCCAGCAGAGCGGTTCATCACTGAATCACCTCTGAACAACAATATCCTGTTCATTGCGGCTCTGTGCAGTTTCCCCCCCCCCCCCCCAAGCTGTCAAACACATCACCCACAAAAAGGATGAATAAATAAGTCATGGTGGAAGGGGGGGAGAGGGAGAGGGGGGCTGTGTGTGTCGTTGTCCTGTCCCCCCCCCCCCCCGCCCCGTAGGCTGAGATGTTTTCTTCCCTTGACAAAAGCCTCGAGGGCATCAGAGCAAACCCAACCTGCTCTGGACTTCCCCTAATCAGCCGCTGTCCATCACGGCCTGCCCCCGCTCTCCTGCCGCCGCCGCCGCCGATCCGGAGTTGCAGGTATCAGCGCGGTATAAACGCCCACCCGCCAACCGCCGCGCCGCCAAACTGCTATCTCTAAATATACACAAATTGGCCGCGTTAGCGAGGCATGCTCCGGGGCATCATTTAATTGGCAGATTCTGAATGACATCCTCTGCTCTGTTCCTTCATTGTCTGGCAGACGGAGAGAGAGAGAGAGAGAAATGTAACGGGGGGGGGTGGGGGGGTGGGGGTTTGGAAGTCACCTTGGCTCAAAAACCAGCAGGCTTTAACCTTGTTGCTTCCCACCGGCCTCCGTTGCTGCATACTATTTTCATATATTTTCATTGATGCGCTGCATTTCATTCACATGCTCTCCTCTGGCTTTCTACTGCAGCCACCCAGATAAATGAACAGTGTGTTGCTCATTTCATTCGTGTATTTCCGAGTTCAACGTTCCCGCTGATCCTTCCAGCTGCCACCGTCAATAAGTCATATTTATAATATTTGCTGTTATGATAATGTGTGTAGTGCGGCTAAGTCGAGCAGAGACCCTTAAAAGATGGCGTAAGGCAGAGGTGCCCCCTCAGATCGCAGTTCCTCTAAAGGCCACTAGGTGCTGGCTTCCTGAAAAATATCCTCTCAATACGATGCAATTTTTTTTTTTTTTTTTTTTTACAGAGGAACTTTTAATTTTGTAATAAGATATTGTGGCTTAGAAAGAGGACATATTTTTGGCATGCCTGCTGAACAGCTATCCACGCCAGTAACAGTCAGCTGTGGTGCTTTAACTTGTCACACCTCCAGCTTCTTTGTACTGAAAGTACTGAAAGTGTCCTGGTACAAACTGTCATAGCTCTTGGAGCATGTGGTGCTGTGTGAAATAAGCAACCGCACCTTCAGAAACTGAGGGGAAATTTCCAGGATTTTTTTTTTCGACCACGACACAAAAACATGCTGTAAACTTAGTTTTGGTGCTCACTGAGTGGGTCCAACTCCAACCCTCCAAAAAGGGAAGTAGATTATGTTCCAGTTCAGAATTTACTTCGATACAATCTCAACCCTCATATGAGTGTTGCTTTGTTCAAATGGGGGTCGTGCCTACAGTACAGTGCACACGAGAAGAGAGTCCATATGAACGGCCCGTCACGTGATCTTCACGACATACAAACTGGAGTATGTAAGTTTCGAGTTCACGAGTTGTGACGCGTTTGCTGACGTTTACAGAAATGGCAGAGACCGTCGAAGCTAATTTTTCATTGGAGGTTAAGCTAGTAAATTGTAAATTTAGTCATGCGGAGTTTGTCTGAGATAATACACTACCGCCGAGGAAAATGTTGACATTCCCTTTTCCCTCTGTCGTTGCATCACGCGTTACGTTATCTCCCCGTTAGCTTGCTAAATCGTTAGCCTCTGTGGCTTCTAGACGCCGTCCACGTTGGCGTTGCCTAGCAATGGTGTTTTTAACCACTCAACCACTTGACTTCCCGTGTCGTAGCATTATAAAACGGGCTGAAATTGTGGCGGTAATGTAACTTGTTTCGTTTCAGGAAGCCGTTCTTGGTGACTTCAAGCTACGCGACACGTCAGGATGACGAACGATCCGCAGCTGGCGCCGCGCTGTGATTCATCCTCATTTGGGACTGTTGTGTTTTAAAGCTGACTCACGACATCGCAGTTTCAGTTTAATGAGATTAATGAGATGGTGTGAGGGTTGGACAGGAGGTAAATAATGGCCCACGACCGCGAATCCAATGTTCCCGGTGGTGGTGCCGACTGATTTGGTTCGCGCTCTTCTGTTAATGCGGTCGTCTGCGCGCGCGAGTTGGAAGCCTGGAAGCTCGGGATGACGATTTCGTCACCTCGACTCGGTCAGAGCACCTTCTTGTGGGTCGATGGAATCGGGGAGCGCAGCACAAACAACCCGAGGAAATCCTTTGTTTGTTGGTGAAGCGTCATGTGTCGTGAAATGTGTTTCGACTGCAGGACAACAAGGACTACAGTTGAGGTTTTGAACATGTCAATGCAGAAACGGTTATTATCTCGTTAGGTCCTCCCAGCTCGACCCAGAGTGCACGGAGAGTACAGCCTCCAAACGTAACAGAGTGATGCTTGTTTACAGGCAGTGACCTGACTGTGAGTCTTGTGCTGCTTTGGGTGTGTTCATGTCTCAGCCGCCTGGAGCGGTGCACGGTGCTCAGGACATCCTCTGAAATTGAACCTTTGTTGAAGACATGATTTATTTAAAAAAAAAAAAAAAAAAAAATTCACAACTATTTTAGCTGAATTGTGTCTTGTCAATGAAGGAACCACCTTTCTTTTTACACGAGCACTACAATGTGGAACGACTCCAGACGATGTCAAAATGGAGCTGAAAGTTCAATCAGGAAGATTAATGTTTCATTCTCTTCTTCCGATCACCTGACTGTGGCCGTGTCGGGTAAACCCATCACATGAACCCAAGACAGCATAACAAATGTTGAAACGGTAAAAATTGTACTGTTTTATGAAAAATATGTGATTATTTTGAATTTGATGGCAGCAACACATCTCAAAAAAGTTGGCACATGGGGGGACAAAGTTGTGTAATGCTAAAAGAAAACACCTGGTGGAACATCTCACAACTAATTAGGTTAATTGGCAACAGATCAGTAACATGATTGGGTATAAAAAAGCATTTTAGAGAGGCAGAGTCTCTGGTGAGAAATTCACCACTCTAAAAGACTGCGTGGGAAAATAGTGCAACAATTAAAAAATAATGTTGCTCAACCTAAATTTGCACAGCATTTGGGGATTTCATCATCTACTGTTCATAATATCATTAAAAGATTCTGAGACTCTGGAGACAACTCACCAGGGACAAGGAAGAAAACTGAATTAAATTGGACACAATTCTGGAGTGGAAATCACCGCATGGGCTCAGGAACACTTCTGAAAGCCATTATCTATGAACACATTTCATCACTGCATCCGCAAATGCTGGTTAAAACTCTACCATGCGAAGAAGAAACCAGATATAAAAGATGATACAGAAACAACGCCGCCTTCTCTGGGCCCGAGCTCATTTACGACGGACTGAGGCGAAGTGGAAAACCGTCCTGCGGTCTGACAAGACTCTCACATCCCACGCGCTTCTGTCCGGTCTTTATCTCGTCAATACAATTTTTCAACCTATTCGCTCAAATCGAGTCTCTCCCGATTGAACTGTCTTCCCGAACGTCAGTGGAAAGTGGAAAGGAGAAAAAAAAACAAACGAATGAAGGTGAGCTATTAACCACTTGAAAACAGTGCCACAACTGGCCGACTTTCAGATTTCCTCCGTCTCAGACGTGCCTGGACACAACCTGAAATCTCGCATGGCTGAAGTGTAACCACCTGTCATGCCTTGATGAGCTAATTAAGAGGCAGTTAGTTGGTTGTGGGAGCGGCGGAGTTGATGTGAAGCCAGATTGGGGTGTGTGTGTGTGTGTGTGTGCGCGTGTGTGTGTGTGTGTGTGTGTGTTGAGTGTGTGTTCTTTGCTATTAGCCATTAAGAGGTTCACGCTGGGCTGACTTCACACAATGTGTACGGGGTAGGGGTGGGGTGGTGGTGGTGGTGGTGGTGGTGGCGGAGCCCTGTCCTTTATACGGCGAGAGGAGAAAGCCATGTTAATGGAGGTGGAGGATTCACATTCTCCGCGTCCTTCAATGCCTCCATCGCTCGCTCGTTACCCGTCTGTGGACCCCCTCGTTTGTTTCACATGCTCTTCACAAAAAAAACAATAAACTGACCCCCTTCCTCTCACCCTGAGGTGCTTCCTTTGGGATGGGGGGGGGGGCTTCTGAAAGACACAGAGTGCAAGTGTGTGTGAGGCATTGTGTGAGTGTATTAGCGTGAGGGTCTGAGTAATTAAGTGTGATAGTGTGTGTGTGGGTTCGCCGTGTGTGTGTGTGTGTGTGTGTGTGTGTGTGTGTGTGTGTGTGTGTGTGTGTGTGTGTGTGTGTGTGTGTGTGTGTCTAAATGTGATCACAAGTGTGAGTGTGTGTGATCTGTTTCCAATTAGCCCTCTTGTGTCGCCCGGTAGCCCCGGAGGCATGACTAATGTCTTGGTGGGCCGAAGCCCCAGCTGATGTCGCTGAATGGGCCCCCCACCCCCCTACACCCCCTCCCCCATCTGCTGCGAGAACATCACAATGAAGGAGCTGGATGGTCGCAGACAGACGAGAAGCAACGGGGACTAAAGGCGACCAGCATCATGGGAATGACTGGGGGGGGGGGGCTTTTAGTACACAAACTGTGCTCAGGGGGCCACCATCGCCAAGGACGTGGAGAAGAATGTCATTAGCAGTGTGCATCACGCGGGGGCTACAGCATACACACACACACAGTTATGAAGCATTAATTCATTAATTCATTAATTCATCCAGATTTAAAGGTTTTCCCTTATTTGCTATGGAAAGATTTTGCACATTAAATTTCTATTATGTACTTCATTTAATTTTTCCAATCCATTTTTCACACTGTTTGACACTGGAAGATTTGGATTTCAAAAGACAAACACGGCTGATGTGGACAATGGTATTATGAAGAAACAAGTAAATGTAAATGACTTGAACAAAGTCACTAAGTCTAAAATGTGCATAACTGAAGCCACAGTGGTAGTTGATATAGTTTTATGGCAATTTTTTTTTTTTTTTTTTTTTTAAACTCTTCCGTAACTGGAAATGCAAGCTTAAAACACAATGAGCTATATTTTGGTGTAAACGTTAAGAAACAGCATCTCTTTCACCCCCAGATAAGCAAACTGGGTGATTTCAAAGCATATTATTTTGATAAGAAACTTCTTTACCACGTCGCGTTAAAGAAGCATTTCTATCTCCTTTAAATGGGTCACCTATTGTCTTTTTTTGTTTGTTTGTGAGTGTGACTTATCGTTTACCAAAGCTTTTGGTACACTTCAAGACATCTGGATTTCTTTCTCGTCTTTTTTTCTTTTTTTTTTTAACTGTTCAATAATTTAGATTCATCATTAAATCAAATTTGGATGAGCTTCTGAGTTCCACATCGTTAACATTTTCCGCACAGTTCGTTACAACTCAGACTCTGTAGGTCTGCTTCAATAGATCATTTCCAAAAAGAAAAGAAAACAGCAAATAAGAAGAAAGATGGGTGTTGAAAAAGAACGATTAGCGGATGGATGAATAGATAACGTAGCCGTGTACGGTTTGCACTGGTGTCACGACACCTTGTTTCCAAGCAACAGTGTAACAACTGCAGAATCTCAGATTTAATTTCTCTCTTGAACATCCTGTCAATTACTATTGAACTATGAGTTCCCACAGAAAAAAAAAAAAAAAAAAGGACTTGGTTGGCAGAGACTGCCTGTTCCTAGTCATCGCACACACACACACACACACACACACACACACACACACACACACACACACACACACACACACTTCCGGAGTGTAATCTCATCAGTGATCTGTTATTGTGACTGTTGATGAATTACTCAGACGCCTCGAACACTGCTGAATATAGAGCCGCCGCACAGCCAGAGCCATTCAGATGGGAGAAAAGCTTTTGTCTTCACAGCGTGGTGGTTGTGTGGTGTGAGGTGGGGGGCCGAGTGGTATCCAGAGGAGATATCAGAAATATCCACTGAAAGCCACTTTTTATATTAAAAAAAACCCAACCAAAAAACAGGAAGTGTGTCATAATGAACCAGCAACAGCTTTCAGTCTTAACTAGTAAATCTGTTATGTTCCATAGGCTGTGTCTCCATTTTTGTCCATTCTCATCTCAAGTGCTACGTCAAAGCGTGAAATAGACACGCCGGTCGACTACAGCAAAACGTGAGATAGCCACGCTTTGGGTTGTCCAGGCGTGAAAGTTACACGTTTTGTAAGCGGGGAAACTTACATACACGTAAATGCCATGTGACGTGGGATCACGTGACATGTTGTCCCACAACGGAGGTTTTTAGACCAAGTACAAAAGGACTTTTTTTTTGGCAGCACTAGCAGGATGAAGTGGTGGAATTAGTCAGACTGCCATTACGGGACAATGAGGTTTCAATCCGGGAGGTGACAACGCTTAACTAGAGTTGTGTTTTTTTTCTGAACCCCAATCACGTACTTATCCAGCAAACCTAACCACGTGTTTTTGCTTAAAGTTTAATTTCCCTTTAAATCACGTGGCTCTAAGCACGCAGTAGGTTTCATTTTCATCCACTACAGGAAAATGTGTAACTGTCACGCTTAAACCGCCCAAAGCGTGGCTATCTCACGCTCTGCTGCAGTGGACCGGCGTGTGTATTTCACGCTCTGCCGTGATAGCGGGGTTTTCTGATCAGCTGTGATGATGACATTTTAATAAATTGTAGAAATTTGTGGACGTGAAGTATTGCTAAGAAAGAGTCTACTTGAATGAGCAGCCTTCAGTCACACAATCATTGTAACATTGCGAGCCGGTCCTCTTTAGTCACATATTGTGATACGAGTCAAATTCTTTGGAAGAAAAACAGCGAAAGAAGCCGATGTTCTGCCAGTAAAAATTCTATTTAAAGAGCAAAAAAAAAAAAAATCCTGTGAGTGCCACTACGTTTTACACGCTGGGTCAAACTGCAGGCCGCGGCTGCTGGCAGGATTGTTTTGGGGATAACTTGACCTTCACCCACATCATCACTCTCAAAAGAGGTGGTTTGGAGAACTGGTTTCAAGAGGAACCACACACACACACACACACACACACACACACACACACACACTTGGATTTATTTTGTTCATTTTTGGCCTCATAGATTTTTGTTGGCATATGATGTCATTTTATGGCCGTGCAGGCTGGCACAAGTTGTAGCCACAAGGCCTTTTTTTTTTTTTTGTCCAATCATTCATGACTTCAGTCTGTCCCCGCCCAATTAGCACACTTCATAAACGAGGCAGGCGCTCATTTATTCTGCTTGCCGCTGCGCCGCATCTGCCTGCTGCAGATCTGTAACTCGTCTCCCTCACGTCACACATGACAAAAGTGATGTTCATGTTGTGCTCGTTTGTTAAAATGTTGCGCTTGCTCGGATGGTTTCACTCGATCAGTCACTCCCAAAACACAAAAATATATATGTCATGAAGTAACCGTTAAATCTGACGTTATTTTCGGCCTTTGACTCTTCAAAATGAGCTCGAACGTCTCGGCTTGGATTTGAAAGTGGGAGAGCAGAGGAGGAGGAGGGAGAGCTAAATTCAAATGTTGTAAAAAAAAAAAAAAAAATTCACTCGAACTCAAAGAGTGAACTGACTCAACTGGTCGAAAGGTCAAAGGTCACCGTGACCCCACAAAACTGGTGAAATGAATTGTGGACGTCCACCTTCAAACGCGTGCTGATTGTGTAGATCTTCTGTGTCGGGAAGCCTCCGCGCATTAGAATGCGTAGCTTTCTTTGCAGCATCACCTGCTGCCGTGGCAACAACTTTGCGTCCTATCTAATCAGCTTCATTGGACAAATTCATTCAAAGCATTCGCGGCGTATTTTTATATGACTCTGGACAGACCTGGATGTAATCTGCAGCTCGACTTGTGGGCGGAGTCACACAACCGCGAGGTGGTGACTCTACTTTGCAATATGCTGCAAAAAAAAAAATAAAAAAAAAAAAAAGGTTCCAGGTCATTTCGAAAGTGTTTTTTTTTTCTTTCCCCTTTTAAATTGTGGATTTGTGGATGTTGCTGCTTCCTCTGATCTCATCTTTTACTATAAAGCGATCATTAAATTGATATTTTAGGAATGATTTGACAAAATAATCCTGCTCTAAAAGCATTACAAAACAAAAAAACAGAACTCTCGAGGACAGTTTGTCAACACTGTGAATCAGCACATCTGAAGGTGTTTGCAGGCTTTTACCTGCACGCGGTGTTGGTGTGTATCCGAGTGTGTATCTGTCAGCGAGGAGGCCAGCAGCTCATTGATAGTGATAGATGGATGCCCTCCAAAGCTGATACTGATAAAAGATCTGGTGATGTCTTTGAAAACAACACACACACACACACACACACACACACACACACACACACAATCTCTGAGTCAGTGAAATATTTAAAGTGGAGAAATAAACCACATTCATCGAAAAGATCTTGATGGATTTAGATGAAACTTTGTTGAAACTGCTTGGCTATACAATACAATTATAATTTTAATACTCATGAGTCCTCTCACCATGTGTCGTGTAGTATTTCATTTATTCCGGGGGTTTCATTGTTTTTTGTTTTTTTTACATGACAGATTCCCATAACTTGTTGGTTACTTGGGATACAATTGAATTTACACTATTTACAACTTGTTTTTATACTGTGACCCAAATTATTGCAACATTTTGCGGGCGAGGTTACAATAAACCATTAAATGATCAGTCATCAAGGGCAGCGTGTAAAAGTATAACAATGCACCATTCAAATATTTACTTCCCGTCCAGGGGTCAGACACCGTAAATCTGTCAGCGCGAACAAAAGAAGCACTGAGGAGGCAAAAGACAAAAATCTAGGAAAAAGGCAAAGAAATGTTACACCAGTAACAAAGAAGTTACAAGGAAGTGCCAAAAAGTTTGACTGCAGGAAGACAATCTGGCAACGGGGAGGTGGAAAAGCTGAGCTGCATATAAACATTTGACTGAGCGGATAACACGGGACAGGTGTGTACGGAAATTGGCGGGAAAACAACAATGGCAGGAAGTAAAAGCGCAAATGACATTAGAGGTAGACGACTTTCAAAATAAAACAGGAAGTTAAACAAAGCGTCCAAAAGATATGTCAGAGTGTGAGTTATGAAACCGCAGCATCAACCGTCTGACTTTTAACTACATTTTAATAATAAACAGGTGATTATGTTTCAGATTTCATTCTTAGTTCTTTCTTTCCGGTTGTGAAGGCAGCGTTGGAGATCTCAAACTGCTCCAAACGAGAACTGTACTCGGGATAACCTCATTTCGCTTTAACGTTATTCCCCAAACAGACTGCTTATTGCAGCAGTCAGCCAGCCAATGAAAATAATAAGAGGCTTATGACGCCACAAAAAACTGAATATTTTGCACATTTTTGCAACTTACAACACGAGTCAAGAGTTTTTTGTGTGCAATCATGCCATTTCCAAATCCATTTGTACATGAGCTCCATCATTATTAAAAATGTTTTTTTTTTTTTTTTTTTTGCATTTTAGCATCCACAAATGTAAAATAAACATACAAATATTATTGCTAACATATATGCTGTTTTTCCCCGTTTTCATTTTGATTTATACCATTTATATCCATCTTTTATCCCCGTGAGCCGGGTGCAAAATTGGGGATTCGGGGTGGGGGGCTGTGGTTGGCACAACAATAACAACAACAGGGAGCTCTTCTTTAAAGAAAGGGGGGTAGAAAAGGGGAAGGTTGAGCACAGGAATCATAATAGAAGTGGTTGGACCACAGAGACACCTCTGGCCTTGAAAGTCAGCAGAGAGAGAAAAAGAAAGTGTGAGCAAGAGAGAGAGAGAGAGAGAGAAAAAGGTTTGTCTTTGCAGAGTCTTTGTGTTTGTCCTGGTGACTCGGGGAGGAGGGGGGGAGGGCACGTTGTCTCTGTCTGAATTGTTTGAACTTCCGACAGTTGGGATCTGCCTCCCAGGTGTCGAGCTGCAGGACAAAACCAGCCATCTTCATGCTGCGGCACAGCAACCCGCTGAGCTGAGCTGAGAAGAAAGTACACAAAAAAAAAAAAGTCATAAAACTGAGAAGAAAAGTAAGGTAGAAAACAGAAATGTTGCCAACACACCTTTATTTTTTATTTCTTTGGTTTGTCCTTGCGGTTGTCATGAGGCAGCTGCTTTCATTTCATGTTTCCATTTTGCTTTTTTTTTTTTTGTAAAGAAAACATGCTGTGCTTTATTGGCTCTGAGTGTCCTTGGGGCTTAAGCCTTTTCAGTGGCCAATGCTGTGATTTTATTTTATTTCAAGTCTCCTTCAAGGTGTCTTGTACAAAACGTGCAGCGCTTCTGATTTTTTTTATGTCAGTCTCCACGACTGTTTCCAGTTTCCACGAGCAACAACATAAACCCGGCGAAAGACTTCAAAAAGGCCTCGAACGAGGCGTAAACCTCAGAGGGTATGTTTTTTTTATTTATTTATTTTTTTTTTTTGATCCTTTGCTTATGCAACAAACTGTAAAATTGTTAAAAACCATGCAGAGGTACGAATGAATCTTCCAGCTGTAAAAGCAGATTTATGTCGTGGAAAAGGCCCGCGGACACGTCTCAGACTCTACGGAACACGATTACGGACGGCTGAATCGAGGGCTTATTCGTCCTCTGGAGGGACAGAAAATGGGTCTCGAGTGGACTTCTTTCTGTGTTTCACATCCTGCTGCTGGTCACCCGGGAACCTTAAAAAAAAAAAAAGAACAACAACCATGTTGTCAGGGGTTTTGGTGGAGTCTAAATTGTCAGCAGTGTACTGTGAAACCCATTTATGGCAGTGTAGCGTTACAGTTTATGCAGCTCAAGTGTGTCTGTTAAATGACTGAGAACGGTACTTGGCTCCCAGACTCGGCGCGATAACGTCCCGGTTTGGTTTATACTGATCTGTTGCACTCATTGATTCTGACAGCGACCGTGCGTTCGGGGGTGGGAGTGGGGGGGGGGGGGGGGAGATCCAGCCGAGAAGACTGACAAATGAGTTTCCACGCCTACGGGACTCAAAATACCGGCATGCAATGCAGCCAAACAAACAAGCTACAGCTGCTACGACCAATATTTCGCTGCGTTCAAACGGGGTCGCCTTTGCCGCGTACACAAGAAGAGCTCAAATGAACGGTGCCCTCGTGTTTTTTTTTCTTGACGTCAGAACTTGAAATGTTCTTGACATTTTTGAGTCGTGACGTGTTCGCTGACGTTCACAGAAACGTCCGAGGCCGGGAAAGTTCATTTTTCGTCTGATGTTGAGCTAAATATATTGTAATTTCAGTCATGTAGAGTCTGTCTGTGCAAGTTAGATAAATAGGTAAATCGTGAGCTTAGCTTCTAGACGCCGGGCTCATTGCCGAGCACCTCTTAACCGCCGAGCACACGACTTCCCACATTGTAACCCCGAGCTCACGAGCTCCATTTGAGCATTTCCCTCTCTTAATACCTGATTTCCTTGCTGGCCACGCCCACCTCACCTGATCCCAGTTCCCCAATCTGCCCCACCTGCTGCCACTCTGCAATCAC
Source organism: Brachyistius frenatus (assembly GCF_029030835.1). NCBI lineage: Eukaryota > Metazoa > Chordata > Actinopteri > Embiotocidae > Brachyistius > Brachyistius frenatus. Next base: position 1,517,255 of record NW_027210655.1, read on the forward strand.
CCCACGGAGTATATCTACTCCCATTTTTCTTTGTGGTTTTTTTTTTTTTTTTGCATGGAGCTAAAGACTGGACTAGTGTTGCGTTCTGTGGCTTATCGTGGCTTCCTCAGACAATACCTGTGATTCCACCAGATTCACCACTCCGAAGGCAGCGTTTCCCACCACCGATCACCTGATAGGCCAATTTAGTCAGTGAAGACGGTGACATGTAGCAGCCGGAGAGGCAGATATCTCCCTAGTAGTAGGGAGTAGGTGGAAACCACAACAAACGGACCGATCCGCAAACATACAAAAAGCTTTCACGAACACGGATGACAGGCCGGTCACCGGTTGCATGTATGTTGCGAAGTTTGTAACATTTTACTGGTAACTTTGGGTTCTCCAGAGCGGGGCATACAACCTCGCTCCATAATCCTCTCCCGTCCACCGTCTCTCGGTTCGGGCCAATTATGGGGACCCCCCACTGCGGCAGCCTCTGTTTATCCCTCTGACGACGTGTCAGAACTGACAGAAATGAAATCATCCTCGTCCCCGTGTGGGAAGTATGGAGATGTGAGATTGTTTCGTTTCTTCCACTTTTCTGTTTGGGAAACTCTTTGGAGGAACTTTCCGCCAAAACGTGAAACGCAAAAAAAAGATAAATAAAAACCGAATGTTTCTTTTAAGCTTTAAGCTTCAGCCGATCGGGGATCAGAAGTAAGCTGGTGTTGCAGCGAAAGAAAGAATATTACCGGAAAAGTTATATAGCGCACGTTGGGAGCGAATAGAGACGGGATGAAGGCCCGTTTTTTAAATGTCTCACACTCTCCTTCCTCCTAAACGTGTATTTCCATGTTCACGGTGATGTATACAGATACAGATGTGCCCGTGCTGATGATGTGTGTGTTTGTGTGTGCGGTTTCCCGGGCAGCTCTGTAAACACAGATGTAGCTCTGGTAAATATGGCAGCGAAAGTTTGAACCCATAGTGAGGTCAGCGTCGGGTCAGAGACACCCAGCCCGGCCGGTTCTGTCATCCAGCGCTCGGATTCACAGCAACACGCCGCGTCCGACACTGTTTACTGACACAAAAATGCACTTCGTACTAATGACACGAGGACTAGTACGTCAGAAAGAGACAACAAAGCATTAGAGTGTCTGTTTTTGCGTGTAAAATGTTCACAATATAGTCAAAGTATTTTTTTTTTTAAAAACACAGCAAAAAATGTGCCTCACTTTCATTTTAAGACATTTTACTTCATTCTCAAAAAGTTTGAAAATGGTCTCCAGAAAACGAAAATTGTATGGAATTATCACAGCACCGTCAAGTACAAATATAATTCCGACATCAGCTACCACACTCAACAGTTAATGGTTTTAGTTTGCATGTTGTTCTATTACGTGCCATTTTCCCATATAACGGTGGATCAAAAAGTTTGAAAACTGTTCTTGTTGCGAGCGAATGGAGCGCAGCACGGTGACATACTTGTAGCAGGGGGAAGCTATAACCTTCATAAGTACTCCAAGTTGCGTATCTTAATCAACATCAGTTGCCTGAGTTACAAATGTTTTTGTGACTGCTGGCACTTTCACTTTTGCATCTTGGACTTCAGCAGAGTGCTGAATTTGAATTTGAATTTGAAGCAGAGGGCTCAAACGTTCTGCCAACGTTGGAAAATGGCCAAAAAAGTCCCTCGAAATGCTTCAGAAATTCTACGGCGATCAAACAATGAGCCAGGTGAGGGGTTTTGAGTGCCGTTCGCGTGTCAAGACGGGCAGAACGCTCCTATCCAAGACAAAGGAAGGCTCCTCAGGTTGGTTGATTGCAAGAGGTGGGGCTTTTTTGACATTCGCAGGCTTTTGCACCGTGAATTCGTCCCCCAGGGTCAAACTGTCAACACCGAGTTTAACGGATGTTCTGAGGCATCTGAGGAAAACGACCCGAAAGGTGGCGCAGTGGCACTTCTCTGACATGACCGACATGCTCGCTCAAGTTTATCATCCACAACAACCCAACCATGGCTCTCCACAGGCCGGTGTGGACGTGCCTTGGAAGTGCAATACCAAACAGGGCCACTGGGGGTTGGCTCCAAAAAGGCTCCGGCTCCATAGACTTCCATTCAACTTTTCTCACGAAAAACAAAGCCAATACACCTTTTCCCACAGATGGTAATGGCTTCATTCACTAAAGTCACTTCTTATTATTAGTTTACTGTTGGTCCATCTGGAAATAATCCCAACATTAATTAGATATCAGGACTCAAAAAGCGGAATGTTTGGGGGGGGACGTCTATTTGTGGGCGGGGCATAGTGTCCTCAGAGATCCACTCAGATTGGCTTCTCGCTCCGCCCCAGCTTTTCTAATCACGGTCACTTCTGCCCACAAGATAGCAAGACGGCGACGGCCGAAACACCGAATTTGAGGCTTCAAAACGGCAGATTACAAACCAGTGGGTGACATCATGGTTGATTTCCACTTGGCTTCCACCCCTTACTCCTGCTGTCTTGGTGGAGACACACATTTATGACTTCTCTCTGTACCTCATGTATATTTTGGTAAATTTCATGAAACAAACCACTCAATCCTTTGTTGTGTACTTCACACCATTTAAAATATGTAGTGGCTGAGTGGACGCATGTGTAGCTCTTGTGCGTGTGTCATGGCTGTGGTTTGCGGACTTTCCGACTGCGGCCTCGTGAAGCCCAGCTGATTCTATAAATACAGCGTGGAGCTTTACATAAGTGTGGTTGTCATTAATGTGGCAGGCTTTTCCTCCCTTCCTCTACTGCAGCAGTAACACACACTTAGTGTTCCTCACAAATAGTAACGTCTCAGGTTTCGGCCCGATCGACCGTCGCTGCTTCTCAGCTGTAGGTTTTGTTTTGTTTTTATTTAAAGATGCCCAATTATGGGGCATAAAATGTTCCAGCGTTTACAGATGGTAAAGACAGACACGTGTGACGGCGATGGAGATGCTACATTTAAAAAAAAAAAAAAAAAAAACTGGTTTTACGGGCACATTCACTCAAACTCCAGGGAATGTATTAAGAGCTGGAATTGGTTTTGATTTGATCTCTAATAAAAAAAGAAAAGATAAAACTTGTGTATTTCTTTTACATACAAGTAGAAATGCATCTCCTCAGCATGTCAGAGTACATCTACCCTTCTTGAGTTGATACCGTTTAAAAAAAAAAAAATACATTTCATTATGCTAGTTAGGAAAGCATGAGATGTATGGAAATAATATATGCAATCCATACACATTTTTGTCGGGTGAAAATACCTTAAACAAAGTCAGAACTCAGAAAATGCCAAATAAATAAATAATAAAAAACACTCCAGTGGTGCACAGAAATTATGGCTGAAAATATTTGTTCCTGTATCCTTAACTGCATTTTACTAAGTATTGTACTAACCACAGGACTTTTTAAGTAGTAATAAATCTAAAAGATATGTCACTGGCTTCAACAGAAGTTACATTTTTTTTTTCTCAAACTAAATAATTACTGTACATGTCTGCTGTGAATGTGCAGATTGGCTCTTTGTTAAGATTCCTGGTCTGAATCATTATCACTGCATGTGTGGCCCTCAGTATAGGAACAGCTGGATCACCTGTCAGCCTCAACTGCTCTGTGGTGACTTTGTTACCGTGGAGATTGTATTTTGCACAACGGATGAGGGTTTGGTGTATCTTCACTGAAGCCTCCTCTGAAAATAAGAAATAATGATGGTGTACCAGATCTACACTGTACTTTGAGCAACGGAAAAAAAAAAGAAAAAAAAAAAATCAAAAGCCGTGGGCCGAGTTTCGTTTTCCTCGACCCAGTTCATAAACCGTTTCTGTGTGTAATACGCGACAACCTCAGTCTTCTCTACTGCATAAACATCCCTAGAGCTGAAATTTAAATGCGTTCAATTTGCGGGAAATGTTTTTTTGTGGCAACTTGATGCCTGTAAACGAAACACCGATATATGTCAAACATATCAGAAAAACAACTCCCGATGGAGGTTTAATGAGAAAAACGATCAGTTATGTGTCCGTTTGGCCCATTTAGCTCGCGACTCCTTTTTAGTTTTGATTTTAATCTCGTACAAGTCCCGAGAAAAACATTTGGCACCACTGAAAGTTCCACTATGTTTGCCATGTTTGTTGCAAACTGTGTCTCTCCGCTGTTTGGAACATGACGAGCGGCGCATTATGGGTTTGCCTGTTATTATCAGACCCGAATTCGCTCTGTGAAAATACGGGTCTGGCCGCGCTCCATTCAAGATTGTTTCCAGTCGTTGCATCCTTAACGAGCGAAGACCTCCAGTTCATCTCGAAGCTATTGGTGCTTTCGCATGTTTTGCTGGTAGTAAACACAACTTTTTCACAGAACCAAAGTGGTGTGACTTAATATTACTGAAGTACACAAATTGTTGACATGATTGTGGTTAAAAAAAAAAAAAAGTCCACTTTAAACTATTAAAGTAAAGGAAACTTATTTGAATAATTAGAGTTGGAACGAAGAGGGATAGTTTAATTACACGTACTGAATACACTTCAGTAATGGAGGTCCAACAATGAAGTTAAGCAAATTAAATGACCGCAATGAAATACTTTCATATGGGTAATCTTGATAATAGTATTACGTCTAACACAACCCAGTTTAGTGGAAATTGTTGACAACACTGGATTAACTGAATTTAAAACATTTTTTTTATTTTAATTTTGTATTATTAATTAATTGCGGATCAGCCTTTAACCAATCAGCATTGACCACCACGTGATGTACGCTGTGCGCCAAAACTCGCCTAAAAGTCAACAACGGAGCCCCTCCCCATTAAAATGTTTTTAAAAACATTAAAAAAAAAACGCTGGACTTCAGCATCATCGCGCTCTGCCGCCCTCTCACTGCTCTCTGATTGGTCCGGCCTTCAGAGTGGGCTGAGCGAACCTTCAACGCCAACGGGATTTCCAGACACGTATCATGCAGTAGGTGGGCGGAGCCAAGCTCGCCGCGGAGAGAGAAAAAAAACAACAACTGCCGTTAGACTGAACTGTAACAAACCCAAACAAAGCTTTACGCACCTGCGGGGCGATTGCAGTCACATGATTAATCTCTTTTGGGCTCGTCGGTACGAGCGACCTCTGACATTACCCATAAGCATTTTGATGTATTGTCAATATGAAAAAAACGATTGATCGTTCGGAGCTTTTTAAGTCCACTTTACGATGTTCTATAAAAGGGAGCAGCGATCTTTAAAAGAAGAGAAAGATCACAGGCCCCTTCAGCGACGTGCTTGCGCCTCACCTATACATGTCAGCTTACCGTCAGCTCCGGCTCGTCGTGCACACGCTCACTGTACGATCCGGTTTACAGTGCAGAAAAAAAAAACGGAAGAAGAAAGGGCCCCCCCCCCCCAAAAAAAAAAAAAAAACCAAAAAAAAAACGGAAGAAGAAAGGGCCCCCCCCCTCCCAAAAAAAAAAAAAAAGCCCAGAAGGATAAGAGGACTCGGAGCACAGCGTGGCGGCGGAGAGGAAAAGAGGAAGAGGAGAGGAAAGAAAAAGAAAGAAAGGGGAAGAACATCAAAAGAAGAAGCAGACATGATGGAGCAGGCCCGGGGGAGAGGCAATCAAACACGTCTCGCACACGCACACACGCACACACGCACACGGAGCCTGCATGTCACTCATTATGTCAGAGACGAGGGCAAACCCCTGCTTCAGATTAATTACTCGTTGCCATTCACGGAGGGAATTTGGGGATTTTTTTTCTCTCTCGTCCCGTTCAGTGGACTTACACCTCCTCTCCCCCTCCCCCCCCCCACGGGTTGCACCTGTCCCGCGCTTTTCACCGCGGCCGTGGGGCAAACGCTCGCTGTTAACGCACCGAGACGAGAAGAACAACCGTATCCGTCGTTCGGCTTTGAAGTTCGGCCGACGCGACGCGCGGTGATGCAACACAAACAACTGACTTTAAAAAAAAAAAATAATAATAATAATAATTTTTTTTTTACACTTTGCAGTCAGCGCCTGTAAGTTTATTTCTCCATTCGCTCGGCGTGAAAAACTTTATTCAAACCCGGGATTTACGAATCGTCTCTGGAAGACCGCAATGTTTTTCAAAAGATACAAAATACGTCGGCCTCGATCTTTGATGGAGTTCGTAAGAGAGACGTCTGCGATTCCATTTGATGCAACTCGACGTGATTTGAATATTTCAGTTAAACGCAATCCACATTCCTGTTTGTTCAAACTGGATGTCTCTCCGCCGGACACGTTCCATGCGTTCGCCGCGTTATCTAACGGCGACTGCGGCGCCGAGCCGCATCTCCTTCGCCACGACGACGGGACAGAAATTGAGAAGCAACTCTTCCGATTCGTCCATTTTAAAAAAAAAAAATTCTTTCTCCCTCCTTTCTTTCTCCCGTCACCTTTCCTTTGTTACTGTTCGCCGACGAAGAAAGGAGATCCAAACCAAACCGAGGAGTCGTTAAGTGTTGCTTAAAATAAACCGAAACGATCAAGACGAGGGCTAAATTAGAACTGACGGTGCCGTAAGCGAAGGATAAATAAAGGCTTAAGTGGAAGAGGGGAGCCATCTCGGGAGGGAACCGGCTTTTATAGACTCCTTCGGCAGATCAAAGCCGTACCTCGACGGAGTGGGAGGAGCCAACAATTCAAACCTGGAGGGGGGGAAACAAAAAGGCGGGCCGAACGAGCAATACCGCAACGTCTTCTTTTTTCTCCTTCCAGAAACTAGTGATGTGATTTTGTTTAACTGAGTACATTTTTTTTTTTTTTGACGAACGCATATTCAGCCCTGCGTTACGCCAACGTGTGTAACGTAGCCAGAGGTTCACTGCAGGACGGACCCTGTCAGTGTCACGCTTTGCCTCAGGCGTGAAATTAAAGGGGCCTTAGGTTTAGCCACCAAAAAAAAAAAAAACATGAAGTTTTTTTTTAATCACAGACGCAAACCCTGGTGTTTTGGTTACAAGTCCTGTCTTTGACCCAAACAACCAGCCTCATTCCACCTCCTTGATTTTTGACTTTACTGTTTTTGCTCTTCGTCCAATGACCTCCTTTTTTTTTTTTTTTTTTTTTTGACCCCGCCCCGCGCGTACTTTTCACGCCGCGACGGGGCGAAACGTCGCGCTGACACGGTGCCCTCGGGTGGGCCGACGGGTGTGTTAACGTGCTTCGTTGCGATGCGCCGGGCTGATATGATACACACACACACACACACACACACACACACACACACACACACACACACACACACACACACACACACACACACACACACACAGAGCTCTCCGGTTCATGTTGTGACCCCTCTTCAACCACAGGTCACATGACAGTACAGCTAAACCATATCACGTCTCCTCCGCCCTACCCCCCTCCCCCTCCCCTCCTCCCTGCCCCACCCCTCCACCCCTTTCCCCTTCTCTCCTCATCTTTTGAAGTTCACACCTCCTCGCTGTACAGTAGAGAATCATTTACAGGCGGTATTAAAACTGTCAGCCCATAACTCTGCACAATGGAGGTGGCTCAAGGCCAAACGTGTGTGTGTGTGTGTGTGTGTGTGTGTGTGTGTGTGTGTGTGTGTGTGTGTGTGTGTGTGTGTGTGTGTGTGTGTGTGTGTGTGTGTGTGTGTGTGTGTTTGTAGCTCACAAGGCAGGTAGCAGTGAGGATACGAGTCGGATCCAGATCAGTACAATGGTGCTTTGTGAGCGTGTCAGACAGGAATGTGTGTGATGGGAAGGATGAGCCACGCCAGGAGCTGCTCCGTGTCGGTGAACTTTGCTCTTCCAACTCCGTTTTGCCTCTTTCTTGTCTTTTCTTGTCTTTTTTTTCCTTGCAAATGTCTACACCTTTCTTCTTCTTCTTCTTCTTCTTCCCCCCCTTCCCTTGTCTTTAACTCCTCTCATTTCCATTCTCTCTCCCCCCCTCCCCTCTCCCCTTCGTATCCATTCACATGTCCTCCACCATCAGGAAGGAATGTGACCTGTGGAAAAGGGGTTGAAGTGATACTTTGGAGTATGATGTTACAGCATTGACATCCCCTCACAAGGGCACGCAAGGGTGGAGGGTGGAGGGGGGTGGAGGGGGTGCTTTTGTGTTTAAGGGCTCCGTGAAAGCAAACTTTCATCAAAGTCAGAGATCGGTGTGAGAGTCGAGGGGGGGTAAAACCTCTGAAAATATCTGCCCTTCGTTCCGCCAAACAAAGCTCTTTACTCTTTTTATTCTTACGTCTTATTGAAGTTTAAAAAGGAAAAAAAAAAAAAATGGGGAGCATTATCCACAGGAATTTCATTTTAGGTTTGTTTTGGATTTCTGTGGCGCTCTGAGAGGCTTCAAATGTTCTTACTTTACGTGTCAGGTGCCCGTTGAGTGTGTGGAGGTGTATCGGAGCTCGCTGGGATTCACTTTAATCGGTAAGGCCATCGCGTTCATGTGGAAATCATGCACGCGGCAGAATCGATGGAACGAATAAATTGGATCAAGCGTAGAGTTTTACAGTCGGAATCAGTCGAGTGCTCATCCAGGAGGAGCGCAACCACGGAAACCTCATAAATGAAGTTGTCTGGAATCTAATCGAAGTCCAGTTTTGGTTGTGCTGGTGCTCATTCGTCTCTAATCCAGGCGTCGGTTGTCCTTCACTGGTGTCTGCTCCGCGACCCCCGAGTGACACGCAGAGATCAGAGGACAGGAACGCAGCAGAGGCTCTCGCCCGCGAGCCGGAAAGAAACGGGTGCTCATAAAATTCGGCAAATAACATGAACGCCGGCATTTTCGGCAGGCAGCGGCAGGACCGAGTGAGAGATTTAAAGTTACGCCGCGAGTCAGCGAAATGCTTTTCAAATTAAAAGAAAGGACTGGATGCAGATTGAACGTGAAGGGAAGTGGCGTGATACGGTGATGTGTGTGTATATGAAAAATTAGGACGAGTAAATAATAGACATCGTTTTGTTTTCTGTGACAGATGAGAGTGGTGTGAGCTCCATCAATTGAAAACGTAAAGAAATGCAGACGGGGGAAAAAAAAAAAAAAGCACGCGTGTTTTAATTTAAGCTGTTGTGATCCAAAGTATGTGTTGAAAATCAATGTTGAGATTGCTCGCATGAAAGGAGCTTATTCAGCTGTTTTGGGTGGAGTTCAGCCACATGAATAAAAGCTTCTAAACGCGAGCAGCTCGCGGACACATTTTGTCAAAGTCGCTCTCAGAGGAAAAAAAAAAAAAGGTTGGAGGCCCCGGCTTCAATCCAATTTTTAACACACTGCATTTTGTCAGTCACTTCTGAAAGATGCCGTAGAACTAAAGTTTGATTGATGGGTCACACAGAATCCATAATAAAAGAATTTAACAGATAATCCAACATGTCATTTTCATGTTATCGCTGCTCTGAAGCAGGACTACAAAAAAAAAAAAAAAAAAAAAAAAGCATCCGTCAAAGTTGTTTTCTGTGACCCTTTTCTTTGCCTTCAGTAAGTAGGCTGTTCCAAGCCGCGTTTCTTCTCTCTGCGAAGGCTGGTCTCGCTTGCATCTGTCTCTTCGTGTAATCCCCGACTGACTCCCGTGATGTTTGGAGATCGGGGCTCCGTCGGGGCCGCGCCATCTGTTGCGGGCCTCCTTGTTCTTAGTCGCTGTTCTGACCCGGCCTTGGGGGGGGGGGGGAGATCAAACCAAAACACTATCCACCCCTACCGAACCCGGGCGGTTACATCTATTTACAACATTTCACGGAGGGGTGGGGGTGGGGGGGGGGGCCTCGTTGGTTGGCGGGCCGGTTGGAAAAGGAGCCGAGGAAAGGCAGCCTTTAACCTGCGAGCGCGGAGGCTGGAACCAGTTGCATTGTGGTTACGCTGTAACCTCGGTTCTCTGAGTGAATTGCAAGTAGTTGCGTGTTTCGAATCACTTTGTGTCAAATCTTTGGTTTGAAACGGCCCTGAAAGACCAAAAACAACAACAACAACAAAAAGATACGTTTTCTATTCCAGATTCAATTTAAGACCCGTACTGTAACACTCACCTCATTCAGCCAACTTTCTCAGACTTTGGAAAGAGAAAGAGCAACGCTTAAAGTACTCGACCTGTATTCGTGCTCTTGTTTATTTGTTCATTCGTGTATTTTTGTTTGAGTAAGCTGCCCAGAAGTTGTTGTTTTTTTTTTTTACAGGGAGGAACGTCACAGGGAGGCCCGGCGGATCTGCGAGCGTTAAGTACGACGCGTTGCCAAAAGTACCCGGGGACGCACACTTCTGACTTCATGGTCGCCGTGATGTTTATGTGCCGGCGGGGCTGTGTGATTCCAGTTCACCTCTGTATTTTCATAGCTGGGTTTCAGCATAGATGTCACCTCTCGTAAAAACCGGAGCGCAAAATGATGTCAGCGCGTCCCGACCTGAAAAAAAAAAAAAAAAAAAAAATATATATATATATATATAGACGGCCGCTCGGAGAGACGCGGCCTGTTCTCTGGTCGGGAACACTTCACGCCATTGATTCGTCGGAGGAGTTTCATTACTGCGCAGCTTAAACAAAACAGGTGACAGCTTTCTTTTACCTTTCGGTGACCTTTCCGTCAGGTGGCTGTTTTTCTGCTCATTAAGGCGCAGATGTTTTTAATTTTTTTTTTTTTTTTAATTTTTTACACCTTCGAACACACGTGACCCTGCAAAAGCCGGTCGATCTTTTACAAAAGATTTTTTTTTTTTCCCTTCAGCGTTTTTCCAACATTTATCTTCCTCGTTGTTGGGAGTTGCTTCTCTGTCGTGCATCCCTGGTATCCCGTAATAGTCCGATTTTTGTTTGGGTGGTTCTGGAGTGTCGCTGCGTTCATTCTGTTTGGAGTCAGCTGTTAAACTCTCCATCTATGATTGGTGTTAAAAAAAAAAAAAAAAAGTACCTTTTTAACACAGCGACGTTCCCAAGTCCTTAGTAATGTGGATCATGGCTTCTCGTTTGCTTTACAAAGATACAAACACGAGCAAATTGAAATAACAACAATGTGTATTAGTGGGATACAAATTTATGGAGAGCAAAATAGAGAACTCAGGGACTAAGTTCAATTGCAGGGACTAGAATAATACGCAATCACTTTAAAACTCGGGAGGATCCGGCACTTGGAGATCTTTGATATAAGGTGGAACCTGATTATTGACGACTTTGTATGTTAGGAGCATCGTTTTAAATTCTTTTCTCGATTTTACAGGAAACGAATGAAGGAAGAGGCTAAAATGAGCGTCATCTGCATAAAGGAGGACATTACTGCAGTGTTTCCTTACAAATGTGGCCGAAGGGAAGCATGAATAAGATGAAAAATATTGGGCCCAGCGCCGAACCTTGTGGAACTCCACAACTCACTTTTGAGCAAGCGGTAGAATCCTTGTTGACGTGATATGATTTGAGCCAACCTGGTGCATTTCCTTTATAAAATCGCCACCCCCCCCCCAAAAAAAAAAAAAAAGGTGGTGGTCATTGGTGTCAAATGCAGAACTGAGATCTGGACGTACCTAAATGAGTCAGTTAGGATTTCTCTGAGCATTATTAACATACAAAATTGCCTGCAACAATGATGAATTATGGGGTTAGTTTTTCTACACTGGGTTTTGACAATGTCAGAGAAAATACATTTTAGAAATTCAAATGAATATGTCTTTACATGCAAAGCATTGGAGTCTGTGGCGGCCCAAATTTCACACGCCGTTTGGACTTAGTGTAATCACTTCCTGTTTTATTTTGGAATCGCCTATCTTTTATGTCCACGTGTGCTGTATTGCCGCTATTTTAGTTTTCTCATTTCTGCAGCCACTTGTGTCTTGTTTTTTTTATACAGAGGCCAGTTTTGCTCTCTTCCCATTTGCCAGATCGTTACGCTTCATTGTGTTCGCAGCGCCTGAACCTACCTGAATTCTTTATCTGCTTGGTTATTTCCATTTGTGGTTTTTGGACGTCTGCAATTTTGAGCTTCTCTTCCAGCCCGCATCTTACGTTTTTTTTTTTTCATTCGACTGCCTTATTTCTGTCGAACCAGGCCTTTTCTGTGAGTAAAGCTCACTTTGCTTCGACTTACCGCCTCGTCGTGACCCTTCGTGCCAAAACAACGACAAAGTAAATCCAGTGTGAACGGAACCGAAAGGTTCATTAATGCGACACAAACCCCGTCTACGACTGCGTCTTACTCGAGCAGCTTTGATTTATATAAGCCACCTGTGGAACAGTTCAGTGTCTCCCCGTTTGAACTGCGTCTCTCTCTCACAAAATACTTGGAACACACACAGTCCTCACGTTGGATTTAAGCTGAGGATTTACTATGTTGGAGCGGTTGGAAGAATTTATAAGAAAACGGTGTCAGCTCGGTGATCCGCGGATTCTTAAGGACGCGCCAGAAAACAGAGTTACTGTCCAAGTCGAAAGATGTTTATATTACCCTTTTTTTTTTTTTTTTTAAACTGAAGAGCACCATCATCTTCTTCATTTCAAGTCTGTAGATCAGTGACAAACAATCTACTTTCTTAACCCTCGTGTTGTCCTCGGGTCAAAATGACCCGCAGCTGTGTTCAACCAAGTTCTATTTTATTTCTATATTTTTATAACTTTTGGGGATCATTGGTGATCATTCTTTAAAGAAACCCTCACAGCCTCCTCGTCACCAATGATCCCAAAAAATATGAAAATAAAATAGAACTTGGTTGAACACAGCTGCGGGTTTATTTTGACCCGAGGACAACACAAGGGTTAAATAATCTATGTAGATATTAAATACAGATGAGTATATAGTTTTGGCATTGCTTAAAGTCCAATTTAAGGCTTCTGGGAGGATAACTAGTGTAAAGTTTGTGGCTTCTAATGAACGTGATATTTCTTTGTCGCAGTTCAGTTGTGATATTTTGCCCACAAAGGGGGGCGTTTCTGTGAAAGTGAAAGCGAGGGACATTGTGTAGCACCGAGGTTCAATAAGTCCACCGGCGGATTTAAATGCTGCTTTTCTGGGTTGGAGTTTTGAACTTCGCGGACGTTTCCTGGTCGGGTTGCCGTCACTGCGAGCAGTCATTCCAGTCAACACGGTTTGAGTTACATAGACGGGGGAAACAAAACAAAACAAAATCTCAGGCTAAAGTTTATTAATATTGATATAAAACAAGACGGAATAACAAAATCCTCAAAAGTTTAAGTTTGCACGCGAGACTGCGTTTGTTTTGTTTTTTGGGGATTCGTGCCTGAAACAATTACTCGCTCTGTCAAAAGTGCCGTCGGGTATTTTAGCCATTTGTCTTTTTCCGGTCCACTATTTGCTTTGAACATAAACGTCTGATTGATTGTAAGTGCTTAAGTACCAGTTGACTCATTTCACGTACCCGTCCTCGCCGCATCACCTCGGTCGTCCTAGAAAAAAAACACAAAAACAAACATCCGACACCACTCCTACCTGCCCACGGCGTGATATCTTAACTTGACCTTTTTTTTCAGGAGGCTTTTATTTCTCACTCTTGACGACAAATTGAACACGCGTTGTCAGCACAAATGAGGAGGCGGACAGTTTTGTGTCGGGAACTGCTGCTGCTTCTTCTTCTTCCTCGGCCTCTGTTTTGTCCACAGTCGCGTACGGTCAGCCGGCGACGGAGACGGGCACGTGCCGTCGCCCCGCGGTCACGAATCATTTTACAGGTTGATGATTTTGTCCACGTCATGAAGCTCGGTTTGCCACCAGAGCCACTCAAACCTTTCAGTAATTTCATACCGACTGACTTGTTAGTTGAACACGTATGACTAATTCTCACTGGATGAGAAAATAAAAAAATACATTTTATAAATACATCTGACAAAAGTAGAGCTAATTTGAGCCGTTGTCTGCAAAATTTTTGCTGTTTCATTATTACCCCCCAAAACCAGATCTCTTTCTGAGTAATTGTGTCACTGTTCTCGCTGACTTTGTGTGCTTTGATCGCCACCTTGTGGTAAAAATGAGTTTGTGACGGTAGATTTGATCAAGTTATTTCAGTTTATTTAATCTTTTTTTTAGTTCTGTATCATCTGGCTCATCCTGGATTGTATTATAAGATGTGAGATTTTAAGAAAACAAACTGGTAATAGATGCAAAAACAACCAAAAAAAACCCCCCAAAAAGTTCCTAATGAACGATAAACAGAATAGAAGTCTACACATCTACACTGATATTGTTCTCTTCTTCCAGACTTTCTCCAGGTGCTAATATATGTGTTTTATGTTTTTTAGTTATATAACTGTTTTACTATTTCTATTTGCTGAAGTCATGTAGTCTCTGGCCTTTTGTATATTGTATTAAAAAAAATAAAAAAAAAAAAATCTATCAACCTTCCAGGGCCTGCAGATACAAATTTGCCTATTTGGGTAAATCTGGCACATTTAGTACTTATGTTAATTCATGTGCATAGTTTTCCTTTTTAACTGGAATGAACACAAACTGAACTGAACAGTCTTTGTGCATTGTCTATATTTAAAAAGTCAGTCTGCTTTTGTTCTTTTTTATCTTACTAAACAAAGCTTTGCTCAGTCTCCAACAGAAAGGACTAAAAAAGGAGCATCTTGTGTGAACAGAACATAATAAAACACCAGATCTCAGCAGGGAACAAAAATCTTTTCCTTTGAGATACATTATGTAAAACATAATTCTCGGTTCTGTATAAATCTTTTCATCATCCTAAATGTCAATCTGTTCAAAGGGTTTAAGAAATGAGGAACAAAATAAATTATATCAGAGCTGAAAAAGCTCCAATAAAAAAAAAAAACCCTGAATCAAGTTAGTTCAAAACACGAGCAGATTTATGACAACAAAGCTTTCAATGCTCAATAATGGACAGAAATGATGAGACAGATTTATTTGCTGTGTTGTCAAACTCAACCATTGATAGTGGATTTTATTTCAAAACATGACGAGACTGGACAGAAAAGAGAATCTAAAGTGTTAATTATAAATAAAGTGAGATAAAAAAAAAAAAAAAAAGAGCCGTAATAATCTGAATATTTCATGCCATTTTGTCAAATCTGACAAATATGAGTAAGCTATTTGCTGGTCAAGTTTCTTTTGAATATAAACAAGAAAGAAAATTACAGTGTACAGTACATAGATTCCTCCCACAATTTGCACATAACTAAAATGATGTACAACCAAATATGTTGACATAAAGCCAAGAATGCAAACAAAAGAGGAACAACAAATGAAAACAGACTTTTCTTTTCCAAAGCACTGCTGGCAGCCACTACAGTCGAGGAAGTAGCTTCCTTAGTTTGCATCCCATTCTTGATTACTTGTTTTCTTTTTTCAAATAATTTACATACAAACAAACAAACAAACTGCATTGTTACACCCACTCATACGTGCAAGGCTGGAGGCTGTGCTGTGAAAGTACAGTTTTGTATCAAAGAGTCGACTCTAGTGCCCCCCAGTGGTTCGTAGCTGAACTACACTTGAATTTATCATTCTTTCCCTTCTTTGCTCTTCAAACTTTAAAGGCTGTGCCGCACATTGTGTTCAAACTATAGATTGCCTTTTATATTTCCCAGCATTGGGAGTCCTTTTTTTTTTTTTTGGATCATAGAATTATGCATTTTATGAATTAACAATTTTCCTGTTAAGATAAGTATAACGGTACTTTACGGGGGGGGGGGGGGATCATAGAAATATGCCGTTTTGCCCGCCGAGCTCGCGCTTTCTGCGTTTCGAAGACAAACTTCCGGGTCACGCGGTTTCTGCGAATTACAGTTCAACATGTTCTTCGCGAAGGCACCACGGCGATAAGTTGAATTCATAAGTGACGACAAGCGAGATGTATTTTAACCAGACCGAAGAGAAAAAGTACTCGACAATACAGAATAAAAGCGAGGAAACTCGCGCACGTGAGCCAGCTATTTGTTCCAAACATACCCCCGTTTGCATCTTTTATTTTTGTATTTTTTTTTTTTACCCTTCGCAGCTTTTCAGCGTCGAATTGCTCCAAGGTTGTTTTTGTTTTGTTTTCCCTTTTTCTGTTTTAGCACAGCTGGATGCAAACCAAGGCAAATGACGTCGCCGCAGCGCGCCCGAGCCGCGCGTGTCAAATAAAAGTCTCGAGTCTGGATAATGTTATGCCCTTTTCTCGCCCGCACGTCTTCGACGGAGCGACGGAATCATCCTGCCGACGCGCCAGATGGCGGCGGGCCATGAATAATGCATCGTCGACCTTCAGCCAGACAGGTCCGGGCTGATCCGAGGTCAGCGGAATGACACGGGGGCGGTTCACGCTGAGCGGGTTGGGGGAGGCCGGCCGGGTGGGCGGTGGCGGCGGTGGTGGAGAACTTTTTAAGACTGGTACGTGCGAGTTTGAATCCGCGTGAGACGAGGAAGACGCCGGCAGCAGCACTATCAAACGGAAAATCTGCTTCAGACATTTGCCTACGCTGAAATACATAAAAAGGGAACCTGTCCACTGCTCGATGAAAAGATTAAACAGGATTTGGCTGCACACCCGACGAAAAATTGCACCCGGTTCACGTTCAGCGTCAATATTAGTCCATGATACGCAACACAGAGGACACATTTTGACAGTCTGTTCGATTAGAAAGTCGTATCAATAAAGCCGACCTCTGCAGCGTGTGCCGAATTGCGTCGTTCACAAAAATATTGCTGCAATTTTGAAAAAACAAGTCACGACAATGGAAATAGTTTGATCCGCTGATACGATAACTTTCGCAACTTAGACACAGAACCAGTTAGTGTCTTCAGGTTTGGTTATGAAGGATCAGATGTTCAATAAAGCACTTTAATATGTTCGTTTTTAGTTATAATTTAACGCTGACGAATACAACAAAGCACTCATTAACATCAAGAATACACAATCGCAACAAAATAAGGAGATATTTTGTCGTCGTCAAGAATATCATCGTTGCAGAAATAACTTGCGATAATATTTCAAGGCCATATCGGCCGACCATATTCACCAATAATGTCTCTTCTTTTCACTGAATGTAATCAAGGTTCCCCCCCCCAAGATTTTATTGTTTACAGCTGTTTTCTGGGTTCTTTCTGTCTCTCCGAGTTACGTGTGAGCAGGATTTTCAAATTACAATTTCAACCATCTACAAAAACCCTCGGTTTAATGCTGCGAAGCTTAAAATCAATGGTTTCCAATTCTCTGAAGAAAAAAAAAGAAAAAGACAGAAACGGAACAAAAACATGTTTCTTTTAAAAAAAAAAAAAAAATAAAAAAAAAAAAAGGTTTTTAAAGCTTATGGTGTGTGTGTGTGGGTCATCTCCATCGTCTTTCTTTATTTCTGACCCGTCTTCAAAAGTATAAATATTTATGTTAACGTATGATAATAAAATATAGTTCTTAATTTGAACTTAATACCTCTGATATATTGATTCGAACTAGTTTTACCTCAGGACCCACATTTGTCTTCAAAGTCAGTAAATCGTGACCCCAACAAAAAGGTTTTGACAGACTGAGATATATTTTGCAAACCGCAGAGCAACAGACACGGTGACTTCATGTACCGTTAAAAACGTGAGACAAACGAGAAAGTACCATGAAAGAGGAAGTTTGGCTCAAAACCCGATGAATAAAAATAAGTAAATACAAAAAAAAGCAAAAAAAAAAAGCAGGTTCTGCTTTGTGTAAACTACACGTGAAGCTGGCGAAGCCCATCGAGTTTAACGATCTAAATCCAAGGATACGCACCGTGAATAAAAAGATCGGGTCTTCTACGAAGGACTCACGTTGGCATTTTCGCGGTCAGGACCCGGGACGAAGATTGTTGTAATCTTTCGTCGCCCACACGAGACGGGTGACGCGTATGTCCGAGCGGTCGCCGATGCTCCGGTCCCAGCAGTACTCGGGCGACAGCAGCCTGCTCGGCTTGTGGACCCAGAAGTACTTGTTCAGGTGACTCTCGTCGTGCCACAGAGCCTCCACGCCGTTGAGCCGGTCCGCCGCGATGCCCCGATGGCAGGCGTCCGCCAGGCGCTTGACGTTCCCCCACAGGCCTCCGAAGATGGCGGCGTGGTAGTAGAAGTCTCCGGTTTCCATGAAGGCTTCGGATTTGGGGTTCTTGTCGTAGGTGAACCGGTTCTTCGGCAGCTTGTAGAAGTGGGCGTGGAGCAGAGCCACCGAATCCCCCAAAGCCTCCGAGCCGAACCGCCCCACGAACTCCTGATCCACGTCGAAGCAGAAGACGTAACGGAAGCCGTGGCGGATCTCCGACTGGATCGCCTCCGATATCGTCTTCATTCGCATCATGGAGATGTCCTGCCACCTCGAGTGCTTTTCAACCCGCATGACCTTCAGGCTTCGCCGAGGAGCGAGCGTGATGTTTGGTACCTTTTCTGGCAAGTCTGTGAACACATAATACGTCACCGGTAATCCCAACATGAAATGTTGTTCTGCGGAGGTGAGGAAGGTCTTGAGGTAGGCGTCCAAGTACCTGAAGTAGACGCACAGAGGAAGAACAATGAAGCTGCTGGAAATACGTCATTATGAGAATGAGAAAAAAACGCATTCATAAAACAGACATATTTATTCACATTTGATGAGATTTTTGTTTTTGTCAGGATTCCTGTCCTTTCCTCTGTTCTACCCCCCGACCCCCTCTCCTCCCGTGTCCTCCTGTCACCTCCCGTGGCCACGTCCTTTTGGTACAATTAAAGCAAAAACAAAAGCCCAATTTGTTTATTCATAGGGAAATGTCAATAATAACAAATTGAATACACATCGAAACAGCAAATAATTTATGTTAAAAGTATGTTCAGCTCCTCTGGAGTGTTTTTTTCCTTTTATAAAAGACAAAAACTGACACCAGAGAAGCAAATACAGTTAATTGCCCCCCCCCCTTTTCCCCCTCCTCCTCACACACTCTATATTTAAAATGTATATTGCTTATTTTATATTTTAGCTCTGTGTTTAATTTGATGCATTTTATCTGTTTCTTATGCGTCTCATTTCTCTTCTATGTTTTTTTTTTAAATGTTCCTTTATATCTGTTTGTACTGTACATCAAACACCGCGTCACAGTCGCAGTGTTTACAGAGAAAACGAACCTTCCCACAGCAAACACTGTGAGAGCCACGGATGACTGTCCTTGGAGGTGCCTTCGGTCGTACATGTCGGGGTCAAACATCCCCTCCCAGATTATGGGAGCTTTCCAGGACGTCCTGTTCTCAACCAACATCCTGCTCCTGAAAGATGAAATATTCACGACAGAAAGATGTCCTCAAACCTGACAAACCACTTTGCTCGGTGAAGAGATCATTTTATATTTGTTTTATCGACCTGTTTTGCAATCTAACAAAATGTCAAACTGATGTTTACATTGCAGGAGTTTCAGTTCCAACGCAGTTTATGAACTTGTAATGTCTCGTACTTGTACAATTTAACCGGAGACATTTGAAGACTCAAAAACTTGACTTAAAGCTATACAGATAAGTTCATGTATTCATAACAGTTCTGCACCATTGTTCATCATTATATCATACTTCATAATTTAACTTGAAATAATAATAATAAAAAGGCTAAATAAAATGATCTCCGATGTACACCTAGTGATAGGTTGGCCATCTGGAAATTGGGCAAATACCAGAAGGACCTCTCAATTATTGATTACTCATAGTGGATCATCATTGCATGGATTAAACAACAATAGTACTACTACTAATAATAAACAACAATATTTATTACTGCTATTCTCATTTTTTGCTTTTGCGCAACATTTTTTATTTGTTTTAATTTCTTGCTGAATTTGTCTTTAATCACTTTGTTGTTTATAATCTATTGAGTCTGTTTTAACTCTGATGCTGTGCAGCGATTTGGCAAATTTATGTTGGATATAAATGTGCTTTATAAATAAACTGACTTCACTTGGTTAACAACAACAACAATAATAATAATAATAACAACAACTGATAACAATGATTCTGTGATGATTTTGGTCCATAAAGTTATTTGAAATCGATCTAACTGTGTCTTTAAATAAACACAATTTCTCCCATGATCCCTTTCGGAGTGGAAGAATATGATAAAGCCTCCAAAAAGGCAAATCACTTTACGCAAGAATAAGAACGTCTAACGACCAAGAATAACATTTTTACGAAAAACAATAGGGCTTCGCACCATCGGTGCTTGGGCCCTAATAATTCCTTGAAAAACAATATGGCTTTCATACCCTAAAAACCAGACTGGCCTTTCAGACCACGTTCCTTTGTGACAGGCCCGCTGCTTCCCGTTTTATCTCATGAATGTGAACATGTCACAGAGGTGAAGTTCAGCAGGTGTTGTCTTTGAGGGAAGCGGAAAGAAAGAGGTGGTGAAAGAGGAAACTATTTCCCTTTTAAGGGCATCGTGTCAGTTTACGATCAGGATGTGTCGCAGCAGCACCTCTTCCTCCTCATCATACTTTCACATTCTACGTCGAGCTGGTTGATCACATGAACCTAAAGTCGGGTCACAATAACCTAAACATGTAGTTGATGATATATTGAGACATTCGAGCCGTTTGGCCACGCACACTCGCAAAGCACTTATCAGATGTATCGTCTCACCACGCTGGATGTACAGTGGTGTGAAAAAGTGTTTGCCCCCTTCCTGATTTCTTATTTTTTTGCATGTTTGTCACACTTAAATGTTTCAGATCATCAAACAAATTTAAATATTAGTCAAAGATAACAAGTAAACGCAAAATGCAGTTTTTAAATGAAGGTTTTTATTATTAAGGGAGAACAACAATCCAAACCCACATGACCCTGTGTGAAAAAGTGTTTGTCCCCTAAACCTAAAAACTGGTTGGGCCACCCTTAGCAGCAGCAACAACAACAACAATTTATCACAGCAAGTCTTCCAGGTCCTGAAGCAACAAAACAGCCCCAGACCATCACACTACCACCGCCACATTTTACTGTTGGTATGATGTTCTTGTTCTGAAATGCTGTGTTACTTTTACGCCAGATGTAACGGGACACACACCTTCCAAAAAGTTCAACTTTTGTCTCGTCGGTCCACAGAGTATTTTCCCAAAAGTCTTGGGGATCATCAAGATGTTTTCTGGCAAAAATGAGACGAGCCTTAATGTTCTTTTTGCTCAGCGGTGGTTTTGGTCTTGGAACTCTGCCATGCAGCCATTTTTGCCGAGTCTCTTTCTTATGGTGGAGTCATGAACACTGACCTGAACTGAGGCAAGTGAGGCCTGCAGTTCTTCGGATGTTGTTGTGGGGTCTTTTGTGACCTCTCGGATGAGTCGTCGCTGCGCTCTTGGGGTAATTTTAGTCAGCCGGCCGCTCCTGGGAAGGTTCACCACTGTTCTATGTTTTCTCCATTTGTGGATAATGGCTCTCACTGTGGTTCGCTGGAGTCCCAAAGCTTTAGAAATGGCCTTGTAACCTTTTCCAGACTGATAGATCTCAATTACTTTCTTTCTCATTTGTTCCTGAATTTCTTTGGATCTCGGCATGATGTCTAGCTTTTGAGGATTTTTTTGGTCGACTTCACTTTGTCAGGCAGGTCCTATTTAAATGATTTGTTGATTGAGAACAGGTGTGGCAGTAATCACGCCTAGGTGTGGCTAGAGAAATTGAACTCAGGTGTGATAAACCACAGTTAAGTTATGTTTTAACAGGAGGCGGCAAACACTTTTTCACACAGGGACATGTGGGTTTGGATTTTTTTTCTACCTTAATAATAAAAACCTTCATTTAAAAACTGCATTTTGTGTTTACTTGTGTTATCTTTGACTAATATTTAATTTTTTTTTGATGATCTTAAACATTTAAGTGTGACAGACATGCAAAAAAATTGGAAATCAGGAAGGGGGCAAACACTTTTTCACAACACTGTATGTCACACGTTTCGTGAGGTTTCAAGCATCTGTTGACCTTAAATATCAACTTCCTGTGTCACGGCGAGACATCCAACTTTGCCGCATTGTCATGGCGACGCCCATTGACAAAATCGAACGAACGTCTCAATATATCATCAACTACATGTTTAGGTTATTGTGACCCGACTTTACATTCATGGGATCAACCAGCTCGACGTAGAATGTGAAAGTATGAAAAGTGTCATTTCCAGTGGCCAACAGGGGGCGCTATGACTATGAGCAAATATTACCACACAGGGGTCTTCAGGGCGGGGCTGTTATCATACCTGTGATGTTTGGAGAAGGTCGGTCCATGTACATAAGATTTAAAGCAACTCGTAGTTTCATGGCGAGACGCTCAAAATGGCCGCCTCTTACGGGCACACACATCGATGAAAACAAATTATTTTAATAACTTTTAATCCCAAACATGTTATCTATCCATCAAACCTAAATTCAAGTTGGTGCGACAAAATCCCGAAGAGGAGTTCGACAAAGTACAACGTATCAGAATTGCCCAAAATGGCGACTAAATTCAAAATGGTTGACTTGCTGTCGAGTTGACGTAATGGTGCAATGTTACTTTTTTGTGCGTCTAGGTGTGATACAAGTGTCCACCGGATTTCGTGAATTTAGGTAAATGTGGCCGCCGGGGCATCTCTTTAGGGGGCGCTCTTGAGCCATTTGGCCGCGCCCACTCGTAACTCCACTAGAGTACGAAATTTTTCGCCGGGAGACATATGCGTGTTCACTTTCATGAGTTTTTGAATATGATAAAACCTCCAAAAAGGCAAATCACTTTACGTAAGAAGAAGAAGAAAGAGAAGAACATTTTTACGAAATACAATAGGGCTTTCACACCGATGCTTGGTGCTCGGCCCTAACGACAATTCCTTCAGAAACAACGGGCCTTTCACACCGATGCTCGGTGCTCGGGCCCTAATAAGTAAAACAAAAGAAAAAGGACGTGATGATGACAAGACAGAGGTTCCAATGGTTTTTGGAGATCTCTTACCCAAAGTTAAGCGTGTGGTCCAAATTAAAGGTCTGTGTTGCTGCTGCAAAAGGGTTGCCCAGCAGAGTCCACACGGTGTTCATCATTATTAAATATGAAGAAATGACCATCAGGAGGCTGAAATCAAATTATTTGGAAGAGATTCTTGTAAATTACTCATTTTGGCTTTTACGTGCTGCTGCTGGTCTGTTGACACAATAATGAGGCCTTCGGTACTCACATGACCAACACAAAACAGCAGACTGGTCTAGCAAGCTTCGCCACTTTATTGTTCCTGTTAAAAGAATATGGAAGCAGACAAAAGGAAAAAAAAAGAAAGAAGGAAACTTCAGTATAATTCATATAATATTTGGTATAAATTTTGGTACAAAATATTTGATGTCCTACTGAAGGAAAGAGTAATGTAGATGTAGATGAGCAACGTGATTCAGATCTATGAGGTGTAACCAATCAGATACCGATAACCGGAAAAATGCTAAATATCGGCGCCGATGATCGGCTGGAAAGGACTTTATCTACACTTGACATGTTCGGTAAGTAGATAGTGTGCGTTTGACGTCAATTCAGTCTGTCGGTCATTCATCAATTTATTCTCCGAGCTAAACATGTTCCTGGCCACCATAACTCCATCGCTGACTCTTTGTCTCGCTTCTCCTTCCAGATCTTCAGAACCTTAGCTCCAGACACGGAGGAGAATCCAACCCGTCCTGCCATTTTCAGACACGACATTCCTCATTTGAAACAAACCATCGCAGAACTAATCTCTTTGTCTCAACGAGCCAACATCACCAGATGGCCTGGAACTCTTTCCGCTCCTTCACGCCACGTTTAACCTTCCGTTCCCTTCCTTCGACGTGGCCTCTGTATGCAGCTTCATCTCCCATGTCCACTCAATTCTCCACATCGAGATACCCACCATTAAGGTTTACCTTAGCGGTATCAACTTCTTTGCAAAATTACTCACTGGCTCCCCTGCAACGCTCTCCCAGTCGCCTTTACTTATTAAAGGCCTTCAGCGCCAAATACCTACACCGACTCCTCGCCGTCTCCCGCTAACCACCGATCTTATTTCTCGCTGCATTGCCACCCTTCGCTCCAACCACTTTTCTGCCCACATGGCGCGCACTCTGGAATCCATGTTTCTACTTGCTTTCTTCGGTTTCTTGCGATGCTCAGAATTCGCTTCTTCTTCAGCCAAGTTTAACCCTGGTCTCCACCCTTGCGTATCAGACCTTTTATCCCATCTCCAAAGATTTCTTAGGCTATTCGCTCAAACGGAGCAAAACAAACCATGTCAGCAACCCAGTTCCCATATTTTACTTTAAACTAAATTCATATCTGAGCCCCTACGAACCCCTCATATACTATCTTCAGCTCAGGAAAACGCAGCAAACTTCTTCCCCTGAACCGCTGTTCATCACCGAAACAGGCCAAGTTGCCAATCGATCCTGGTTCCTTTTACACTTCAGAGCAGTTCTAATCACCTCCGGGATTAATCCCGACTCCTTCTCCGGCCACTCCTTTCGCATAGGGGCAGCCACCACCGCGTCAAGCAGAGGAGTCCCAGACCACCTCATCAAGGTCATGGGCCGCTGGTCTTCCCAAGCCTACCAACTTTACACCCGCCACGGCTTCGACGACCTGCGCAAAGGGCAGGCAGCCTTGCTTTCTTAGGATGGCTTCTTTTGGGGATCTGCAAGGCCCGGGAGCCGCAGTGGATCCTCGACTAAGCCTTCCCCCAAACCGCGAAACTCTGACCCTGGCTTAATCTCCCCCAATCGATGAAGGTTCGCCCCCAGCCGAGGCGGGGTCCTAGCTCGTGAATTGAATTTAAATTGAATTAAGTTAGTTCAAGTGCAGGCAGTGTTTCATTGATTTGGGTCGGTTCGAAAATAGGACATTCCTAAGATAGTATTGTTTTGATTGTTGTTTTGGCCTCGGCTCACCCCGAAGGCATTTTAAGTTCCAACTCTTCATTTGTTTGTAAAAAAAGTGTACAAATAAACTGTTAATCGTTTGAAAACCAAAATTCAGGTGATCCTGTGGCTGCTTGGGACCTGGAGGGCAAAACCTGTTTATATTTTCCCTTAGAGCAAACTGAACAAGTTTTTTGTTTTCCCCTACAAACTTGACTGAAACTAATGGGAAACCTGTTTTAGATGTGTAGACAAGATACCTCATTGCCGTGAAACAGCTCGATTTCATTCTCCAGGTGCACAACCTCTCGAGCACAATGAGAGTATACGTCAGTCGGTGGGAAAACGTCCACCTTTAATACGCAAAACAAAAACATTGTTTAAACACAGCAGCATCAAGTAGCAGAAGCAGTTGCACAGTAACCGACAATGCCAACATAACTTCACGCACGGACTGCGTAGTTTCCTAAAAATAAACATTTACCGACCACAGATCGAGACTGAAACGGTCACAAATTCTGTAATTCAAGGAGTTAATGGCCCTAAAAATCAGTTGTACACCTTAATGCCTTAAAAGTGAGAGGAGGAAGTTAATGTTACTTATATTATTCACCATGAAGATTACAAGCTATTTATTGTCCATTTCTAATCATCTCGGGGAGCGGAATAAAATATGAATCAAACCTCAAGTAATAATATAAACAGTCTTCGTAAAGGTAAACTTCTTTTATTATTTATTTGATAGCGTTTACGTAAGGGACACATTTACTTTGTTGTTCATAGACATTGCTGTTTTGCCCTTCTGCATGAGAGGACATGACAGAGAGAATATATGCCATAATCATAAACTCTACTTGGCTGACAAGTGATTTACGTTGTGGGAATTTATGCATGTACGGACAGATTTACCCTCAAACACGGGTAATACAATTTCACAGTTTCCTTCTGTTATTTTTCATTTAGAAAATATTTAATATTAATTACTGACGAGCCTCAACTTTCCCTGACACAGCGAATACTGATGACTTACCTGTGTCTGGGTGGCTTTTCACAACATATAAATCCACAACACAACGACGAATCAACAGGAATGAAACTCGACTTTGTTCTCAAGCAGACAATTCTTTTTTTTTTTTTTTTTTTTTTTTTTTTGCATGAGCAGACCCGCCCATCCTCTCAGGAGATAACCTGTTTTTTTTGGTTTTTTTTCCACAGTAAAAAAGAAATGAATTTCCTTCTCATCAGCACGCTGGTTTCTCTCTTTATGGTTAAATGTTTTTTTCTGACTTTCTATGTGTTCATTGGTTTGTGAAGGTTGCACTTTCAACCTAACCGGTTTATAATTTATTCTGCCCACGGGCTCCTTTTTAATGTGTGATTTGTGAATGTGTCACGGAATCTTCAAAGTAATCCATTCTACAATCAGATGACTTTTGTTGTGATTTGTTCTTGTAGTTTGCTGCAGATCTTCTGTTGCTCATGTGGCCAGACAGGATCAGTGAAAACAACAAAACAAGCATGCCAGCTTTCTGCATTTTTATCCTTCTCCTGATTGGTGGTGGTCTGTCTGCACCTGTAATGTTCAGGTAGGTCTTTTGTTAATTATTATTATTATTCCTGCCAGCACATTCTGTCATGCGTCACGCGTTTGGCAGCCACAATGGAATATTTGTGCGATTTATTTTCCAGAAAAATAATCAATGTGCCTATTCTGAAGATGTTTGTTTTTTTTATTTGAGAGGGCGGTTACATTAAAAAAACAGTTAATGTTGCAGAGATGCCGAGATCAGGGCTCGTTTTGTTTTTATTCGGAAGAGGAAACGTCCGTTGCTAAGCAGCAGCTTTGCTTCCTGAAACCAACTTTATAGGTTTCAATTATTAAAGAATCAAAGAATCAATATTGTATCAGAGGTTGTGTCATCTAAATGCATTCATATTGTGGGATAATCTGCTCTCAAAATATATAACTTTTTGTTCGTGTGATCTCCGTTTCCATGGCAACACACGGGGTATGATTAACAGCTGGGAAACAACCAGCTACGGGGACGGGGCCAGTGGAAGCGAATGTAATGAATGCTTTCCAGAGGTGGCTTCTCAAACTGAATAAAAACGGCACATAGAAACACTAAACTGCTCAGCTAACTCAGTCTTGTTTGTCACTAAGGTAGCCGCCGGAAAAAAAAGATATCGACGGACTCGTGTATTATTACGAATTTAGCACCGTGTCGTGTGATAAAACCAAGTGGGTCACATTTAATAACCCTACAACAAGTAAATGCAACACTATATTGCATCTTGTATGAAATTCAATTCCACTTGCATATTTGCCATTGAGGAGGCGGAGTGATATTTTCTAGTGAAAGCCGGATGGTTAATATTTACTAAAAAAAAAACAATGACACCGTTGAAATACTCCTTCAACAGAACCCAGAAGTTCCACTTTCATTTCGAGATCGTCACGCGGCGCAACACGGTTCACAATTATTGTGGATTTCTGGGAGCAGCTTGCGCCAGCTGTTTCCTGTCCGTTTAAATATCCGACATGTCAAGGAACGACACTCGGCATCAGAAGCCAGGCTGGTGTATTTCCCCGGCTGGACTTTCATTTAAATTGCAAACAGGTTGGATTTTCTCCTGCATAACAACCCTCTTGTTGATGGAAAGTAAATCATTCATCTTATTTGCGAGTGGCTCCTGAAAGATTCTTTTGTTTTACTTTCGGCACGTAGTTGACGACTCCGCCTTGTCCTTATGTTGTGACCTACAACCAACTCAGTATTACCATATGGAAGCAGACAGAAAAGGAAATGGGGGGTGACTGTCAGCTGTTTGTCACGGTGTATAAAAAGCTGTATAAAAGCTGCCCTACGGAGGAGTGACGTCGAGCAACGCTGGACACCTCTCTTTGAGTGTGCACGTATTTGCTCCTTCTTGCAAGAATAAACGTCCGATATGTTTGATTTTGAATCCACCCTCGGAGTCATTTTTCCAACACTTGTAAGCAATCAAAATTCCAGTAGTTCTCTTTGCTTTTCCCTCCATTTTTCTGTCGGAGTTCATTTCCTCAGATGAGTCCCGTCATCGCGTCCGCAACACGACATAAGTCCGGGACGTTAGTTTTGCTCGTAGTAAGTAGTTCGCTGACTCCGAAGTTTGATAACGTCGCTTCATTTTTTTTTTTTCCCACGCCGCGTTGTGTCTTCTGATTCCCAGATCTGACGAAGACACGGAGGAGTTGGAGCTGCTGTTTGACCCCGACCTCGTCAAAGTCGGCCTTACGGACGGTAAGACGGGGACGCGTTGATTAGTCCATTTTTCTTTTTGTTCCCCCGTTTTAAAAAAAAAAAAAAAAATGTGTCCACAAATTTAAATGTCTTTAAATACACGTTAACATGAATCCAACATATTGTAGCGAACGGATACCCGGAGGCAGAAGATGTTATCGTTCAGTCAGGAATGCACACATTTCAGCGACGCACAGGAGCTCTCTCAAGTTCACAGCGCCAGACTAGCCTGGATCTGTCCCTCCAAGCTTCCCGCACTCCTCCAGTTTCATATAAAACACTATTTCATATCATATATATATATATATATATATATATATATATATATATGTATAGTAGGGGGTCCCTGCTCCATCTCTCTATCAGTTTGGGGGTTCTTGGCCTGAAAAAACCCGTTGAAGACCCCTGATCTAATGTGTTGCTGCAGATTATGGCCAGAGGCCCCTTCCTCCCCCTCCGCCGCCCTCCAGTAGATCTGCTGAAGGTGCGGAGGCGTCAGATCTGCGACATGACTCTGACCTCGTCAGGCAGCAAGCCATCTTTGCCGATGGTAAGAAAGACGCATTTTGTTGTTGTTTGATGCCACTTAGCGACTCATCATTTTTTTAAAATTTTGTTTTGAAATCATCGAAGGCAAACACCGAACGGAGGCGGCGCCAGGCACTTTTGGAAGAACTAGTTCTGGGAACCCTTGTAAGGAACCCTTCCCCTGGGAAGTTCCGCCGAGAACTAAATACCCCGAAGGGCTTTTTTTTTTTTTTTTTTTCCCCCAGCCTCTATCAGCATCGCCAACAGGAACTCTGAAAAGACGTTTATTTGTCCGTGTTTTGCAGCCCGCCATTTTGTTTAAGGCAAACGATATCAGGATAGTTTGGATTGTTTGAACTGGGGTTGTATTCGGTACTTTTTAACAGTCACTGCATTCCCTGCAGCGGACGGGGATAGGCACGCCCGACAAAACGCGTTTTAGCCACGTAAACGATATCAATATATCAATTTAAACGTACGCTATTGTTAGGAAAAATAGTAACTCATTGTCAGTGTGTAAATTAAGTTACTGTTATGTGTGTAAAGTTTCCGTCAGTCTATGCATAAAACTTTAGATGAAATGTCTCGTACTGCATGCACGTTCCACGAGTTCCTCTCTTGCAGTATACGGCCCCTCGGGGGAGGAGGAACTCGTTTATCTAGTTTAGCACACGCATAGGTTCAAAGCAAACATAGGATGCAAAGAGCACTAAAACCCCTATTCACACATGTTACACAACATGTGACCTTATCTATAGGAATGTAATCACATGCTGTTTTATAACCCCATGTATACAATAAAAGGAGCAAAGAGTGTTGGAGTTGGCTGATGCCAGGTGAAGAGCTTACAACTCTAAGACCCTGGACGGACTTCCCTTGCTGCAAGTAAAACTCAGATTTGGGTCCAAGCCTGGTTTTTGTCTGACTGTGGGTTTGATTCTTATTCTATCAGCGCTATGTTATAGTTCTGAACCTAACAGCTATATTAAGAATATATTTTCTATTACATCTTTCTTTTCGAAGCCGCCAGACTCCCTTGACAAAAACAGTTCCTGGGAGTTGCTGGTCTGTCCGCTGCCTCCGTCAGCTGGTTCGTTGTTGTTGTTGTGTGACTTTTGGTGGCGTTGTAACGCGTCAGTTAAAGTCCGAACTAACAGAACATGGTGGAGCGCGAGGTACGGCGGTCCTCAGTTTCTGTCAGTTCGGTCCTCAGGTGCAAACTTCCAAGTTCGTAGAACAATGAAAAAGTTCCTCGCGATTAGAAGAATGTCTTTTAGAGCAGCGCAGAAACACGTATTGGATTCTTTCCATCCATCTAATTGCTCTATTGTGTAGCTGCAGATTATCGCAAGAGGACCGTCCATCTTCCTCTGCTATCCGACGCCAAAAATCCATACCGACCTAATTTGGAGAATGAATACTACTGACCGAGACCCGGCAGATCCAGCGTCGGTGAATTCCAGCTGACGTGTAGAGGATCACCTCATCAAAATCAAAAGCATGTTGAAATTAAAACCAGGCAAACAAACAAAAAAACAAAAACAAAAATCTTGTTTTGCATGTTTTTTTTAAAAATTTTTTTATGAACTTTCATCCTTTTGAGAAACTGAACTGAAAAAAAATCCCTCATTTTTGATCGAATTATGAGATCTATATTCGGGTTTTGTACATTTCTGCATATTACTCACCAATTTGAATTGCCCAGTTCAAATTTTGGGATGCAGCAAAATCTAGAGTTTGAGTATAGAAATGAGTGCGTGTGCGTGTAAGTGATGATCATACAAATGACAGGACATCAGATCTGCATTAAAATTTTTAAATCAAGAATAATTCACAGCTAAAAAAAAAATCCAAAATAAAGAGAAATTTCACATACTACATATTGAATCCATACAATGTCATATTTATAATTACAGATATTAAATAATTTATTTATATATGGCATGTCTGTACACCCTTTGTATAGCCCCGACGACAGTACATTTTCTCCCGTCAGCCTGATCGGCTCTTGAGAAGGGAATTCATATAAAAGTGAGTGTTGATCTCTCGACGCGAACATAATGGCTTTCATCAACAACAGCAGACGACTCGTTTGTTTGTTTGTTTGTTTGTTTTGAAAAGGGACAAACTATGGGACTTAGTGAGATGGCTGAATAGAAAATGTCCATATCCTTCTTGAATTAATCTTTCTTCTTCAGACATTTCAGCTTCTGTTAAAATATAGATCACATCAAATAATCTGTTACAAATCAGTGTTAGTGATAAATGATGGAGGAAGAACACTTTTGTTTTTCACTGCAGAATAACTGTGCTGTACCCGTGATGGACCTGGGAGCATCTCTAAAACTAAAATCCTTTTGGTTTCCTGACCATCAGAGGCCCTCGCTCAAAACATTTAGCGACTGCTGGGTCATTTGGATGACGCAAAGTCCAAATATCTGTTCAGAGTTCATTTGTGTCTCCACTAGGGGGCAGCAGTGTTCCAGATTTGGCTATTCGCTGCATCTTTTGGGGCTCAAGGCAGGTCAGATAAAGTCACCCACTGCAACAAAAAGACTTGACTTGAAATACGATGTGAATAATTGATTTTCAATAGACTTTGAATTTGAAGTCTTTGAAGTTGACCATTTAAAATGGCTTTTTAATGGGATTTATAACATTTGCTTTTCGGGGTTGTGCTAATAGTATTGGACATAACTTGAGACATAGTCCCAATGCCTCGGCTGAACAATCACCCTCATGGTACATGGTTTTGCGAAGCCCATCTCTAAAATGGGGGACTTTAATGGTTCTGCTTTCAAATCTCCAGTAAGTCAAGGCTCAGAGCCCTCAAGTCCATGTTTTAAATTGTTGCTGACTCAAGTCTAAAATGTCCAGATCTGGTACTGTCTCATGAACAAGACTAGCTTGGTTACAATTAACCCCCGGTTTATGAGCCAAAGCTTAATTTCCAGCCTACTAAACATGCATCATTTCCTCAGTGTCGTTTACACTCCAATGAATATATTGGATGTATTAAGAGAATTCAATTTATTGTATGTCTTTTGGGCCTTTGCTTGTTTGTTTGTTTGTTTTACCCCAAAGATCACGCGTGATTTTCTCTGATTCGGTTGAACTTTTTGACCTCGTCTCGGGTAACAAACAGACATAAAAGTCACTGGTCATGTGACACTTTACCAGCTCACAGGTTGACCTTCATCAACAAATTATGGGACTTTTCAAGCAGACCAAATCTCATTCAGAGTTTTTAAAGCAAAGGGGGTGAATACCCATGCACTCAATACTTTTACAGTTTAAAATATCTTTTTTTTTTTTTCTTTTCGTTCCACTTCAGCAATCTGGATTATTTTTGCTCTCTCCGTTACATAAAATTCCAAACACAAAATCAATTTTAATATCAAATTGCAATGCCGTAAAACGGGGATGAAAACTTCCTCGAGGCACCGCTCTCGGTAAAATTCTGCTGGACTCTGCGTTTTTAAATTTTTTTTTTTTTTCTGAAACGAAAAACAGTGAAAAAAAACAACCCGCCCGGCACAGCGCAGGGTACAGCACAGCACATGTAGCGCACTGGAATAAAGAGCAAGTCACAGCAAAACACTCCTACGTCTCAATTTGCATTCAAACCCTTCAAACTCAACGCGCGCGCTCGACGGCAAACTCCTTGAAATGCGGCGACAATGTTCACTGAAGAGAAGGTTCACGGCGATGCGATGAAAAAGAGGCACTACTAGTGAAGATCTGAAGACACCAGAGTTTTTTGTGTTGTTGTTTTTTTTTTTTGTGTGTGTTTTTTTTTTTTTTTTTTAGCTTCCTTGTTTAGCACCCGTACCTCACCGTACCGAACCATCGGCCTCGTTTGTCTCCCGGCCGCTACGCCGAGAGCGTGAAATATTTCTGATGCGGAGACGACGAGGGAGCGGGTTTCTAAAACGCCGCTCGAGGGAGACGCGGCGAGTCGGACCTCGTCCTCCGTCCGCCGGGCGGAACCGAACCCAGCCTCGTTTTCTGGGTGAAATGGTGGAAGGGGGGGGGGGGGGGCGCTTAGCTGAGCTCTAACAGTACCAACAGAAGCCGCGAAAAAAAAAAAACAAAAAAAAAGAAGGAAAAATCCACACTCGTACACCCGCACACTGTTTTTTTTTTCCTTTTTTTTCTGCTTGTTGTTGTTGTTGTTGTTGTTGTTGTTTACTTTGCATGTCCAAGCGATGCACGGTGCATTTTGAGGGGTTTTTAAACAATTTTAGTGTTTCACACGTGCTTTAGGTCGCTGTTACCCTGCCGGCACGGAAAGTTGGCGTCAAAGAGTTTACCGCCGGCTAGTTTGGATGTTAAAAACTGGTGCGTACGCTTTTAATCTTTTACATTTCTTTTTTTTTTTTTTTTTACATTAAAAACTCGATTAATAATAATGAGTTATCAATTCGTCTTCGTGTTAAACTGCCTTTCCTGCTACTTGGTGAATGACGACACAAAGCCGCGCTAATCTGCTGCCTCTCGTTTACAAAAAAATAACAATAAAATAAATAAAAAGCACCCCAAAATGCAGAGAGCATCACCTGCAGCTGCTTTTTATAACTGTGTTTTTTTGTTTTGTTTTTCGGGTGGATTCTTTTGTTGTTGTTGTTGTTGTCACTTGAAACATGTGGATATCACCTCGGTAACAGGCGTGCCAGACGGGTAAAGCTCCCTTGTTCCTGCATGGATTTTTTTTTTTTTTATTTCGCTTAAGTGTACGTTTTCAGTGTGAGGATGTTATTGGGTGAATATACACCTCCGTCATGCTCCGGCTCAAAGATATTCAAAGTCGAAGCAAACTCCCCGTCGCTCGTTCATTTGTTTTTTTTTTCTTTCTCCTCCCAAATCTCCGCCGCCGGGTACGTCTCCCGGGCTTTTTTTTTTTTTTTTTAACACCCGCTGAGATGATGCTACAAGCTCACTAGCGCCGCCCTGGCTGCAGACGTAAGGACGTTTGTGCTCCCCCCCCCCGCCGACGGCCCCGCCGGCCACCACCTCGCCCCACCCGTGTCATTTTGCATATTTTTTTTCTTTTTTCTTTTCCCCCCTCAACAACGCCCCTCCTTCGGCTGGTTTTCATCTCGCGGGTTTACACCGCAGCTCCCGTGCTCGGTCCTTATTTTCCTGCTCGTTTTGTCAGATGTGTTAATTTTTTTTTTTTTTTCCTTTTTAAATTGAGATATTTCTGTCCTTCATGCAACGTTATGTTATGATACAGTGTACTGTACAAGGGTTGTGGTTTAAAGGCAGGGCTATTCCAGGTAGATGTCCTCTGTCGGGCACGAGAACTCCACAAACTCCTTATAGTACAACTGGAAGGCTTTCCTGAAAAAAACAAAAACAACCAAAACATAACGCGGTCATTTCTTATTATCTGATTTCTAAGCACACACCGTAGTATTTTAACAGATGGATGGGTTCAATTTGACTTTTGTTTTAAACAGAAGCTGTTTTTTTTGTTTTTTTTTTAATGTAAATTTTCAAATTCCAATGAGAAAACCAACATTGAAACAGAAAAGAAAACACCGACGAATTAAGAAATCATCTTCAACAAGGACAAGATTTAGTGGGGGGGGAAAAAAAAAAAAGGCTTCAAAAAGCACAGGCTGCAATGGAAACGTTTCCAGGGACACTAAAAACCGTCGGACGCGCTTGCAGTTCCAATAGTTTTTACTCATTAAAGCGAACCGTTAAAAACAAACAGAAGCTGGTTTCTGCATTTGGTCGTGGGTTTTCTTTTGGCGGGACCTTTGTTCCGGAGAAATCTTCTCCCGTTGCGTCGGCGGAGACAAAAGTAAACGCGCAAACGTCCTCACATGCAGGGAATTTAAATCCAAGAGCTAAATACACACGGGGGGGGGGGGGGGGTCCAACTCACCCGACTGACTCCGCCAGAGGTTTGGTGGAGTTTTCGGACACGAACACGTGGCAGGCAAATCTCTGATCCGCCGGGTGCTTCGTAATGAAACCGAAATACCTGCGGAGACACGCGAAGCACTTCAGAGAGCGCTTTTGGCATAATCACAAGCCGCAACGCTGCATTTTTTTTTTTTTGTCAAGATCTCCAGGCGATCTCTAAACACAGTTGTTGATTTCTGCTGACACCGCGTGGCACCTTCGGTCTCTGCGCGAATAACAGCAAAGTGGAGAAAAAAAACCCTGATGGGTTTCGGCAGCTCCTCCGATTCTTGTCGGGAAGTAACCAACATTTGACTCTTTGCTGAAAAGCGGCGCTCGGTGTTTTTGGGCTTTTACTTACTTGCTGTTTTTGGGGTGGTAGCCGCAGAACGAGACGTTCTTCAGCTGGAAGAAGTGACTGCACTCGTTGCTCTGTCGACGGCACGTGGGAAAATAAGAAAATGTCTGAGATTAACATCTGGAACGCTGAGTTGATCTCATTTAGTCTTTGCAAAAAAAAACAACCAAAAAACAAAACGCCAAATATTCTCAGATGTTCTGCTTTTCTGTTTAAAAACAATCTTTTGGTTTTTTGTTCAGACAAAACAAAACAATTTAAAGACGTCGCCTTTAACTCTGCAATCGTGCAATTTTTTTTGTGTGACTACAATTAACTACAATGTAATTATAATTTTGCCTATGTTATGGTTAATGTGAATGCATCACTGTATTATCTGAACATCGGCTCACTTGGAAAATCTAAATTAGAAACAATTTATTTTACAAACTGTAGCTCTG
Source organism: Brachyistius frenatus (assembly GCF_029030835.1). NCBI lineage: Eukaryota > Metazoa > Chordata > Actinopteri > Embiotocidae > Brachyistius > Brachyistius frenatus. The sequence continues at coordinate 1,552,540 of NW_027210655.1, forward strand.
AAGCTTTATATACTTATAACATAAAACCTTCCTTTGAAAAACATGAATGAATACAGTTGTCAAATGAATATAGCAGAGACACTATACACTGTCTCTCAGGAATAGAAGCTTAAAGAGGCTCGACATTGAAATAGATCCTTCTTTAAAAAAAAAAAAAAAACGTCTCCCGACATCTCTGCTTGCAGCCTCTGTTGGCGGCCACAAGGGGGAGACATGCCCCAAATCTCCAACGAGATTGGAGCGTAAATGTGTGGTGGCGTTTGACGAAAGCCCGCAAAGCTGCAGTTCATTTATTTCCCCGCACGGCGAGAGCCTCACTCTGTCACAGGCGTAGTAATCCTCCTGAACTTCCAGCTTGACGCCTTTCACGCTGATCTCCAGGATGCAGGAAGAAGGCGGGTTGTACTTGACTGTCATCCTTCTGTTGGTGGCGATCTTGGAAGACAAACGCACAAAGATGAACTCCCCGGGAGGCGCTTTTAATCTGGGACCCGTTTCTACACTATCTGATAATACGGAGGTAAAAACTAAAGTGCCCTCTGTTGGAAATTGGAAACGGACGGACAACTTTTAATCGGAAGGTTAAACACTTTAAATACAAAGCTAGTATTTTACCCTGTTATGGAAAATCTTTTTTTTTTTTTTTTTTCTGTCTGCACGGTTTCTGCTTACCTTCTGCATAGCTGCACACAGGACGTCGGTTCCTTTGTGGTACGGCACCTGAACCGAGCCCAGGAACTTCAGCCGGTACCTGTCCATCCATTCGCTGCTCTTCACTGCACGGAGAGAAGAAACATGGAGTAAGAGCCGATGCACCAATAAGGCCAGCGATGACATGTGGCGGTAATTTGTTCAGGTGAAGAGTGCAGTTGATCATTTTTAAGTTGCTGGTTTGTCGATCAGTAGTGATGGAGGGGGGGGGAATAAAAACAAATCTGTTGTAGCTCTGATGTATTTGGTGTTTTTTGTTTGTTTTTTTTCTCACTAATGTCATATTTTGACCCCCTTTTTCGCCGTCTACTAAAACCTGACCGGAGCTTCCTCGAGCACGCGTACGGTCAGGCTCGCTAAAACCGCGGAGCGCAGCGCAGCCAGCGGCGTTCTCCGTTTCTAAACTTATCAATTCATCCGCTGATTTAAAAAAAAAAAAAAATTGGGTGTTAAATAACTGAAAAGTTCTTTGAAATATCCTGCATGTATGTTAGGTTAGGTTAGGTAGTTACTTTATTAATCCCCAAGGGGCCTTTTTTTTTTTTTCACTCCAGCAGCATACAGGAAGCAATACGATAATAATATAATATCAACAAGCTCAATTTCTTAAAGCCAAATAGGATGAACACTAGAACCTCCCTTTACGCTCTCTGCTTTCCTGTTCGATGTTTGTCTCCCTTTTCTTTTGACTATGAATAACTTCTAAATTTAGATCACCTTAAGCAAACGCTTGGGCAAAACGCTTAATAGAAAACCCACCCAAGGCAAAGAATCGCTACAACTTGTGGAAATGCTGTGTTCGAATTTGCTCGGCAGTACCGGCACTCGCGCTCGTCTCAGAATATGGACGGCCGTCCCCGCGAGTCTCCGCAGCGGCCGTTACCTTTGTAGCTCTCGGCGTCCTTGGTCACCTCGATGGCGTAGTAGGCGGGGAAGATTCCGCGGGCGCCGGTTCGCATGTTGTAGCCCTCGTACCAGTAGTCCTCCGCCTGGACCTCCACCAGCAGCGGGTCGTCCACCTCCAGCTCCAGCTCGTCGCCGTGTCGGGGCACGAACCTGTCGAGACGCGGAGCTTCTCAGGACTTTTCACCGACATCCCGGGTCGCTGACGCCGTCTCACGTTTCAAGCAACTATTCCCCCGAATCGATTCTGCGTGGCGTTTCCCGCGCTCGGGCTTCGCTCGGGCGGCCCGGGGTACACTCGCGGCCTCCCGAGTACATTTGCAACCCGTTTTAGCATTTTTTTTTCCAGTATCCTCTTTTAATAATAATATTAATAATAATAATATTAATAATAAGATGCCTTTGTTTTCAGGTTGGCTGGCGTGCATTCTTAAGTTAATCTACATCTCGCAGAAATCCAACAGTTATAGCCAAGTAAGATCAAATATCCAATAATCACATCACCCAGCTGATTGGCCCCTCATTGGTCAGATTTGTTGCTCGTGGCTATAGATACCGCAGAAATATAAAATATTACACCCAAGCGAGAATCCCCTCCAAGCTTTCAGCTACGCATAGATAATATCCATCGCATGATCTGTTGGTGCACTGGAGATGCTCCCGTTCACATGACTGCATTGCTGTGCTCTTTTTGTTGTTGTTGTTGTTGTTGTTGTTTTGTTTTTGTCTCCCACCCCCGACGTATGTATCGGCCGGAGGTCTTCGACAGCAGCTGCGAGTCCTCGCTGCCAGCTGGAGTGTGACGGCTACTAAAGAAACATGCGGGAATGAAGCCGTTTCTGCTCCGGCAACTACAAAAAAAAAAAAAAATAAAAACAAAGCGACCGATGGAGATGAGGGTGTTAAAAACAAATTCTACTTTTTGGACACGTTGCTGTCATAATTATATCATTACACCTCCTTTTGGAAATCACTGCTGTCGGCTTTATTCAGTGACAGCTGTCGGATCGTCAGACATGTTAAAAGCCACTTTTCTTAAAGTTCACAAATAAAACAAAACCAGAAATTTTTTTCAGCTGCGTTTTAAATTTTTTTTTTTTTTTTTTTTTTTTACTGAGCTTTGAAGCAGAGCTGCGATCTCTCTGGTATTTTGGTAGTTAACAATCAGTTCTGCGTGTAACATCACGAGTCAAGCTAAGAAAAACATCTTTGACAAAAGTTCAAGTTTTAGCGGTTTTTTTGGTGTTTTTTTTTTTTTTGAAAGAAATCTTAAAGTTGCTGAAAAGTGTGTCAGCTTTTCAAATGATTTTGGCTGTTCAACAATGTTTTAGGAGTGCGTTTAATTACACATACAGATCCAGACTTTGATCTGAATGATGGGAAATAACGGCGGCTTGTTTTGGGCGTGTGGACTTTTAAGACGAAGGAATGGCGGTCGGCACAATTGCTGCGATCTGCCGCCGTAGCGACGTAGAAATCGGAGACAAGCCTTTTATAACTCCACACATATTATTATATAATAAGAATTCATTCATTCTTATTTGATTATTCAGTACATTACAAGATGAAGATTACAAACCGAAAGGTTCGGAGCGAATTTCGAATATTGGTTTGGCTTGAAATGCCTAATAGCAAGTATTCTGGGATGTTTCATCCACCCAAGAAACTCTGTCTTGACACCAGTTTGTTATTGAAACAAACCAGAATCCAAAATCTCTTTTTGTACTCAATAGTTTTCACATTGATTAACATCGTATTGTGTCGGACTGATATGCATGCTTTCACGGCTTTAGCCTGGATATAGGACTGATGATGTTTGTGATGATGATGATGATGATGACGACGGTGGCGCCGGTGTAGTTCTTCCTCACCTGTAAACCGCTCTGTGGCTCTGATCCCTCTCCTCTCCGTTTATGACGCAGGTATATAATCCAAAGGACTCTGCACCTTTTCATAAAACGATGTAAAGACGAGAGAAAAGTAAAAATGAGAAGAGACGGCAAACATTGTGGCGTCTCAGGCCGATTAAAACGGATTAATAACATCCGGCTTTCAACCCGGAACAAAAGTCCGTCGTCCCCAAACAGGAAACGCAATTGGGACGCGCTGAGTTTTGCTTTAAAAGCACAACGGCGATCTTTTCAGGGAGCTATAAATCACACTGTAATTAGGCGTGGAACAGATGAGCGTTGTGTATTTCTACCTCCATTCCCCCGGGAAGACATCCGTGACCCCCCCCCTCCCCGCACCACAAAGATAAATTGCCGCGGCGTTTCTAATGAGACTGTAAAATACATGGACGGCATCCAAGAGAGCACAGCCAGGACGATTAGAGGAAGTAGTGCACAAATATTTGCCTCTTTCGTGTAAATTCTCCCTTTTTTGGGGGGGGAGGGTGTGGGGGGGCAATTTAAGCCGCCATGATTTGGGTCAATGCGTGGTTGGTGATATTTCCCATTGTTTTTTTTGTTTTTTTTCAAAGCTGCAAATGAGCTCTAATTAAAGTAAATCCTACAATCCTCCATCGGAAAAGAAAAACTCCTTTTTTTTTTGCTCCGTCTTACCCCGCTGATAAAGCACGAACAATACAGTCTGCGAAACCAGAAAAGAAGGCGCTGCACTACTTGTGTGAACGCCGTCGGTGGGATAGTCAAGGTCCACGGAGGATCTCTGACTTTGATGGGTCGCTGATCTTTTCCTGGAGCGCCAACATCAGTCCAAACTCTTCTCATCCGTCAAACCCTAAAGACTGTAAAATCAGCTCAAACTCGCTGCGTGTTAAAGGGGAAGTCTACTGATTTTACACTGTTATTTTACAGATGTTAAAGACTGCTGCTACTGTAAATTGAAAAAAGAAAGCAAGAATATAAAGCCTTTAATGGCTGCAGAGGGAATGGCACCAAATCCGATAAACTGCTTTTTGTTATGCCTTTTGCCTCGGTTGGGGGTTAAGGCCACAAGTTTAAGGGATATTAGGGATATTTGGAAGTATAGTACTTTGGTTATTAGGCCTCTGTAGCTCGGTCCTTGTCTGTACTTTGGCCTTACACAATTGTTACGTAATCGCCTATAATCATGATTATTTGAGCTGACTGGAATCATTTTGCATCATAGTTCGAATCGTTTCCCTTCGTCTGTATGAAGCTGTTTCTGTGCCGTTCCTGCTGCTTTGAGCTTGTATGTTTATTAGTGTCGTATCTGTCCTGTGTATTTTTTTTTTCTTTACAAAGCCTTAAAAACAAACAGAAATGTAGTTTTTTAAAAAAATTTTATGTATATGTTCCAATTTTCAATGCCCATAAATGGCTCTTTTTCTTTGCGAGGTCTCTGTTAAACTGTGATTGCGCTTTTACTGGAATGGCAGGCAAAAAATAAACAGAAGACGAACATGAAATCGTCAACTAAAATGTCCTTTCTGTGCTCGCATCAGCCGCTACTGGCACAACAAACCCGAATCACCCAGCAAACTGTGGGTGGTTGAGTTGCATTGTGGGTATCGTAGGTTCACGTTTAGCAATTGGATAGATTAAAGAAGGTGAACTCTGGTTCTACTGCATTAGATCCTTTTTTTTTTTTTTTTTTTAATACTACGGTTTCCAGAGTCCTGTTAAAACACCCCGAGCTGCTACTCAAAAAAAAAAATCGAATGTGTCTGTTTACGTGGAAGCTTTAGATGTTTAATTTTTTTACTACAGATCGCTACAGATGATTGCTCAACAGCGTTTGTCAACAAATTTGGCTCTGGTTTACTGAGAAATTATAACTGAGCAAATAAAATACGTATGGAAATGATAAAGTATTTGTCCAGACAGGAGAAAATGCGGAAAAATCAGAATCTATAAAGCTTCTCGCTGTCTTTATCGTTGCTTCTTTTCTCTTCAGTACTTTGTAACACCATCTCTAAAACCGCAAAATGCCTAGAAAAAGACTCCACTTGTTTTTTGGTTTTTTTTTTTGTCTTTTGGTTTGGACGGCAGAAGAAAAAGAGGACGAGGAGGCAGATCCAAGAAACCGCAAGCTGCGTTTGGCTCGGCGTCCTTTCACCCAGCAGGTCGGAAAGCCGGTGACGATACGAACGAAGCAGCCAGACTTGACAGCTGAGCTGACGTGACGTTACCCGCATCAATACAAAATAACAGGACTGCTGCTCTCCGCCTACATCAAAGAAAACGGCACAATATCTCTCCGCGCTATTTTTCGAAAACCTCCAGTCGCCCTCCGTCCTCCTTCCATTTTTTTTTTTTTTTTTTTGCATTGTCATGAAGTCGAGTATAAATCCGCGTTGTCAAGAGTTAATGCCGTCACGTGGGTGATTATCCGCGCTGCACGAGAAAATTCCAACTCCTGAATATCTCTGTGGCTCCGCTTCATCAGCCGCATCGCTGTAAGCCCCCGGACGCCCCGCTGCCAATTTGGCCAGACAGCATTTGTTATTGTACGTTTAAAGGGGAAATCGCACAGAAAAACTGTCCTGCAGTGGTCCGATGTGCTTCCCGTCTGGCGGCACACCCGATTTTAAAGGGGGGGGGGGGGATTTAAAGTTCTGGATTAAGAAATGTATTTTTAGATTGTAAAAAAAAAAAAAACAACAACAAAAAAAACCAGTCTCGGGAATCTGGTGAACGAATGAAAAGGGAAAATACATAAAAAATAAATGATGTCACGTAACATTATGAGTATAAACCCTTCCCCCCCCTCCCATCACTTAGCTTTTGATTATTCTCTCAACCCTGCAGGCACACTCATAAAACTTCAGGGATGACGTTTCTCACGTTGTCTAGGTATAATGTGTTGCCGTGGCAGCGACTTACTGGAGGAGCGAGAGCGACCGTTCATGAAGACGTTGAGGAACTTCTTGGAGAAGCTCAGGTCGGCTTCGGGAGTGGAGTCTTCGGAGAGGCAGGCCGTGGCCTCTCTCCGCACCCCTCCCACCCGCCCGTCGTGCTCCTCCTCCTCGTCCTCCTCCTCGTACTCCTCCCCGATGGCCGACTCGTAGGGGGGGGAGACGCAGTTGTCGTAGACGGTGGCCGAGTCGCTGTCGTCGCTGTAGCCCTGGTAACACTGCCGCAGGCTGACGAGCTCCAGCTGAGCGTGCTCGTCCACCACCAGCGTGTATTTGACCGAGTCGTACGACAGGCCGCTGGCCTCGGAGCTCATCGAAGTCCTCGGCGGGGCGCCTCCTCCGCCGCCGCCGCCTCCCTTTCCTCCCGCCTTCCTCATCCGCCCGTCCATTATTACCCTGTCCACGTCCTCGTCCTCCCCGCAGTAGCTTTCGTCCGTGGCGTCGACGTACTCCACGGACGAGCCGGCCCTCAGCATGACCCCGGCCGCCGTCCCCGCCCCCTTCAGGCTGAGGTCCAGCGCGAGGGAGGAGCGAGCGGCGACGGCCACGTCGGGCGGCGTGACGAGCGACTCCACGCAGGAGGCGTACGAAGGCGGCGGGACGTAGACCTCGTCCTCCTCGTAGATGGAGGGGTTGGTCCGGTCGGGGAGGGGCTGGTAAGGGGGCGGACCCTCCGTGTCGGAGCCGATGGACATGCGACCCTGCTCGGTCTGCTGCGAGAGGAAAGGCCGGTCCTGCGCGCCGGGCTGTTCCAGCGCGTCGGCGGAACGCAGCACGGGCGTCAGATAAATCTCCTCCGTGGGCTCCAGGCGAACGTCCGTGTGGTACCGAATCCTCTCGCGGTGGTGCCCGCCGCCATCCGTCTTCCCCGTCGGGTACAGCGGAGCCGGCGTGTAGTTCTGCGGCGGCGGCGGCGGGGCGGGCGGCTTCTCCTGGAGCTTGGAGCGCGTCGCGGCCGCCGTCGACGGGCCGTGCGAGTGTCCCGAGGCGCGGCTGTGTCTGCAGGGCGCGTCGGTGGAGGTGCCGCGGTCTTTGGTCTGCGCGCCGCCCTGCACCTTGTCCTCGTCGCTCAGGCAGCTGTGCTCGCGCGGAGGGGTGAGGTCACCTGGGGGGAGGGCGGAGCCAAGCAGAAACACGCCGACAGCCACGCACGCGCACACGCACACGCACACGCACACGCACAGGCAGGAACAGAGGCCAGACACGCACACGGAGTAAACGTACATGACGCGAGAGCGCAGACGCCGGCCGGCAAGCGAACGCGCCGCCGGACGTGAAGGCGGACATGGCAGCGAACGCGCAGTCGGATAAAGTGAAGCACAAAACGGGACGAGAGGGGGAACGCGTAGGAACGGTTAGGTAACGGGGGTCGGGATTACGCCGTTAAACCCTCCGTCGCTCTTCAAATTCAGAGCCGGGAGAAGGTGGTTGATGCGTTATGTCATAATCCATCGCCGACAAAATCCGGGCTTGATACTTTCGCCGGCGAGCGACGCAGCACCGATGACCGAAGCTGCGGGGGGGGGGGAGGTGGCGACGGCGGACGGGTGACTCCGGCATTTACGGAGCCGGGATGGCCGACGCAGGTTTTGTATTTCCTCAAAAGAACTTGTTACTTAGCAACGCATCATCGCAGACGGTATTTGATGCAAATGTTCAACAATTAATCCTCTTATCATAATACCAAGAGAAAACACGAGAAATTCATTAAGTCCTCGTCGGGATGCGCACACACACACGCACGCACGCACACACACACACACACACACACACACACACACACACACACACACACACACACACACACACACACACACACACACACACACACACACACACACTCACTCTTTGCCCCGAATCCCTTTGATTTGCAACTCAAATTGAGGTGTGTTTTCTCCGATGACTCATCGACGTTAGGGTCATGTGATCTCGTGTGTGTGTGTGTGTATAATTCAAATTTGTGTAGTAGCAGCATTTGTATTCATTAACAAATCTTGCAGTTTTTTTTTTTTTTTTTTTTTTTTTTTATCACAATAAGCCGGAGAATTATTTAGTGCGAGAGAAAAAAATTAAATAACAGAATTTGTGACAGTGAAAATGAATGAGGGGAAAGCAGGTACCCTGAGGCACCCCTGATCTGGGCTGGAGTCCAAATATATACGACCCCTGAAATGACCCCTTGTTGAAACGTTTCCCAGCATAGTTTTTTTTTTTTTTCTATTCCTTTGCTGGGGACTTTTGTCATGAGCCTTCTGGCTTTTCAATAATTCTGAATCGGAGATATTAAACGGCAAATTGGCTGCAATGTTTTTACGTTTATTTACAGCAGGGACCGTGTACCGAATACATTCATCTCAAAAGAAGAGGGGAGATGCTCTGCGCCAGATTTAGCTGCGAGCTGCAGTCCCCTCGTGAAACCTAAACAAACACTGAAAATAGCTCAACTTAGCTCAGCGTTTGCTTACAATCGCTAATTATTTCAATTTATTTGGTAACACGAGGCGAGCAAAAGGGGTTATCCACCCTAGTATAACGTGTGGATTCACCTATTCTGCTCCGTGGCTTGATTCAATTTGAAAAGGCAATTTTTTTTAATTTTTTTTTTTATTGAACCTGATTTTTAAATGTGTGTTTTAAAAAGGAGTAACGATCTCCCTTTTCTTCATTAGTTGGCAGCGAGTCAGACGAGTCTCGCCTCGCACGGCTGACTCAAACAAAAGCTTGCAGCGACGACCTGTGACGGCTCCCGGCGAGCTGTAAGCCCGAGCCGGCCAACGCGCACCAGCTCGGCTCCTCCTAAAGCAGCTCGGCAGCTAATCCGAGCCTTAACGTTGTCACCGACGATCAGTGGGGTGTGGGGGGGGGGGGAACGCGCAGCCCCGCCGGACTCGATGCAAATCACACACGATTTAAGCGCAGCAGGAGGGTGAACGTGACCGGAGACGGCGCGGCGGTCTGCGCAGTCAAAGTTATCGTTGGCTGAACGGGGAAATCCAGAGAGCGTTCGAGGAGTTCGATGTTGGTGAAAATGCAAAACAAAAGCCTCACCTGTTTTAAGAGGCGACGACGAGCCCGAAACCTTTTCCTGCCAACTGTATTTCTTCCCGAAGGAGTTGTTGTTTAACGTGTCCTGAAGGGAAAAGGAAGGAAGTGGTGAGAAAGACACATGGACTGAAAACTAAGTGGACCCCCTTCACAATGGACACAACTTTTGTCTCCCTCCCTCGCTCTCTCTGGCGCTCTCTCTCGTTTCGTAGGCGCGCGCACACACACACACACACACGCACGCGCGCACACGCGCACACACACACACACACACACACACAAACCTTTTATTCTGTTGAATGAGCAGGGAGTCTTTTGTCCGTGCTCCGTGTTGTGCATTTAAAGGGACCAGACCTTTTTACCCAAAGCTACGAGGAACACACACACACACACACACACACACACACACACACACACACACACACACACACACACACACACACACACACACACACACACACACACACACACACACACACACACACACACTGTAGTGAGTCCCTGACACTTTCTTCTTCGTTTCTTACTTCTTAGTTACTTTTCACTTCTTTCAAATTCTTACATGCGTCAATTCATCCAAATCGCTGACAACAACAACAACAACAACAACAAAATCATTTTAAAACGAATACTATGTGCGACAGAACAGTCGGATTCAAAAGTTACAGATAAGAAACTTAATTGAAAATGTTGTTGTTGTGTTTTTTTTCCAGGGAAAGATCTGGCTGATATAGCGTTACTAATGAAAGGAGAGGATCTGAGTAATCTCATTTAAAGAGCTACTTCGGCTGATGTACGAGAGCTGAGGCAGGGTGCGGTCGGTCACTGTTCAGCGCTGTTAGTGTCGACTCGGCGCACACGTGACCACAAACCCGCCGCGGCCGATCGGAGGTGCGACGGAGGGCAGTGAAACACTTCCTGTCAGCCGCCATTCAATTCGAATTTGATCTTGTTTGCGACGAATAAGCGTTGACTGAATGGTTTAACTTCAACTTCTTTCACGTCGATCCGCCGTACGACATGAGGACGTGCAGACGAGGTGGGGAAAAAAAAACGGTTTCTCACCGTCCCGCTGTGCAGAATTAATAGACAAGACAACAAAAAAAATAAATATGCAACCACAACAACAACAAAAAAAACCCTATAAAACAGACAACGTGGGGCAAATATGAGCTCATGAATGTCAGCAGCATCCACATGCAACAGGTGTTATGTAACACTGCCGACCTGGTCTCTTATAAACTACAGTCATGTACTACTAAGTAACTGTTACTTAACGCGAAGTTAAAGAGAGCTTCGTTGACCCGGTGGACGCGATCACGACTCTGAACGAGCAAGCTGCAGTCGCGGATGTTTTGCCGTTTCTACTTGAAACGTCATGCAAATGTTTCGGGAACAGAATGACGCATCTGAAGGCGATTCGAGACACGAGCCCTTTGAAGTATCCGTCACGGTTTGTGACATTTTAAATTGAGGCTCGACATCCGGGGTGGGTGGGGGGTGGTGGGGGGGGGGGTGGAGCAGACGGAGCAGACGGAGCTGAGCGGACAGAAGAAGAACTGGAAACTCCGGCGACGACGACGACAACGCGTCGGAGGTACGATCTTATCCTGAGTCCTCTGTCCGCCCGCCGCACCGCGGTGACTCACTTCCCCCGTCTACCGAGCTGTTGCCGTGGCGACGGGTGAATCAGCAGGTTGGGCAGCGTCGATCTGTGGGAGCAAAGTTTTTTTTTTTTTTACCGTAGTGACAGGTAGAGCGTCGCTCGGGGCGATGACTCGGTCTGATGCCGATGCGGCGTGACTGCGTTTATTCAGGACTGAAGATGCACACGGACGTGACTCTGATCATACGTGACCTCGTCAACAAGTACGCGTTCCCAGATCTCGGCTATTACCTCGAATCAGTGTTATTATATCTGGTAATAAACAAGAGTTCTTTTGTGGGAGGGGTTGCTTTGATTGACAGTTGTCTCAGCCCGTCCCATTCAGCCGTCCCAAAACTTTGAACGTATTTGAATTTCGCAGCAAGTGGAAAATGGAGATGAATAATGAATCCGGACTGACTCACCTCACTCGTCTGTCCTGTATTTAAAAAAAAAAAAAGGCTAAATGCCGAACAAATAATGAGAAAAAGGCAAATCTACTGATATGAATAGCAGAAAGAGCTTTTTAAAAAAAAAAAAGTATTCTCAGAATTATTTTGAAGAAATATAAACTAATTGTTACTTATTTATGGGAATAGAAATTGTTCAGAGATATCCGATACCAGTGCATTAACTTTCAACAATTCCTTTTTTGATACCGATTTTTGAAATACATTTTAAAATAAGAATTAAACTACACTCTTTGAATGTTCATGCAGTTTAGAAGGGGGAGAGCGTAACCCAGGTTGTTTTCTGCAGCTACTAATTAGTAGATTGTTCCTTTTAAACGTCTCGCCTGTAAGATGTGACTGGACGCAACAATTTACAGATGTTCCTTAAACAAGTCACGTTGAACACTACAATTTACAGACGTGGCCTAAATGTTAGATTTAATTCTGCTCTAACGTCACAAAAATGATGTTTTAAAACAAAAACGTTGATCACCGTGAATGCAGCCCAGCTATAGAAATGTTCTGGTAAAATCATGAAGCCTTTTTTGTTTTTGTTTATACTAATTAGTATTAAAATTCGGTACTCAGTCCTGTAAGTAGAGCTTCCAGATCAAACACTCATTCACCCCCACATGCACTTCGCCATAAGGACTGCGCCGCGGTCAGATCGGCGATTTAAAGTCGGACGCAGATTAAAACGGAGGACGCGGATTAAAACGGAGGAGTCCCGTCTGAGATGCCGAGACGGACATCTGTCTCACTCTCGGCCGAATCTCTTTTCCCAGCTGAGACCGTCTGTGGAATAAAACGGCAAAAAAAAAGAAGCTTTTTCCGACCAGCGGGTAGTTCGGTTTAAGCTTTTTTTTTTTTTTTTTTTTTTTTAGCCCCCCTCCCCCAGAGTGAAAACTTCGAGCAAATAATTTACTGACTAGATGACGTCGTTACACGGATGCGAGAAGCTGATATTACAAATGTGGCTCTGTTGCTACCGAGTCAAAAGAGTTCACACAAGAGGTCGTCGCGCTTTTTGACGTCGGAATATTTCAAAACATCGCTTCACTTTTTTTTTTTTTTTTTTCAAATTGCTGCATGAAGCGCGTCAACAAACATCCCAGGAGACAGGAAGAGCTCTCAAGAAGGAAAACAGTCGAGAGCAATTATTTATTTTATACTTTCCAGTTCTGACAGCTCGAACAACGCACACACGCACACACACACACACACACACACACACACACACACACACACACACACACACACACACACACACACACACACACACACACACACACACACACACACACACACAGAAGAACAAAAGCAGGGAAGCGAGTAAAGTCGGCTTGTTTCCACCTCGCGGAAACTGTGAAAAGAACAAAGCGCTTGCAAATATAAAGCCGCTCGGTTGATCGTGTTGACAGTGTGCGTGTGTGTGTGTGTGTGTGTGTGTGTGTGCGTGTGCGTGTTTTAGAGTCACGGGCAAACTCACCGACATGTACGTTACTGTCCGTGTTGCGTAACCAGAGTACCACCCATACAGGCGTTTTGCGTTTCCGTTGCAAAACCGTCAGGTCTCCAAATAATGATGATGCGGAAATGTAAACGCGCGCCTCGTCCGTTCCCATCTGTTAATTCTCACCGAACCTCGTTCCTCAAATGGTTTTAATTCCCTCGAGCGTCGAGGCGTCGGCGGCCGGCTAGAGGCTTCGTTTTGGGTTCAGCGTCGCTGTTAAAGTGACTGAATGCTTTGTCTTCATATTGTTTGGATTCTCGCAGTGGAAAGTGATGAACCGTCACTATTAGTTTTGGTGACACCGCAACATTTGCTGCAAAGTTTACTCTTTTCCTCTCGGCAGTAAGGCTGCCCTTTGGACCTGGAGATGCTAATTTAAGGATTTCATAACCAATAGAAATGATGCTGTAATAATAATAATAATAATAATAATAATAATAATAAGTAAGATATTTTGGAAAGATTTCCTTCTGTCACTTTGTGCACATACGTTGTGTTTTACATGAACGTTGGACGCTGTCCTCCCAAGTGGACCAACATCGTCAGCAAGTGCGTTTGAGTGACATATGTTCAATTATTGTTACCATGACAACAAAGCAACCCCGCCCCCCCCCCCATGCTTTTAAACATGTAGTGGCTATGGCCGAAATCACAATGTCTCCAATCTTAATAAAGCACTTATTTTAACCCAAACTGAATCTTAATCACAACATTGTGACATCACAAACGGATTATTTGATCTTAATTGAATAATTCTACGTAACGCTTACAGACAAAGGACAAATGATGTCCTCGTCCAGATCAGAAAATACTTGTTTTGCTACATACAGATACCAACAATTTCTTATGCATACTGACATTGTCACACACACACACACGCACACACACACACACACACACACACACACACACACACACACACACACACAGCCTCTCCCATAAACACACACACTCATGTTTGCGTCGCTATACTTCTGAGGACCTTCGCTGAAACTGTCCAAACTGTAACCCTGAGCTAAAAAAAAACAACAACCAAGAGTGACCCTCAAACATCAACTTTGAAGACAAAATGTCCTCCCTCTTGAGATTGGTTCTTGTTTCTTGAGATTGACATATGTGGACACACACACACACACACACACACACACACACACACACACACACACACACACACACACACACACACACAGTCACGAGCTCCAGCAGCCTTGAACCACAAACAGAGATGGGCACCAAGGGGGGAAAAAAAAAAAAAAATCTGTGACTTGACAATTGAGGCTATTGTTCGGTCCAGAAAACACATCCTGTCAGAGAAACAAACAATTGTAGTGAATCGTGTGTTGATGACAAGCAGGTCGGTCACTCAGCCCTCCATTTTTAAACGTAATATGGAAAGCAGACAGGCGGACGCACACACAGACGGAAGAAATCTCTTCCGCCGAAGCAACGTTTTCTCTTGTCTTCATGCTTTTTTATTATCAATGTGCAGCCATCTGTCAGAAACTGTGTGTGTGTGTGTGTGTGTGTGTGTGTGTGTGTGTGTGTGTGATTCAGACACCTACCTGTGTGCGTGGCACGATTGGGAAGAGGTTAAGGGTCGTGGGTCTCTTGGGCCGGTAGGTATCCATGGTCACAGGTGCTCCGGGGTCCTTGGTGACCGGCAGCGGTGCGATGGCGGACGCCTTCGAGGACTCTGTGTCGCCGAGGTAATCGTCAGCGCCGTCGATGAGGTCCAAATGCAGCATCTCCGCCTGGAGGTGGCCGACGGCTCCCAGCTCCGCCCTCCCCAACATGCTATTGGTTCCCCGCCTCACACGGCCCTGCGGGCGATTGGAGGAGAGCGGCCGTCAGTCGAAGTCAGAGAAAGCAGGAGAGAGAGAGAGAGAGAGAGAGATAGAGACGGACAGAGAGAAAGAGAGAGAGAGAGAGAGAGACTGTGTGTGGACGGGATGAGGAGACTGAGCCGACCAATTAGAGGCTTCGCTGTCTTCAGCCTGTAACACTCTCGCTGCCAACGCCGGTGCTGCTTAAAGCAGAGACGGAGACTATTTCTAGCGCGCGCGCGCACACACACACACACACACACACACACACACACACACACACACACACACACACACACACACACACACACACACACACACACACACACACACACACACACACACACACACACACACACCGACGTTCAACCTGCCGGAATGAAGCGAGAGAGACGACCCCCCACCACCACCACCACCACCACCATCACCCCCCCGGCTCTGCTCTGCTCCTCAGCAGGCACTTTCACACCTTTTTGTTGTTGTTGTTGTTGTTGTTGTTTTGTCAGTTTAGTCTCCGTCCTTTTGATAACGACCGCTGGTGAATTTCATCGCGTTTGAGTTCTTGAGTCGGCGTAGAGGAGCGCGTGAAGATCGCGGCAGCATCTAAACCGTGTTTGCGGGACGCTCTTACGATTTAACAACAACATGCGCTCGGTGCCCGACGGAAATATCACCGTTGTGCTCGGTTAAGTCTTTTTATTTTTTTTACCAAACCTTTTGTCTCACTGCTTTGGAATACATTATTTATCTTTTTATACATTATTTTTGAGGGCACTCATGGGCCTTTTCGTTTGACGGCGACATTTGAGATTCGACAGGACGTGCGCTCACAACTCGGCTGTCGGGTTATTTTTCATCTCAGGCGGGACGTGACGTCAACGCCGTGTCGGAGACGACGCCGGAGTCAGCTTCGGTTTCAAAACCAAAAGACTTGAAAACGTTTTGTCGCGCAGAGAAACGACGGGTTTCATCGCGTGCCGTTGTTATTTTGGGATGTCCGGTACGTCGCGAAGCGACCGGGACTGCGGGACTTATTTCGACCGCACCGGTTGGACGATGAGTGAAGACAATCGAGATATTATCCCGCAGATGCCTAATGATGCGCAGTTTAAAGTTTGGGAAGGAGTTATTTTTGTGACAGAGATTCTTTTTTTTATTTAAATGTATTATTTATCTTTTTTTTTTTATTGTAAACTACTTAAATGCCCCGCCAAGAAGTTAGCTTCACACATGTAGCGTCTCAAAAGGATGAATTGTCAGTCTGTCATCGGGTCAAAATTTATATTTCCCTTTAATACCCCCCCCCCCAAAAAAAAATGAATGACACGGCACGCTAATTAGCAAAAGTTAGCATGCCAACAAGCTAAACAACCAATTAAGTAAACTATACATGCAGATTTAGACGAGTCAGCGCATTTAACACACGTCAGCTACTACATGCTCTTATTTTCTCCGGTCTGGGATAACGCTAGTCACACACCATCATAACGATAAAGTGCTACAGTTATTTGTTAAGACGTATACCGATCAGGGTTTCGATAGTTTAAAAAAAATAAAAAAATAAATCGCATTGAATTTTGTGCCGAGATTCACTTTGACGCTCCCGCTGAAACCAAAACAAGTGACACGATGAGTGTTGCTTCAGAGACAGTAAGTCAGAGGGCACCGGGCCAGTAGTCGGCTTCACTTACTATCACTATTACACACACACACACACACACACACACACACACACACACACGCCGATGTACACGCTTTGACACCGAAGTCACTGTTAAGCCTATTATATTCTTAAGCTTCCATTTTGCTTCAAATCTCTAAACGAACACAAAAACCCAAAAGATGCGCAGAACAAATGCAAAACAACGTGTGCATGTACAAAAACAAAACTAAAACAAAAAAACATCTTAATCTGTCCCCTTAATAACTTCAACACACGCAGAAATTAAAATAATAATAATAAAAAAGGAAGTCGGGAGGTTTGAGTCACTTTAACTTAACACGCCTCAAAACCTAAAATAGTTTTAGTGTCACACGGCAGCTTATTAAGATTTGAGAGGGCTTCCACTGGGCGATGGGGGATTATATTCTGGGGGGGAAATATTAATCATGTTTTCTGCAATTCTGCATAAAAAAAAAAAAAAAAAAAAATCAAGTCACGATTAAGGAAAGTCCAAATATATGACTGTTAACCAAAACCCAGCAGGATCGTCCCAGACTGAACTAATAAAACCTAATTATTAGAGCACTAATCTCATATCTATACATTCTGAACTCGTCACATAGAAGTCTTGTCAAATTCGTTTTTTTTAGTGTATTTACAGAATGTAATCAAATGTTTTGTTGTATCTAATTCGGATTAAGGTAAAAATAAAATAATTAAAAAAAAAAAGCTCAAAAGAAAATCTTTAGGAGTTGAACTAGACCCGATCCAGAGATCGTAAGATTAACAGTTGTGTGAAAACTCAGCCGCCATTAAAAAAAAAAAAAAAAAAAAAATCACATTCACCAAAAGCTTGGACCGTTTCTACAGGAGGAAATCAGCTGACAGCAGAGCTGTGAGGTAAACAAACAAACAAAAAGCCCTTTCAATGTCGACCCACATTTCACGTTCAGTCTGTAAGCGGCTCATATCCGGGGCCCGTAACCGTAAGTTACGCGCCGAGCGTTTAAACCTCCGTTACCGCGGACGACGCCGTCATTATCCGCAGCGCCGGTACCGCCGCAGCTGCGTTTGGTTAATAAAGCCAGAAACCTTTTTTTTTTTTTTTAATTATTGTTATTAATTTGGAGTATTATTTGTGCAGCTGTATTCTTATTGCTTTCAAAGTTCCCATTTTTAAGACGTAATAAAAAAAAAAAAAAAGAAAGAACATTATAAATGCTTTTCTAAAATATATAGCCTGAAGAGCTGTATTTTACTTCAAAGATGCAGCCGCGTGTGAAGATGCCACATGTTCGAAATAGTATTTTACCGTCGATCGCACGTAAACGCATCGTTTGAAACGCCGCTGCCGGGTGACGATGATGAGGGCTATGATTTTTACACAAATTAATGTCTTCGATGAAACAAAACGAAAGCCATCAGAGAAGAGCTCTTCCAAAAATACAATAAATGTCAGAGATGATGGGTTCATAGAGTGCGTTTTTTTTTTTTTTTTTTTAAAGCTTACCGCCCCAATCTGAAAGCATTTAGTGTCACACTAAAAAAGATCAATATCACGTCGCTGATTCCACCACCAAAGGTCAATATTAGGTCATGGAGGAAAAATACATTGAAAAGAAAAAGGAGATATTGCCCAATATGTTTTCCTTTTGCGCAATAATCCAAAATCAATTGTCTGTTTTGGGGGAGTTAGATTATATTTCAACCGCTATTGAATTTGCAGTGATCGCTTTCCTTCCCATCATCAATTACTCATCCAGCATGTTTCACGAAGTCTGTCCACATCCATCAATCCATCTAATCTACCAGTGAGTCTGTCCATGTTCATCCATCCATCTCATCCATCCTATAAGTACGTATTAACAACCCCCTTCTGTGATGAGCTGGAAGAAGATGATCCTGCGACCCTCCTCTTCTCCTCTTGTATATTTTTTTAATTCGGTCACACCATACCGATGTCTCGCTGTCTCTAATGTCTTCATGTCATTATTTGTCTCCCTTTTGTCCCCCCCCATCCCCCCTTCTCTCCCTCCCCTCCTTCCATTCACCTTCCCACCTTTCGAAAAATCGACACCCTGGTCGTCAACCGTGCCAGTCCTCGCTTAGCGTTTTTATGACCTCAAATTATGACTGGCCCCTTTAAGAGAGCCCCCCCCCCCCCCCTGTTGCTAGGAGACAAGGGGGCTCAGTGGCTGAGGAGATGCTGCTGCCCTGAAGATGCCGTGACGCTCGGCTCTCGTCCAATCAGAGAAGCCCGAGCGGCAGCGGCGTCACGCAGCCGACAGGTCAGACACAACGAGACATGACGAGGCTGAAAATACAAAATCGCCCCCTGAAACCTGCAGCTGAGCTGGAGAACCGGTGCAGTCGATTACACTTAGGGATAAACATCCGACCATCAAATATCCGAACCACACAGCACATACAAACTTTGAAAGGATTTAAAGGCATATTGTTAGATATATTAAATATATAATCATATTAAATACATAAAATATATCTGACAATTAATGGAAATTTGTACTTGACCTTGATGTAAATTTGATAATTTAAAGTCCAATTAAGAATCAGAATCAGCTTAATCGGCCGGGTATGTTTACACATACAAAGAATTTGACTCTCAATGAACATGCACAGAAACAGACATGAATAGACACAATTAAAAAAAAAATCAATACAACCTATGCACATATA
The DNA here is from genome assembly GCF_029030835.1 of Brachyistius frenatus. Classification (NCBI taxonomy): domain Eukaryota; kingdom Metazoa; phylum Chordata; class Actinopteri; family Embiotocidae; genus Brachyistius; species Brachyistius frenatus. The sequence goes on from NW_027210655.1 coordinate 1,571,835, forward strand.
TACAGCTTCATATTTAGTTGAAGTTATTTGTTTAAATCTGTATCGAGCAGACAACACGGTGCCCCAACACATTTAGAATGACTCTTAAAACTTTTTTCATTATAAATGAATCGGTAGAATATTTGTTTTTGATCGTTAAATTCGTTGTTTGGCCTTTACAATGTCCGAAAGTGGTGAAAAATGTCAATCTGTGTTTCCATAATCTGAAAATGACACTTAAAATGTCTTGATCAACGGTGCACAACCCCCACCCCCCAAAAAAAAAAACATCTTATTGTCACAGAGGACTAAAAAAAAACCCAGAAAATATTCACATTTACGAAGTTACAATCAGAGAATTTGCATTCAAAAAAAAAAAAAGACTCAATTAATCAACTATCAAAACAGGTAGGGATTGATTTTCTGTTGATCAGCTAATCAACGATTTCGTTGCAGCTCTACGTAAGATGGACCGCTTGCTGCAGTTGCTTCTCTGCTCTCCCGACTGTTTTATCTTATTTCAGCTCATTGCATCAATCTCATTTACAGCAGCAGCTGGTAGCACTGAAACATGTTTGCTCAACTAGTTCTACTCCTCTCTAACCAAAAGTACACCAGCTGGTGGAGATGAAGAACATCGAGCTGCCAGATGTTTTTTTTTTTCTCCCAGGTGTTTAGTGGAGACCAAACCCGAGAACAGGACCTCAGAATGAACGCCGGTGTTGTTCTGTGTCTGTTAAATGTGTGAAATAGAGTTTGCCGTCAGTGTGTTCATTATTTTTTAGCTTTTAAATGAATCCCAGGAGAGCGAGAGAGCAAAAGCCTTCCACTTTAACTAATGCAAAAGCACGGTAATGTAAAAGCTGCAAAAATATTGCTGCCATTCAAACTGATCAGCCTCGGTAAACTTATAGCTGGTGTCCACGGCGACGCATAAATATCAGCAAACGACTACATGTCGGTAATCGGCAACCGATGTGACAGCAGGTCAGTGATGAAGACGAACGGGGTTTCTCCTGTTTGTTTGTGTTGAAGGAGCCGCTTCCTCTCCGCTGTTACCATGTGGAGGTGACGTGAGCAGTATCTATGGGGGCCGTGTGTGTGTGTGTGTGTGTGTGTGTGTGTGTGTGTGTGTGTGTGTGTGTGTGCGCGCCAACCCTGCATTTCAGCTTTGACACATGCACTGAGTGAGAGAAACACTGTTGCCATGGAAATAAGGCTGCCTCTCCTCCTGGAAGTGTTGTGCTGGACCGTCTCTCGCCTCCTCTAACCTCTCACTGCGTCGCTCTTCTCTTTTCTAGTTTTTTATTTTTTTTATTTTGCCTCCTCTCTCTTTAACTCGCTCACTCACTCTCCGTTTCTGGGTCAATACGATGCGTTTTTACTGATGTTTAATTGATACAGTTTCGTACTGATATTTTAAAGCGTTAATTTAAAAAAAAAAAAAGCATCGTTATGGGCTCGGGAGGCTTTAAAACAATACTGCTGACGCTGTGTTGTACATCAGAAATATGAATACATTAAATAGTTTCTGAGCCTTTTCTCAGAAAATAACAAAACAAACGAATTTTTTCAAATGTTTTTTTTTTTTTTTTAAATCCATATTTTATATACGTACGTGCATATTCTGGGAAACCCTTCACAAAATGTGTTCAATCCTCAACAAATTTCTGACTGATTATAATTTATAATCTATAATTAGATTGAATTAATAAGAGTTATAGATCACATGTGACTCAATGTTGGAATGGAAATACAACAAAAGACGATGACCAAAGAAAACGTTCATGAGATAAGGTACGACGTGTCGGAGAGGAGTTGTGTGATGTCACTAATGGCTTTTCTGGATTTGATCATTTTCGTTAACACTGAGAACAAAGCTTGTTTTTATGTTTCCTTTTAGTGTCTGTTGCATTAGAGAAAAACCGAACTGCAGAACGAGCGTCCCTCTCGTGTATTAAATCGGTGCGTGCGTGCGTGCGTGTGTGTGTCCGCGCGTGTGTGTGTGTGTGTGTGTGTGTGTGTGTGTGTGTGTGTGTGTGCGTGCTCCTGCAGTCACTTACATGTGATCTCCCACTCTCTCTGACCTCACCCAGACATATGACTTCTTCGACCCTCCACACACGACAAATGACTGCTAATCTAATCTAATCTGATCTGATCTAATCTAATCTAATCCATTCAGCCTCCCATGCATGGAAACGCTCTCCTCTCCTCACCGTCTCCGATAATTCATGTTGTCATTTCACGTCGCCGCAGGACATCACGTCCATTTATGCTTCATTCTGCACCCGAGCTGCTCCGCATTAACCTTTTGGTGACCACACGCATTTGCGCGTTAATTCGGATTAAAATCCGGTTTGTTTTCGGCTTCTGGCCACAAAAACAGCTGTTCGTTTTTTATGAGGGACTACGAGTCACTTTCGTGAATATGTGTTTGTGTTTTCAACACATCCGACGGAGATTTTTGGTAAATAACGCTGAGAACAGACAAAAAAAAAAAAAGACGCAGCTTTGTTTGAAAAGCAAGATGAAAACACAGAATATTATTCTGCCTATTAATGTGATTCCAGGTGATTAAATCAATGTCAGAAAGGAGATGCTGAAATCCCAGAACTGTCTGAGAAGAAGTGTCAATTTTATTTTTCCGAGAGCTCGCTGCTTATTTTTCTTGGATTACATTTAATAATCCAAACAATTGTTTAATTTTATGGATATATCCCGTCGTGTGAAGCCGCTGCGTTTTGTGTTCAACCAGCAAAATGAAGTCGGGCACCAGTAACTCAACATGGTCCTGCATCCAGAGCAGATTCCTTCATTAGTGATGCAGATTGATTTCTTCGTGACCTACAAAGGCCCTTCAGTTTCTGCAGATACAAAAAATTTAAAAAAAGAAGAAGAAAAACAGACCAGCGTGTCTATGCAGGGGTTTTACAGTCTTGTGGGATCAGGTGTGTCAAAAGAGGAACAATAGGAAAGTTATGAGGAAGAGATGCTGTTCTAAAGCTGGTTTGGTTAATCAGCCTCGGACAGCGTACGTTCATTTTCTCTTTATTGTTTGCCCCCCCGTGTGGAGCAGTAAACTAAACCCGGGGGTTTAAATAGGACTTCTTTTTTTTTTTTAAACATTTTTGGGCTTAAGTCGACTTTCAGTAACAAAATTGGAGTCGGCAAAATTAAGAAATTTAAACTGGCCTTCATATCTGAAAATGTGACCTGAACCCACTTTGACCCGTAACGGCGCATTTCAAATGTCTGTGCTTCGGTTTGCCCCCCTCCCTCCCCCTCCGACCCTCACTTATAACCCATAAACACATATTTACAACCCCCTTCTGACCCCTCCCCCTCCGCCCCTCCCCGCTGTGAGGGAGACGCCACGCCCGTCTGGAGTGTGTGATGCTCCCCTCCATGTGACCGTCCATTATTGATGAGACGAGATAGGTCCTGAAACACCCCCCCCAGGGATGATGAGCTCACCGGTGAGGTCACCGCTCGTTGCGCGTAGCGACGCCGAGGGCTCCCCTCTTCGTTGCTTTGCAGCCGCCCCGCTCATACATTTTTTTTTTTTGAAGCGGACGTGGGCCTCCATCACAACGCTGCGCGCTTTAAAATGGAAAGACAAAGCAAAAGCAGTGTCTCTAATGTCTGCGATTAAATATGACAGAGAAGTCTTGTCAGTCTGCGTGATCAAGTCGATTCAGTCTTTGATTGTCTCATGCTTTGGTCTCCACCAACTGCTGCGAAAAATATTTGTTGCTGTCGCGAGTCGCTAACTTTGCTTGTCTGAATTCTCAGAGCTTCAGTTTCAAGACCGAACCAACTATGTGCGACTAGAGAAGCAAAACTATGAGCTAAAAGAAAAAAAAAGAAGCTGCAAGCAGGACTTGGTGAATGTTTTTTTTTGTGACACGGATGTCATTTATAGCTGATTCACCTCGTTACCGATCGGCACAAATAGTTATCGGACATAATTACTTTTAAAAAGAAACGGATCTTGGGCGTATGGACCGTATATAAAAATGGACATAGCCTCGGGGTTAGAAAAAGTGGAGCCGACGCGAAAGTGCCTTTGAAGTGCAATACCGCTGAGGGCCAGTAGGGGCTGGCTCCAATAGACTCCCATTTAAAAAGTGTCAGCTGCTCATCAAATACCAAGTCACGACATTTTTTTCTTCTTCCACAAGTCCTTAGCTAAATTCACTCCCGATTAGTGTTCTGGTCATTCTTCTGAAAATTATTCCATTATTAAATGGAAATTAGGCTCCAAAGGGAGAATCGTCCATTGTTTGATTGACAGGCCTGGAGTACAGCGAGGTTGCTGGTATAGTTGGGCAGGCTTAGTTATCCTATTGCTTCTCCTCAGCTCGTCCAAATATGGAACCAAGATGGCGACTCGAGGCGTCATCAAAATGTCACGTCGCGAACCAATTTGAGAGGTTTGCCGCCTGGATTCTACCGACGTTCATCCACTCCCAGTCTAAATGAAGCTTTTAAAAACCTTCAACCTTCGGTCCTCTCTCGGTTTGATATCTGCTTCGACACCCGATGCTCGTCTCTGTTAGCGTCCCGAGCCGCCTCGTTAAAAAAAAAACAACAACAACAACTGATGGGCAACAAAACAAACAGAAGTAAACAAACCACAATCAACAAATAAGAAAACAACATTGCAACCAGCAGAGCCTGCTCTTTCCCAGTAAAAAAAAAAAAAAAAAAAAAAAAAGCCCCCCCCACCCCCCCTTTCACTGAAATGCCTTCAGTCTCTCCGCACACGGCGAGCTTGGTGTCCTGAGAGTGACGAAACTCAATGACACGTGAGGTTTGTTGCTGCCGCTGCTGTCACAACTGTCTTCTGTTTGGCGGTCGGGAGAAGCGTTTTCGGTTTCTGATCTCGGCGAGGCCCCCCCCCCCCATGCAAGGGGATGAGTCATCAGTGTTCACGCACACACGCAAACGCAAACGCACACACACACTCACACCTCTAGCGTAGAAATGCTGCACATTCAGTAATCTGAGCTATAATTAGCTCCCTGGATAGAAAAGAAAAAAAAAAAAAAAAAAAAAAAAGCAGTGAAAGCGAACCCGGCTTTTTAAACCTAAAAATATTCCCGGCACCCCCGGCGACATCGGAGCGATTCTCCTCGTCAGTCAGGTCGCTGCCTCGGTGAAACGATCAAATAAGAGTCACCCAAAAAAAAACACAAAAAAAAACACATAAAAGGAAATCACTCGTCTGCTTGTATAAACGACACATAATGAAGCTCCTTCAACCCTCCTGTTGCCTAGGTTACGCCAGGAGAGCTGAATGGAGGAGGAGGAGGAGGAGGAGGAGGTGATGATGGTTTCAGTGGGAACAGAGCAGGAGAGATCTGACAGAATAATAAATTTACCCCCCCCCCTCCACCCCACCTCCCCCACCTCTCTGTACCACTCCACATCTCTCTCTCTCCCACCGCTCCAGTTTTCATGATGACCCACTCGTATCTATGCTGAGAATACTTGAGAAAAAAAACAGGCTTCTGTTGAGCTCAAATAATAAATATGAAAAATATCTTGTAGGACAACAGTAAACAGCTCAGAGTGAATTATTTAGACACCCAGGACGGAGCCGGGGCAATCGCATGCGATCAGACTCAAGGTCTTTCTTCTTGTCTTTTTTTTTTTTTTGACAGAGCATCTCTGTCGCGGTCTGTCAGGCCTCGTCTGCCTCTGGCCTCTTTATTTCCTTCTGCCGGCAGGAAGCTGAATGCAGCAGCTGTTCGGGGCAAAACACTACGGAGACGGAAGCTCCTCAAACAGCCGACGGAGCGCCGCCGACAAGTGCAGAGCGGTCTCCTAAAAGTTACTACAATAACCATAAGCGCCGAGAGTGGAGATAATGTGTTGGACTGAAGGAGCTGGTTATTATTTTGTAACTGTACTCGGAGGGACGTTGGCGCGGAAACGTCATCTCTCGGTCCTCATTGGTTCTACCAGTAGGGGGACGCTGTCCTCTGGACATAAACAACTACTGTATGTGGGGATATATGACGAAGTTGACTAAGATTGAAGAATTGCCAATGTATTGACGATATATCGACAAATGTGAAATGAGACGAGATATTAAGGATGAGAATTTTGTGCAAGCGTGCTATTCCATAACCGCTCTGAAGCTCTGACCGGCGGCGACGTCGCCCGTCGGTTTGTGAAACGGCCGTTACGAAGCCCGGAGTTCGGACGTTTGGCCGGCGCCATCTTTGCTAGTTCGGAGCGGTTTGGAGCAGGAAGTGACCATATTTGGGCGAGCTGAGAAATGTTATGGGACTAGTTGAATGGGAGTCTGTGGAGCCGAAAGGCTTTTCGGAGCCGGCCCTCTAGTGGTCCTCGTTGGTATTTCGGCTTAAGGCTTTTTTTTCTTTTGCCGGATGTTGTTTAATGGCGGTTCGCAGAAAGCTTTTAGGCGCTTTACTGCCACCTTCTGACGGGAGTGAGGCATTACGACCAGGCTGGTTGGTTGGTTGGTTGGTTTTAAAGGCTGCATTACACTAAAGTCAGGACATGGACAGATTGTCGTAGCTGTTCTAGTATTTGCCTTAACGCACTTAGTCCCTTAAAGCACACTACTGATGATTATTTATCATGAATCTCATCGTGTAAACATTCTGTGAAAGCACCAATTCATCCTTACAATACTGTAACAATATCAAAATGGAGATATTTGGTCAAAGATGTCGTGGCATTTGATTTTTTTTTTCAAATTTTTTTCTCTATCGCCCATCCTGCAGCAGTGAATTGTTTTCCATTGAAAGGCTGAAGATGCTGCAGCTCGCCGTGCCTCGTGGGTTTCACACCTCGTTCCTCTACTCAAGTCTTCAATCCCGATAACGTTTGATCTCCTTGTCAGCGGCCTTTACGGGCGCGACAAATGAGACCGTAGTCTACGACGTCACCCGACTCTAAACGTTCTCATAACCGCCACCTTGAAATCCTGCCGCAGTTCTTCGCTTTACGCTGATTTCAATGTAAATAAAAGAGCTTTGAGAATCCGGCGCTCGAGTTATCTTACCTTAATGTCGGGGCCGTTGCAGTTGAGGCTCATCCCGCACTCATCGGTGATCTCCGTAATCTCCGACAGGTCGTCATCTTCAAATTCATCCAGGCTGATGTCGTGGGTCAACCTGGTCGAAAGGGAGGATTAGGAGGAAGAAAGAAAGTTGTTCATCCTTCTTTCGCTCGTCTCAGAACGTCGTGCTGACCCAATTATTTCTGTACGGTGACGCTTCAAACGTTCGAACATGAGTCACCAAAAACTTGAATATATATATATATATATAGAAAAATATATATATATTAACACTTGTATTATTTAATAGATGAATATTTACCAAATGTACTGTTAATATTAAGCTCATAGTTTTGTAACCGCGTAAGCATTTGTAAGATGAGATCAAAATGGAAATCCATTCACAACGTAGCGTTAGTCATGCCACCGATCGTTCTGGTGAAACATAAATATTTAACTTGACGGCACATTAATATTTATTACATCGACAGTGTAGTTTGAAACAGACATTAATGTTCAATAAAGGATTCGTGTAGAAACTGTAATTATTAATGCTGTACATTCATAACCACTTCCTTAAAACTGCTTATAAGAAGCAAACATTAAAGTGTTATTTGTTTCATTCTGACACCAGAGTGTCTCAGATATTTGCTGTTCACTGCTTCACTAAAGCTTTCTTCTTTGATGCATAACGTCTGCTTTTATTCACCAAAAACAATCACCCGGCTCAGAGTATTTTTTTTTTAGGTTTTTTTTTTAAATTATTGGCCGGTTCTCTGAATATCTCCATCTGCTGTTTGTGAAAGGCATTTCAGATTTTTTTTTTTTTTTTTTCCCAACTGGCAGCAACTTCACTTCATTCATCCCAAGTAGGACCTAAATTAAAAACATGTTGCGCAACTCTTCAGATCCTCCGCTCGCCAGTCAACAGACAGGCTGCTGGTTTAAGCGTTATTAGCAGTCGGGATTAAAGATACGTTGTGTATCTTTAATCCAGCGATGAGACGTCGGAGTTGGAGGGGAGCGGAAGGGAAAACACCATCCAGCTCAGACGGTCGCCGCGGCGATGGCGGTGACAAAAATAAAAAAAAAATCATAACGGGCTCAATGACAGAAATGAAAAAAGTTGGAGTTACTTTAACAGATTTATAGTTATGAAATAATCATCTCTTTGAAAATGGATGCTGCATAAATGTAAAAAAAAAAGCATAACTACAATTACAGCCTCACGATTGTACGTCGCCACCAACAACTTGCGCAATATATGTGAAGTTTTAGCCACGACAAAAGAAAACGCTTCAAATGTAGATGTTGCTGCAAAGAAGCCGCGAATTCTGGTCTCGCTCCAACTATTTAAATCATCCAAAACGCTTTGGCTTTTTTGGATTTCTAATCACAGTCTCCTCGGGAAGCGCTAAATCCAGGATGCAGAGACGGCGTCTTTTGAAAAATGGTGTCAGAAGGGAACTTGTTTTGGTGCACGTGGAGACGGAGCACTCGGGACGCCTGAAGACCCGAGCAGGTTTGCCTTTTGGCTTGGTCCGCGTCTTTGTCAAAACTTGGCCGTTTTAAGCATTTTTGAGGTCGCTGTTGTTTCTCGACGCAATGACTCGCGGATAGCAGAAGGGGAGGAAAACGTAGACGGAAAACAGCTGACTGATGGCGGGCTTCATCCCACCGACGATCCATCGAGTCAGACTACCAGTTTCGAGCTGTGGTGTTAAAATAATGGCTGGAAAAGTGTCTTCGCAGAACACTATGTTATTACAGTGAAGTCCACTTCAAAATGTTATCCCGTCATATATTTCTTGTGAACTTTTGTCTTTATTAGCGTACCAATTCTGGTGTTTCGTGAGGTCACAGTGACCTTTTGCCACCAAAATCAAATCAGTTCATCCTTTAATCTAATTGGACGTGTGTGCCACATCTGAAGAGATTCCCTCGAGGTGTTCCTGAGATACCGCGTTTGACTGTCAGCGCGGACGGTAGTGCTGGACAACGGGCCGCGGTGACCAGAAACCAATTTGGATTCGTCATTTTGCTGACCAGAACCGCAGCGACTCTCGTGCCGGCTGCAGGGAACGCTGCAGCGCAGCGGCTTCTGTCGAAGCTGAACAACCCTCTTGTTGCGCAGCGCCGGCCTCGGGCGAGAGTCGAGAGCCGCGTAATGCACCGAGAGACGAAAGCCTTTCTTGTACTTTGACGTACTTTACCGTTTCCTTCCCTCTTCGCATCGCAGTACCTGTCGAGATAAAAAAAATAAAAAATAAAAAAAATAAATAATGAGGATTAGGACAAAAGGGAAGAACGGTAGGGTCTCGGTTGCTCTCGCAGCGGCGAACCCCTTGACATCCCTCCGGTGTCGGGCGGGGTAACGTACCGTCCTGCTGTCTGGGGCAGGATTCAATTAACTTCCAGTAAACAATGCTTCAGCTGCCCCCCCCCCCCCCCGGCATCTGAAATTACGTCCGCCTGCTATCTCTTTACCCTGCGGGCCGGGAGCATCAGGAGCGAGCTGTCAGAGAAACCTGGTGAACCTGCATTCTTTGACCCACACACACACACACACACACACACACACGCACACACACACACACACACACACACACACACACACACACACACACACACGCACACACACCCCCCACCGCGGCTGCAGATGCACGACGTTAATGTCATATCTGGCTACCGCCACGCTTGCAGTCGTCTCCTCCTGCAAACAGCCGCGACCGTCTGGAGCCATCACGTGTCGGCGGACGGGTACGGGAGTTAAGTAGCCCGGGCAGAGGCGTCTACTCCCCGCTGTAATGAGGCCCTGAAGGAGGCGGGCGGAGAGGATGGAGAGAGAAAGGAAAGGAAAGAGGATAAAAAATTAAAAAAAAATTAAAAAAAAATTAAAAATGGGAGAAAGTATGAAAATATGTGTTCGTACTCGAGTCGCACTTTTGTACCCAGAATAAAGCTACGGTAACTTGTACTGTAAATATACTCACTACAGCACCAAATGGTTCGCCGACATTTACATGCCAGTAAAAAAACTAGGCGCTTCATAAACATGGATCTGTTTGAACTTCTTTCGCCATCCGTCTTCAAGAAGAATTATTGGTTTCATTCCTTTTTTTTCCCCCCCGCATCCTTTGACAGGAAATAGAGAAAGACAACCACGCCTTACACCTAATGCTTTCATTTTTGTTTCGATTTCAAGCTTTGGTGACTCGACAAAAACACACTTTGCGGTTTAGCTTGCCAAGTGGTTCTGGTTAACGTTTAAGCAAAGCTCACCATCTTGCCAGATTCAAACGTTTAGTAACGGCATCACCTCCCTTGAAGTAGTGTTCCTGTCCAACAGATCGATGCGAAGTCTGGTAATTTCCCTTCTAGCTCTCCGATTCCTTGTTGAGTTGTTGAAAGGCGGAGGGGTCGAGCAAACGGTTCGCAAGCAGCCGCAGAAACCAAAACAATTAGCCACAAAAGGCCAAAAGGTGCGCCGAGTCGGTGTAAATTCTCCGATCGAAATCACTTCACATCGGTGAAAAAGCCTCTTAGTGTCTGATTTAAGTAGATTAAACTAATGAACGCAAGAGAATACAATTCATTCAACATATTTTTGTTCCTCGCTCCAAAAGCTCAAATTTACGAGTTTGTTCATTTAAAATTTATGTTTATGGTTGAACCTTTTTTATTTTTTATTTTTTTAATTTTGATTCAATATAAACTGTCAGTGAGACATCGATGTCAAACATTTTGTGTAATAGTTTACTTAATTAAAAAAAAAAAGTGATTTAAGGTTTTGTTTTGCTTTTTCAACGTAGATTGCTTTATAATGACATGAAATGCTTCTCTCTATAAATACATGCTGTAGTGTTGGCAGGCATCTTATTATTCCACTTAGAAGATTAGACCTTTTTTTTTGGAGCAAATTCTACATCACGAGTGAATTAGAGTAGAAGAACGCAACAATTCCAGCGACGAACAAATGCCTCACTTTATGACGGCACGATAATTATTCACCTAAATCAGTTCTGCTGTTGTGTCTCCAGCTCCGACCGCCGCCCGAGCCGCGATGTGGCTCCAGGCGCCGTCCGGGCTCTTTTCTTGTCCCCGACCGAATTTGCACCGACAGGCTTTCTCGTTCTGGGGAGGGGGGTGGGGACATTCTCCTGTCCCAAACTGTAAACTTATCAGTCCCACGACTAATGTATTCTACTACTGCGCAGACAGATGCCGGGGAAAGGTACACGATCGATACTCTCCTGTTAACATCACAGGAAGGAGGAGGAAGAAGAAGGGGGGGAGGAAAAAGAAAAGGAGAGGACGGCAAAAAGGAACGCTCGTCTGCCAGTCAGACACGAGTACGTTGAGGTGGTTTTGACCCTGAAGGGTTTGACAGGTAATTTAGACTTTACAAGGACAAAAAGAAGGTGTGGGGGAGGAAGAGGGGGGGGACTGAGACTGATGTCGTAACTGTAGATCAAACCTCCCCCTCCCCCCCGAGGAAATTGCAAAAGGAGTCAGCGGACGGTGAGAGGTCGGAGAGAGTCGGGAAGGAAAGGGGCGGAGAAAAATGAAAGAGCTAGGAGATAAACCACCTGGACAGGACGGTGCGACAACCCCCACCCCCGTTACTGCCGCAGTGAATTGTGGGTAAGGGCGAATGCAGACACCAGTGTATAATACTGAGCAAATTACACTGTCACACGTCAAGGCTCGGACATCACGGAGGCGCGCTCACATCGTCACAGCCGCAGCGTGAAACCGGTCAGAAACTTTCGGTCTGCGACGGCAACAAGAATCTTCTTCTTATTATACATATAATCATGTATATTATACATTATAAATTATTATTTTATTCTTTTTTAGTTCACAATAGGGAACAAATGAAATTCCTGATAGCACCCGGATAGGACGGTAAATGGAAATGAAGTAAAGAAGTAGGAAGGAAAGACAGAAGGAAAGATCCTATATATTTACACTCAGTTGCCAATTTATTAAGCACACCTAGCTTAAACTAATACTTTGTAAATTCATTGTAAATCAAACCTTCATTAAGGTTCGGATGTTCAGTTTTTGTTGAAATTGTTTATTGAAATGTGCCTTCAACTTTATGATCGTGTATTATTTACTACATCATATTATTATTATTATTATTATTATTATTATTATTCTCCAGAGGGATGCTTTTGCTCTTCAGCCTACCCTCATTGATATAAATGGTGTGGACAAAATAATAGAACACTTGCCAGTAAAATGCGATATTATATCTCTAAAGCATCCAGCGGTTGTGGATCAACGCTGTGCGCCATCTTAGTCAAATCTGTGAAATGCATCAACAGCTAACTGTTTAGTAAAATTCAAATTCATTGACAAAAACCCTGAAACTTCCAGCTTTTTAAATGCTTGCCCTTTTTTGGATCGCTGAGTATGCAAAAAAAAAAAACCCAAAAAAACAAACAAAAAACATTGGAAGATGTCAAGTGATGGGAATTTTTACTTTTTTTTTTCTGACATTTAAGATATCAGTAATTGAGAAAGTACTCAGTAGACAAATCCTGAACAAAAATGATGGTTATGTAGAGACACAGCTTGTTGGAGAATACCAGAATAACGGTTTAAGATGGTGGAAGTGGACGTTTTTTTTTCCGGTTTAAACATGAACTCAACAAAAGTGTCTGTAGCTCCTCAAAAGTTACAGACTCTCGTGGAAAACAGGCCTCAAGTACGGAAATGTCCAGTGTTTAAAGATTCAAAGTTTTGTCTCGGGTGCTTTCATGATTAGTTTCGGGGAATTTTTGCCTTTATATTAAAGCAAAATGATGGACATAAAATGTGGCACGGACATGAGCCGTAGGACAGACAAATCCCAAATCTGTCAAACTACAAATACTTCCGGAAACACTCGGCACAAAAAGGTTCCAAGGAAAACATCATTCTCCTTAATGAACTCCAGATCGGCCCGTCGATAATCTAGACAATCCATTTCCCTAAACATCCTCATTTGTTTCCGCTGGGCTTGTATTCCTGTACTACATATACCCGTCATCTTTTCTCACGCACACTCACAACACCCACAGAGATCAATGCAAGCTGCCTCAGCAGACTGACCGGGCGGTCCGGGTCAGAGATCGCTCTGACACATCTACTGTGTCATCGTCATCATCGGCGAAAGCGAGGCGCGGCGCATCAGGTCGGGATGTCGTACCAACCGGCCGACACCGACATCATCGCTGTGACACTGTTACCCCCCTGATATGATAGTTATCATATCAGCATCTTGGTTTAGTTTTAGCCAGACAAGTGGAAGCAGGGTTTTTTTGCTGTTTTTTTTTTTTTTAAAGCCTCGTGGTTATTAAAAGATGTCGAGAACCGTGACGTCTGTTGGACTCGTTCTTTTTCCAAAATACATCTTTATACCGGTAACGTGTTCTGAAAAATAAGATAAGAAAACCTAGTTATTGCTAAGATTATACTCAGTCAACCTTTTTTCTTCCAATTTGTTTATTATGAGACATTATGAGACGGCACAAGTCGTAATTTGAGGTGTGCATTGCGTTTAAACTGGGAAAAGGTTTGGTTAAAATCAAAATAAAAACAAAGTTTTCTACGTACATGCACCTCATTGCAGTATCTGACACGATTGATCACCTGCCAGTTATTTGGGTCTTACTGACGCTGCTCTTTGGTCTTAAATCATACTTATCTGACAGATCTCACTTTGTTAGACAGAAAAAAAACAATCCGACCACATTAAGGTCAGCTATGGTGTGTGTGTGTGCCACAGGGATCCGTGCTGGGTCCTTTTCTTTTCTCCATTTCCATGCTGCTCCTTGGTACATGACTCTACGGGGCTCCATGCCTATACGCAGATGATACTCAGCTTTCCATCTCTACTAAAGCCTGACATCCTGTCGTCGGTTAGCGGAGCTGGATGAATGGCAATTAGAAATCTGGTGATGTCGTCAAACATCCTTTTGAAACACTGAGAAATTAGAAATGCTACTTCAGTTCAAAGCAGAAACTAACTCAGTGATCTCGATCTGAATGTAGATAGTTCTGCAATTTCTGAAAGCATGTGTCTTATTTGATCCTAACGTCTGTTTGAAAACATATCAATTATAGTTCAAAGATTTATGAAATATCAAGGCTAGTCATTGTTCGTTTATTACATACAGCCGTTTGAGACATGTTTTGCGATATTGGGCTATAATCAACTTTGACTTTAGAACACGTAACCAGCATAAACAACCACAGCTGGCAGTTTTACATTGTTTTGGCAAAGGTTTCCATCCAAAGTAAAACTCCATATGTAGCATGTCAGAATCATAACTCAATACTGAAGCCACTGCAGATGCAACTTAGGATATAGGTCTCTGAAAGACACTGAATGACAGCTCCGGGGAATCAAAGTCAGCAAACGAGACGCCAGCTACGTCTTCAAAGATGAATTGTTTACCACAAGATGTCAAAGCAACCTTCACTTCACCAAGATGTATTTGAATATCTCATGTGCTATTCTGTGATTGTCCCACTACCTCTGTGTAATTTTAAAGTAAATATGATGTTTGTTTGGACTCTTTGATCGCGTGAACGTCTTTTCAGGTAGACACCATTGTTTGTTTCTAAAAAGGTGTATCTGTGACTTCCTGTTTCCTGTCTACAACAGATAACTATGACAGAAAGAGGGTCATGTTTCATAGTTAATCATTTCTTCTTGTCTGACTTAATCTTAACTCATTACGGCTCGGTCCTTTCTCGGCTGAAGCTCAGGTTTCAAAAATGTCCCAGCAGAACTGTGACATGAGATCCTGTGTCGACGGTTTATGTTGTTTTAAAAAAAAAAAGAAAAAAAGAAAGACTTCGGGAGGCATCCGGCACTGCGGGGAGGATGTTTTTCGGCTTGTATCGCCGAGGATTTGGGGTAAACTGCGGCATTACTCTGACGGCGGGAGGTGACAGGGCAGCCTGCTGGCATGTGTGTGTCTCCTCGGCCCGCCTCTCTGCTTGTGTTAATGAAGGACGGCGTGACCTCACGCTCGGGCCACCATAGGCCCGGGCCAGCTCATTAGTCCGAATCCGAATCCAGGCGTGACCCCTTATGACACCGACAGAACTATATTTATCACCAGCAAATCATGAGTTTATGCACACCAGTAGCGCGCAAGGTCAAATATAGAAAAGCATCTGCTTGTTTTTATGTCCCAACACATCCCACGCCCCAGCAGCCCCACGTTTTACCCCGGAAAAAGGCTGTTTTTGCTGTTTACGGTGGAAAAAGGTCATGATGGGTATAAGAAGAGTAAAACATGGAGAAGAGCTGCTTCTTATGGAGCGAAAAAATGTGCAAAATTGACTCAGTCTTCTGCCTAAATATTTCTCTTACTTACTGCTAATGCCTAAATGGAAACGGGAGAATCACACAATTGTGGACCGTGTTACAGCCTCGTGAGGCCGGCATCTCTTGTGGTGCTGTTATGATCCCACCCCACACACCTCGCATTTAGGCGTCACGGCAGACTCCGGTCCTTTTTTTTTTTTTAAATGTTTTTTTTTTTTTTTTTAACCCCGATAATTCGCACGTTTATGCCCCCGCTAAGAGATCACGAGACGGCATGCTGTCGGTCAGTCATCAGCTTTGCCCTCATGCAAAGACGGGAAGCGGGACGAGGAATCGGAATCCATCCCGTCCGGTTCCCATTCAACACATCCAGGTAAAAAAAAAAAAAAAAAAAATCACCGCCACCTCCTCCCCTCCTCCTCGTCCATGATCCACCGTGTGAAAACAAACTCTGATGACACAAATTCATCCACACACACCGCCAATGTTGCGATAACACACACACACACACACACACACACACACACACACACACACACACACACACACACACACACACACACACACACACACACACCCGACATAAAGTGTGATGTGGCTTCTCTAAGTCCTATTTTTGGTCACCATCAATCAGCAGTACCTCTGCTGCGCCTCTCAAACATCTACACAGCCGTATGCATCCGCTCTCTTTCAAGGGCACGAGCTCTTAAGATGCCAGCAGATTGACATATAGCAAGAAACAGGAACAATTACAAGGTCACGCACACGCACACGCACACGCACACGCACACACACACAGAGCCGTGTTGCTGCTGCACGCCAGTAAAGAGGAAAAAAAAAAACCCACAGAGATAAAGAGAGAGATGCTCCTACCATTTCTCCCACTGGTCCTCCATCCAACCCTCTTCTCCTTCCCCTCCCGAGTCCATACTGTAAGTGAGCAGGGCATCCACAGGGAAAGAGGAGAGGAGGAGGAGGAGGAGAAGGAGCAAAGAGGGTTAGAAAGTGAAGGAGGGAGGGAGAGAAGAAGAAGAAGAAGAAGAAGAAGGAGGAGGAGGAGGAGGAGGAGCGAGCAGGAAGGGAGCCGGAGGAGGAGGAGGAGGAGGAAGGAGAGGGGAGGAGGGGTACCAGCTCGTCCGGGTCGATGAGGAGAGAGAGGCGTCCGACGGAGGCGTCCCTGCTGCCGCCGCTCATCCGGAGAGCGAAGAGGGAAAGATGGGGAGGAGGAGGGTTGAGGGGGGGGGGGGGGGGGGGGAGTATTTGAAGCAGAGGAGCTCTAGAGCTGCCAGAGAGGAGTAGTGTTATATAATCTACTTCCCTCTCTCTCTCTCCGTCTCTGATTTTTACTCTGTCCTGTGTGCATCACATTTACTACGCCACTGCAGGAAACTGCTGCTGTTAGCAGAACATCCAACGCTACAGGAAGCTGGAACAGGAAGAACATCAGCACAAGAGGACACTCCTCTCTCTCTCTCTCTCTCTCTCTCTCTCTCTCTCTCTCCCCCCCCTCCCTCTCTCTCTCTCTAAAACACTGTCATACTCAATAATTCACGAGGTCCATTGATCACAGAAGGCTCCTAATTTCCCCTCGTCTCCCTTCTTTCTCTCCATTCATCTCCCTGAAAAGAAATGCTCTGGCTCGTCGCGGTCTATCAGCGAAGTCCTGCAACCTCCAGGGTTTCGTCCGGCGAGACGGCGACATCGATAACGAGAAGCGGGACGAGTACGACCGGACCGGTCGGAAAACGAGCTCGCCGGTTAATTCGCATTAAATCTAAACCGCCCGACTTTTTGAAGTAAAACTCTAAAATCCGGCCAAATCGTTGGTAGTAATCCAGAATTATAATCCACGAAGCTCTGGTACGTGTACCACGGTTGGTACGCCGCGAGGCTCCACCTGGCGAGTCACCATCTGAACTGCCATCATCC
The DNA here is from genome assembly GCF_029030835.1 of Brachyistius frenatus. Lineage (NCBI taxonomy): Eukaryota > Metazoa > Chordata > Actinopteri > Embiotocidae > Brachyistius > Brachyistius frenatus. The sequence continues at coordinate 1,589,114 of NW_027210655.1, forward strand.
ACGGGATCTACCAGATTGTCATTCCACATACGACCACTAGAGGTCGCCTAACTTTAAAAACGTGACCTATTGGGGTCCAGTCTCAGTCTCAGTCGCTGCAGGCAAACTTTAGATTTCACTTTATTAAGACACTAAATCCTTTTTTTTTTTTTTTTTTCTAAACTCTGCCTTAGAGTGACCTCGGCACGATGGCCATTTTGTACTCTGCAACATTTTTTTTTTTTTTTTTTTAAATGGCTCGATATTTTTACACTGAGAAGCAGAAATATGAATGCCTGGCTTCAGAGGGAGGGAGAGAGAGAGAGGGCGAGAGAGCGGCCTCCCACTATTGTCTGTGTGAGATGTTTAATCCTTGTGCAGCTTGTCAGCAGAGGCGACACTTAACCGTGTAAACTCCACGAGGGTCGACGTGCGGCCGGCTCAGCTCGTTTCAAAAGTCCCGGAGAGAGTTGATCCGTCGCGGAAACAAAAGGGCCGCGAGCGTCTTGTCTGTCATTTCTGTTTTAACCGATTCATATTTGACTTCAACACACGATGGAAATGGTCATTTGGTTCCAAACCAACAGAGCAGGATTACGTTCAAATCATCGCCGTTCGTGCAGACTCAAAACTTCCTCCCGTTTGAAATTCCACATCCTGCTCAGAAAAAACGATTTGAATTCCACCAATGCATTTATTATTTTTTATTTTTATAAATATATACTGAAAAATTTGGATTCAAAATCTCCATTATCAGGTTTTAAGTTTCACCTTTTTTAAAAAAAAAAAAATTAAAAAAATGTTGTATTATTTTTGCGCAAAGAGACAAAGACGGAAAGAGTAAAAGAGACGCAGGGACATGACACTGTATATGCAGGGAGGGGGAGGCGCCGTCAGGTGAAACGTGCCTTGTCAGCAGAATTGAGAGACAGCAGTAAATAATCAGCAGAAGGGAAAACCATCAACCGGAGCAATTAACTGTCCACTGTGTCAGCTTCTCTTCTTCTGTGGGTGAAATTCAAATCAGCCCCAATTTAAATTCGTTCTCTCTCCGAAGATACAAAAAAAAAAAAAGCTGGAAAACTACACAGAAATCCTGCTGAAAAAAAACAACAACTGAAATTGTACTTTTTTTAAAAAAATTTTTTAGGGATTTCAACAAAGCCAACGAAAGACGGATGCAGTGAATCAGGGGAAAACTGACACTTCAGAATCTGCTAAACCCCTTCTCACCCCCCCCACCCCACCCCCACTCTCCTCCCCTCCCCCAACCTCCCCCCCCTCTCGCTCTCACACATCCCTTTCACATCCCACACCCTGTGAATCCATCTGCCTCAGCCCGTCTTTGTCAGCAGAGTGGCGTCGGGGTGGAAGATGAAAGAACAGGAAGAAGGTGCACCGATGAATTAGAGGGAGACGGCAGACAACTCCCCGCTTCCTTTTGATTATTCAGTAATGTGTTTGTTTGGCCTCGCGGGTCTGATTCACGCGGATCGTGAAAAAGCAAACAAACCGGAGAATGTATTCCAGAAAACTGCAAAACGGGCATTTTACGGCGTGATTTGGTATTATATTGAAAATCTGAAATGAGGGGCGTCAAGGTGCTAAAAAGGTAAGACTGCAAACATCAAATGTAGAGTATTAACTAAAAAAAAAACAACAACAACAACAACAACGCCCTAGAGAAGTATTTCATCAAAATAGTTGCCGATTAATTTCCGGTCAACTATTAAATTTCAGCTCCAGTTGATGCTCACCTACAACAACAACTGTGATATCAAGCTGAGTTTTAAACGTGGACAGAAACAAACGAGTAACAAAAAAACAAAAAATCTTATTTTAACAGAAATGTATTATTAATATTAGTATTACCACAGCTGTCATCTTAAAAAAAATATATATATATATATATATATATACACATATATATATAGAGAGAGAGAGAGAAATGTGAGAGATTAGTTTTGCCTCAAGAGGGATTTCTAGTTTCATGTTGCTGATCATGTTTCACTGTTTTTTTTTTCTCCCATAATGCACTACAGAATTGACTGCAATCGTCCACTGTGCTGTTGCTCTATACATGCTGCACTGCGCACGCACACACACACACACACACACACACACACACACACACACACACACACACACACACACACACACACACACACACAAATTCCCTGCTGCGCCCTCTGGTGTTGTAAATGATCGGTGCAGCCTGAGAGCGTTTAAAGGAACAGCTCACAGAATTATACGAACTACAAAAAGTCAGCTTTCATCCTTCAAGCTCGTTAAGAAGAAAATCACTGCAGCGTCTTTCCTCATTGAAGTTCTTTTTTTTTCTTCTTCTTCTTCTTCTTCTCCAAATCCTGATCTGACTCCCGCCGAGCGTCTGCCGGTGCGGATTCTTGATCCGGTGTTACATTATACAGCGTATCTGCCGAGTACACACCCCGTTTAGTTAAGACTGCTGAAGCCGACTGGATATTTCTATGAAAATACACCCCGCGTCACACTTTTTCCTTTCACGATTTTGTGTTCTCTAATTTTGCGACATCCTTTAAGAGTTTTTCTTTAATATCGGGGAGGAAATGATTGCCAGCGTGGATCTGTTTTCTTTATTTTTTTTGCCGAAAGATTTGCGACAGTCTCTGGTTACCTCCAGCAGTGAACACGGGACTGATATTAAAATGCAGTTTGCAGCCCGCAGCACCGCTTCAGACTATTTTTAACTCTGCTGTCGTAGCTTTTTTTTTTTTTTTTTTTACAAAACATCTGTAGTAATCTTTGTTTATTTTCCCTGTTCGTACCGTAGCATCTAATCTCACGGCAACCACACGTCTCTACCGACTTTTGAGGCGTGAAAGCGGTTAGAAAACTGCTTTCAGGTGCATCACTGCCACCGTCTGGCGGTGATGTGTTACTACTAGGCGCTGCAATTTTTTTTTTTTTTTTTTAAATCTGAAAATTAGGATTCAAACCTACACAAGTGTGATGTGGAAACATTAAATATCAGACTAACTTTCCAGTGAAGTAGGAACCGTACGTTCTTCAGTACAGTAAAAATGTAAATAGTTTCTGGATTAAAATTCTAAGAAGATAAATTGACCTTTTATAAAAACCTAACTGTCAAATCTGAATTTTTGGGGGTTTTTGCGTTGCATGTTGCCTTAAATGTCTGAAGAAATCAAGAAAACTCATATTTAAGCAGCACAATATAATGTTTAATCACCTGCTCGACTGATTATCGCAGATATTTCATACGCAGAAGATATTTCATGGTGTTTCGTGGCAGAGAGTAAAATACCAGATTTGTCCGCGCTCCTTCCTAAACATCCTTCACAGAGCCCTACATATATATTTGCTGACACTAATATGTATAAATGATTTAACTGGTGAGGAGATAATAAGTCATTCAGTGTTACCAGCTGTGGACAAATCACCAGGAAGTACTGGATAAGCAGACTGCCGCAGGTTCGTCCGGCTGAAATATTGCTATTTCTTTTTTTTTTTTTTTTTTTTTTGTCTGCACGAAACACGAGATGATGCCTTTTGCTTCAAATTTCAGTAAATCTATCGTTCCTCCCGGTGAAAGCGTTTCGCTATCTCCGATGCATAATGAATACGCTCCGCCAGAACTCGCACAACAACTCCACAACTCTCTGCTGACACATCCTAAATATTTCAGTCGCCCCAAAATGAGGTCACGTATATATATATATATATAAAAAAAAACAAAAAAGCGAAAGAAAACCGGCGACTGAACGGAGATCCGCTCTCTCTCGTATCTCGCACGTTGAATATCTCCGCACAAAGTGCTGCACAGACGGCGGCAGATCGACCGGCAGCGGCGTGCGGAGGTGACGGGAGAAAAAAAAAAAAAAAAAGAACATGGCAGCATATGGCCGCTCTGGGACCGAGCCAAAACCCCGAGGTCCTAGATTATCCTGCGTCCTTTTTTTTTTTTTCTCTCTCTCTCTCCAGCCAACCCGCAACACACAAATATCAATCAGTTCAAAATCACCAATAACACATCATGAAGGAAAAAAACATGCTTAGGTTTAAAAAAAAAAAAAAGAAATAAAAGCGCGTAACTCCTGATTTAATAAAAGGGGAGAACCGATTGTTGTCTTAAAAGCCAGAAATCTTTATTTATTGTCTGATTTTTGTATTGTATGATACACTAAAGAGTACTTTAGGGGCCCAAACTGCTGTCTGGTTTTTTTTTTTTTTTTTTTTTACCATCTAACTTTTAATATACAGAACATGAATCACTGATGACGTAGATTTGTTGAGTATCTCCTGTTTGAGTTCCGGTGAAGGTACTTTGGTTTACCTTTCCACTATCATCCCTTCAATTTGGTGCGTAACTGAAACAGCTACCAGCGGCGTGCATTCCTTGTTTCTCCCTCCCGACGGCTCGAGTTGTTTTCCGCGTTATATTGAGGCGCATAAAAAAAAAAAAAAAAAAAGTATTTATATATTTTCCTGTCAGAAGAAAAATCAAACGCTGCCGGAGCGACTGAGACGCCGCTGTAATAACAACATGAAGCGAGATGGTTGGAGAGCCGCCTGGTCGCAGCTCTGCTAATGAGATGGGTCACACGCTGGGCCTCGGTGTGTGTGTGTGTGTGTGTGTGTGTGTGTGTGTGTGTGTGTGTGTGTGTGTGTGTGTGTGTGTGTGTGTGTGTGTGTGTGTTTTGGTGTTGCTGTTGCTGTCTCACAGGGGAATATTGATCACAGGCCTCCATCCACTCAGTCATAACACAGAGGAATCACAGATTCTCTTCAGGCTACACTGGAGATTCACTGTGTGTGTGTGTGTGTGTGTGTGTGTGTGTGTGCGCGTGCGCGTGTCTGAGCACGACAACACGGTGCAGATAATCTCTTAGCGTGCGCCGCTCTCTGACACGTCGAGCTCTACCGCAGGTGCATCCGCTCTGCAGCACCGTTTACGCGGTCGGCCATGAAGTTGGGATTTCAAAACAACTCGATTATTAATTCATTCTACGCCATAAAACGCCCAAGACAACTCCACCAAGAGCACAAAGAGATTCTGCAGACCGATTGAGTCTGAAAAAACAAAAGCAAAAAAAAGTATTGAAACTGTACAATTTCTATTTTTTTTTTTGACGTTATTTCAAATAAGCGATTGTGAAAATGGCCACGCGCGAATTCATTCTGCGGCTGATTTTGAGCTAGCGCCCCTTAAATTACGCATTCAAAACCACGTTCGGTTATTGATACAAACATACAACTTGTTTTGTTTTGTTTACACACCTCCACGTTTAAGTTAGCATTTCAAAAATATTTTCCCCCCCTCCCCCCCAAAAAAAAAATTCGGACAAACTTCAAAGTTCACTGGAAATATTCTCAAACTGTAAAAAAAAAAAAAAAAAAAAAATGTTAAGAAAAAAAAATGATGAGGCACAGGAGCTCTGATAAAAAAAAATAAAATAATAAAAAAAAAATGGCAATAAACTTACCAACAACATCAAAATCCTCTAAAAACTCATTATACTGATAGTATGTACTTACTGTTATTGTATGTCGTTAAAACACGTGTAACACTACTGACAGGTTAAAGTACACCACAACAATATAAACAGTATTTTCGTGACGAATCCATCTCGGTGATGATATTGCAAAGGGAGCTAAGAAAAATAAATAATAATAAAAAAAAAAAAATAGCAGTGAATAATGCTGCTGTACGAGGTTTAATGTCATTATTCGATGCTGGAACTCGTTAAGCCCTTCGTATCCACTGTTACAGGCGGTTTTTTTTTTTTATGGTTGGAGCAGAGCAACAAAAAGTGTGCGACATGTTTTGAAAAAAACAACAACAACAACAACACCAACAAAAACATCGTTGTCTCGGTCCTCCGGGAGCAGACACGCCCAAACCACCGAGCGGTGCGACTCAACAACACACTGCGACTCGGGGAGAGAGGAAAAAAAAAAAAAAAAAAAAGAACCCAACAGCTGCAGCATCAGCACCCCGAAATCTGCAGAGCCGCGGCGGCTCGACGCGCGCTCGCAGCCCCGCAGCCCCGCCGGCGGCCGAAGCAAAGGCAAGACTCCACTCTGCTACCCGCCTCTCCCTCCCTCCCTCCCCCCGCAGGTGGTGGTGGTGGGGGGGGAGGGGGGGGGCTCTTACCTGAAGCTGGCCGGGGACTTCACCTGGACGTTGTGGCCAGACGGCGGGGGGGTGGAGGCTTTCCTCTTCTCTCTGTCCGCCATGCCGCCCCCGTTCTCATGTCCCCACTGTGCAGCCAAGCCCCGGCAGAAGAGAGACACCTGAGCGGTCCGGCGATGCCGCGATAAGGGTGCTGCGTTCGGGGACGGTGGGGAAAACGGCAACTTGGCTTAACTCTTGCAAGAATGACAAAATACTGTTGTGCAGGAAGGACCTAATAGCATAATTTCATACTTACCGTGACATATTGGGATTATGTTTAAGAAAAAAAAAGAAAAGTGGGTTGCCTTGAAGTGCTTGGTTGACAGATTATTTTTTTGTCCACAGCAACTTACACTATTCTTAAACTTTCATTTTAATAGTTTTCCATAAATACTATTGGTTATGATACTTCTTTTTTTTTGCCAACTTTTTGTTGTATACAGTAACAATAAACCACAACCATCAGAATAGTTTATAGTTCAAAACATGATTGGTGAAGACAATTCAAAAAAGCTGTAGACAATATTTTTTGGGAGGTAAAAACAGATTTGACGGGACCTGCAATTTTATCTGTATTATTAATCATTAAGAAACCGCAGTCAAATCTGAATGAGGAAGTGCAGCTTTGCTCAATTTCAATGGCATTAAATGTTCAATTTGCGTGTTTGTATGAAGCTGAATGAATACTTACATACAAATTAAAAAAATTTTGAGTCAAAGCTCGCTTTGACAATTTGACATCGAGCCATTTCCTGCGTTGTTTTCCAACCACCATGTAGATTGAATAAATACTGCAGGAATGTCACTTCTTTCTGTGGTTCACTGTCATTTTGTTTGGCAAAAACAGACCTGAGAACTTCTTATTTTTATTCTTTGGGGTTTTACACCTGTTGGCATCCTTTTAGTTGCATTGCTGCCTCCTCCTGGGTTTTAATTGGCTGATCCTGTTCGACTTCAAATTAGTTCCGTTGCTTTCAAAAATCCAAATAAATGTCCTCCCCCTCCATCTTGTCCCTACACTCAAGCAGTCCTTTAACCCTGCGCTGGTCCTGATCTCTGTAAACCAGAAACAATTGCCCTGTTTTCCTCTTCATTAGCTGCATGTACCATTGAAGTTGCTCCGATCAGCTCTTAATCTGCTTGTAAAAGCTATTTTCTGTCTGCTATTTCTTACCCTTTCTACTTTATTTTATTACCCTTTCTACTTTATTTTATTTTTCATGTTAAGGATTTAGAACGCAGAACCAGGCTGTCTTTTTAAGTGCCTGAACAGGGCGCCCATACTTAACCATACTTGACCTGGTTTTCAGCTTAATTAAAGAGTTTTACTGATGCGTTAAGCCTATTTAATGCTGGTATTGGATATGTTGTGCAAATAAAACCCAGCAAATAACTTGCACTGTTAAATGTCACGGAAAGCAGAGTGTCGGATATTAGATCAAGGGAGAAGTTATGGCTTTTTTTAAAAAAAAATTTATTTAAGTTAAATAGCAATAGCTTTCCACTTATTTAGTTACACTTCAGATCTGATTTTGGAGTTTGAAGACAGTCTGAAAAGACCAGTAAAAACCATAGTTGTGGATTTTTAAGTTAAATCTGAAAGAAAGGATTGAATATTCATACAGCCTCATAAAATATGTGAAAACCCATCTGTGGAATGTCTCATTTAAAGAAGGCCGTTCTTCTTTGTTGACAGTAAATTTAACATTTTGGATTACAATTTAACATTTTGGATATACAATTTCTTTTGCAGTTATAGGAGAGCAACAATTTGCAAAATACACTCCTCCATCCTCCACCATGGAAATGGTTTTGTTATTGTGTGTAAACATGCCATATTTTCTGAACACAAGCAACACATAATGCATTGCATGCTGGTATTTACAATGAGACCATGAAGGCATCACCAGCTCCCCACAGAGATGGGAGGACTGGGAGCTGCATGCAAAACTCAGAGAAAATACAGGGATGGGTACCAACTACAGTTGGACATCAACAGTCAGCATCAGTTGAACTAGCCAGAAGTATCTGGTTGCAAAATATTTGTCAGATATCTTGAACCGATTTGCATGTAACAAATTTAAACTTACAGTAATTCATTAAGAAACCAAATACTTTAAAGACGTGAGAATGAAAGCTGGTTGATTTTTCATACAGAATAAAACTAACTAAAGGCATCTCATGAGATGCAACATGTTGTGTTCCTTAACATCCAGCAGAGGGCGACATGGTACATCCAAACACTATTTATTGACCCCGAGTCACTGACAAGTGATTACAGTGAGTTTAAAAACAAAATGAGTTCGATTTTCTTAATTTATTTTACAAACCAAGTACAACACATGATAGGACACAACACAATTTATTGTAGACTTTGCACACACACACACACACACACACACACACACACACACACACACACACACACACACACACACACACACACACAAGGAATGGGTACACAATGGGTCAACGCCTGACTTTAGGCGCATTGCCCAAGAAGGTTTCCTTTTGAGAACAAGCGTCACACTGATCCGTGACTCCCTCTTGGCGTGCCTCTTGAGTCCTGGCACTCCCGTGTCTTAAGCGGGGAAGAGACCGTCATTAGCAAACGAGCATCACCTGCTCTAATTAAACCCGGTATCCCGGCAAAGTGTGTCAAACACCCGTCAGTCCACGTCAGCATGCTGTGTCAGCGTCACGTTTTACCTCACCAGGACGTGACAAACCACGCGGTGAGATTTCGGAAATCAGGATTGGGCTCAAACACGATTTGGTCAAGTTTAGAAAAAAAAAAATGTCTCGTGGTTCGGGTTAGGATTTTTTGTTTTTTAAAGAAATCTACATTGCTTTTTCACTGTCTTGAATCCAGGTCAACTGGGTTTAAGTGGTGGTTGAAGGGAGGCAGTACACGCATGGGCCCGGTCCATGACATGTTAGAAGGTGGCTGGGAAATCAAACCGCCCAAAACGAAGAGAGATGATCAACCCTTACGGAGTGGAGGAGGCCGTTTTTTTTCCTTTTCACTCCGGAGATAAGATAATCTGCTCTCAGGTGCTACACCTGGTCAAATCCAGCGCTGGGAAAAAACGAGCAGTGCCCGTTGCGTTCAGGAGCCCCGTCAACCAGATAAACCGTGACGCATTATTCACCCGGCGGTAGTTCGCACAGAACCGTATAGACCGGACCCGTCCTTCTTGACCCCATTACGCCACACACTGTTGGAGTAGACCTCCCGTCTCCAGGACGTCTACCAATTCTTTCTGAACCACTTTTCCGTTCGTGTCTGGTAACCGGCCGGGCAGTGAACGCACCGTCACGCAGGGGCAGTTAATGTGATTAATTTTCATCAAGCGTTTTTTTAAGCTTTACCCGTACATCGGACTGAAATCAGAATTGTTCTTGTCAGTTCTGATCTTCTCTTACATCTTTCTCTTTCAACCCTCCTAAGCTTCTGTTTCTTGGTTTTGCTTCCATATGAAACAAATATATATATAAAAAAATAAAAAAATGATATATATATATATATATATATATATATCAACATGATTTTGTTACCATCCCAGCCTGAGGAAAATACAACAAATGAATGCTACCAACAGTCAGTTCCATTCATTTTACAAATATATGAACATGTATTTTGTAACGGTAATGAGACCATAAATTATGCAGTATTCTTTTGAAATAATACAACTGCAGCTAAAATCACACACCCTATACAGTCATGGTGTTAAAATACAAATGTGTGCACTTCAGTACAGTTCAGAGCGCTTAAAACAAAGAAATTGACAAATAAGAAATAATTACAGTAAGCTGTTCGTAGGTACGGTTAAGGTTCCTTTTCATTTGGCAGGCTGGTCTCAATACGTTGAACTCCATCAGGAATCTTTGGCACTCACGAGTCTCCGATCACACAAGTACCTCTGGACCCATCCACAGGGATTGAGGTCAAGACGGAGAAAGTTCTGGACCCTCTGAGCTCCCTGAATGAACTCTTCCAGCGTAATCTGACCTGCAGTACCAACCGATATTATTTGTTTATTTATTTATTTACGTGAAACAAATTCTGATCAGTCTCCTCAATGGTCAGAGGTGTTCCCCAGAGCTTTGTCTTGGGCCCCCCTCATATGTTTTTGAACTTCTTCCCAATGGCAATACTTTGAGGAAACTCGATATTCAGTTTCACCACCATGCAGATGACACCCAGCTCTACCTTTCTATCAAGATGACTCTCTTTTATTTCCAACTGCCTGCTGGAAATTCAAGTCTAGTTTTCTCATAACATTCCCAAACTTTGTCGCGATAAAACAGAGGTTTTCCTCAGACACGAAATCCACGTTGGCCAGACTTGACAGTTTTTTATTTGCTAATATTCGTTCAATCAATCAATCAATCAATCAATCAATCAATCAATCAATCAATCAATCAATCAATCAATCAATCAATCAATCAATCAATCAATCAAAATGTATTTGTATAGCACATTTTAAAACACAACAAAGGTTTCCCAAAGTGCTGCACATAAACAAACAGTCATACATTCGAAAAGACTGGATTAATAAAAATAAGTAACGTTAAAATCAAGACAAACTAACATATCACACAAAAGTGCTAAGTTAAGATCAAAGCGGATAGGCCAGTGGAAAATAAATAGGTTTTTGAACGGCTTTTAAACTTTGGTAAGGTGGACGACAACCTAATTTGAAGGGGAAGGTTGTTCCAGATCTTAGGGGGCTGCAGCAGAGAAGGCACCGTCGGCACGGGTCGTCATTTTTGTTTTAGGAACAACTAAAAACTGTTGTTCGAGAGACATGAGTGAGCTAGGTGGGGTTTGGGCTGCAGCAGGTCGGACAGATAGGTAGTGGCGGATCCATTTAGACACTTAAATAGAAACATTCAAATTTTAAAATCAATTCTGTACTGGACTGGTGGCCAATGAATGGATTTTAAGATCTGTGAAATGTGTTCACGCCTGCGTGTACCAGTTAATATTCTCGCTGCAGCGCTCTCCACCAACTGATGGCGTGAGAAAAGATTTTTGCCGATTCCAGCATACAAAGAATTACAATAGTCCAACGTAGAGGAGATAAAAGCATAAATAACTTTCTCCAGGTCTTTCGCGGAGAGAAAGGATTTGACTTTAGCTCAGTATTAGCTAAGTATTGACAATCCCATAGTTCCTCCTTTCCCCCCAGGTTAAGAGTGCAATCCCTGACGGCACATTATCTTTTGAAGCACACGTCAGTAATATCACTCAACCAGCAACGCTGCCATTCTCACACATGCTCAAATCTCATATCGATTATTATAACTCTACCCGCTCCGGTCGTACTCTCAAGCTTCTCCATAAACTTCAACTGGTCTTAAATTCAGCTGCTTGTATTTTTTTTACCCGAAACGCTTCCAAAGAACACATCACCCCTGTCCTCCATCAGCTTCACTGGCTTTTTGTTAAATAACGTATCGATTTCAAGATTTTGAATCCCACCTTCAAGGGTCTTCATACCCGAGCACCTCCGTATTTTTCAAACCTCCTTCACACCTACTCACCCTCCCGTACTCTCTAATCCTCCACCGTCATCCTCCTCACTTAAAATCCTGCCCCGAAACAAACCTTTTCCATCTCATCCTGACTACACTCAAATTAAGTTTTCCTTTTTGATTTGGAGTTTTAAACCTATATATATATATATATATATATTTTATGTTAACTTATTATTGTATATAGTGCTGTTTTGTTTTATTTATTTATGTCCTAATACTTTGCTGTTTGCTTATATTTTTACTGCATATTTGTATGGTGTCCTTGAGTGCCTAGAAAGACACTTGGAAGCAAAATGCACAATTATTATGTGTACTATTATTAAATATCTGAGAGTAAATGGTTCTGTAGCTGTTCAGGTTGTCAATTTACTTGTGTAGATTCGATTTAATTTACTTCTACACCTTAAAATCTTTCATTTTCTTGACCTTTTTTTTGTCAGATGCTTTATAAATTAAATGTCAGGTCTAAAAGTAGCAATTACACACCTGGTTGTAAATCCCATCGTTGATCCCGTCAAAACGTGACAGTAATGCGCCTAAAAGCTGTTTGCCCTCTACCATCAAACAACATTAAAAGAATAAGAATATGTTGCTGTCCTACTCCAGAGCTTCACGGGTAATGCAAATAGTCGACAAATAATCAAATAGTTCAGAGGGAATTTCAAATAGTATTTTTGCTTGAAATGTCCATCCTTTGTAATCACTCATTGCAACCCTGACCCCTACAGGTTTAAGTTTGTATTACAATTAATGTTGTCATTACTGTGTAATGGAAGAGTAAAAATGGAAGAAGAATTCATCTTTTATAAGTGTTGTTGGTCCCTGTTTCATCAATACAGAATTACTCTGCATAGTACGGCCTGCATTATAGAGCAGTTTGCCTTTAGATGAGGTTACAATGAGCTTTACCACAAAATCTATAGCGACTGACTGAAGTAGAACTACAATAAGTCCCAGAGGTTGAGGTCTCCATTAGTCATGTTGTTGATGGGGAGATGGAAAATAAATTCTAATAAAGAGCTGAGCATGCATTTTAAGTCTATTTCTACTGACATAGACCTAAAATGCATGCTCAGCTCTTCATTATAAATTTTGACAGTAGCCCTTATGTTGTATTTGTATATCTGGGATGCAGAACATGACAATGGTGTTGACAAGTTTTTTTAAATTTTTTTTTATTAAGCAGTAAAGCGAAACAATATTACTTTACAGTACTTTCATTTAGTTTGCATAGTAATAATATAATAGTGTCCCAGTAAATTTACCTTTTGCTTAAAAATAAAGCAAAAAAATAACAAGTGAAAAAGCACATAAACAATAATAAAAAAAAAGAAGCATTAAAATGAATCATCATTTACACAATGACACTTAAAAATAAGGCTGTAACTTGAGTGAGCGTTTAATACACTGTGTATGTACTTGTTTAAAAATGACGGGACATTGGTGTTTGAAGAGTACATGAAGATAAACTCGAGCTGTTATTGTATATGTAATAACAAAAGCACAAAATAATGATAAGTGTTATAAAAAATGATACATTTTTCAGTATATTCAAACTCATTTGCAAGTACTATTGTCCCTTAACTAAAATCTAAATGGCAAAGTAGACAACTTCATTCACAGCCTGTGAACGTTATACTGCACGTGTTGTGTCGGTTTAATACACTTCACAGATATGATTAAAAGCCGTGATCTTATCCGTGATTGTTCTTCCTTTTAAATGCCCAAAAGTGCATTCGACACTTCAGAAGTGCGCACTCTTCCTCCTCTGCTCCAGCACCCACCCGGCCGGGTTCATTTCCAGCTTCAACATGTTGAGCACCCAGGGGTCCTGCTGCGCACCTCGAATGAACTCCTCCATTGTGATATTACCTGAAGAACCAAAAAAAAAAAGAAAAAAGAAAAGGCATTCCAGGATAATTATTTTTACTGGTAATATAGGACATCTCCTCGTCCCACCGTGCTTCAATGACTGCACTCTAAATGTGACTAAATGCTTACCGTCTCCATCGGTGTCGACGGCCTGTAATATTCGTTCCACGACCTCGTTTACTGACATCTGTGATTCCCCCGAGTTGGGCTTTGAGCTTTTCTTAACCCGGTAGATACTCTAGATGGGGGAGGGGGGAGATTTTATTTTAATAACACTGCTGCCGTAGTAATGATGCACTCAATAACTGCCCAGGATTGAAATACATTGAGAGATAACTCAGCATTTTTATACCCCAGCATCAATGTTGACTTTTTCTTTGAGCATGAATCCAGAATATATCTTGAACACTTTTTTTTTTTTTTTTTTTTTAAATATGACCACTTCTCTAAAAATGAAAAAGGGGAAAGATACAGATTAATAGTTCAAATTCACAATCATAATTTGGTTTTGGGGAATTGATTTAAAAAAAAAAAAACACAAAAAAAACCACAATAGCATTGTTTAGTTTTTTTTAAGTGAAGTAAAGATTTGGAATTCAGCAGAAAAAAAATATTCTATTCAGACTTTAATTAGAGATATTGTGGTCATTAATAAACAACAGAAACACCAGAAGATGCATTTACATTCACTGCAGCATGATGACGAGAAGTCCTTCGTGCTTTCTGGACCGGTTTATTTATATGTGATAAAATAATCACTTTATATACTCAAACTCTCGCCAGTATACTCCCCTAATTCTTACTTTCACTACTTTGGAGATTGACGTCATCTCAGAAACGCTGAGCTGCGATATTTGCTCCTTGGCTTTTAAAAAATAACTGCTAATCTCTCTTCTTAATAAAGCTCAATATTTTACTCGCGTCCAACACCCGCAAGACATTTCGTCGACTTCGTAGGACTCACATCAATTATTGACCGTAGTTCATCCCTGTCTATGTAGCCGTTGTTGTCTTTGTCGTACACCTTGAACGACCAGCGCAGTTTATGCTCCAGCTCTCCCCGGAAAACGAGATTCAGCGCCGCCACAAACTCGAGGAAATCAATCGTATTGTCCTAAAAGATGAGAAAAAAAGTCGGGGTTACATTTTGACCGTACTGGACGACGCACGGGAAGTCAGGCTGCAACCGCTTTCACTCATCTCACCCCATTTTTGTCAAAAGCCCGAAACATGTTCTCCGCGTATTCAGACGCCTCTCCCGTCGGGTCCACGCCGAAGAAGCGCTTGAACTCGTGCAGGAAGAGTAATCCACTCGGACACTCCACGACGAACTTTTTATACATGTCCTGGAGGGCTTTGACATCAATCTTCTCGCAGCTCTCTGTTTGCTGCGACTGCCCCATAGCTGAAAGTGTAATTCAGCCGTCCATCGTCCTGCAGCCTTTCGGGGTTTAGTCTCGGCGACGGAGCAGCCACACCTGGATTAGATCTCTCTCAGACGTAGGTGTTTGTTATAAAGCCCCGCGGGATCCCCAGAGCTCGTAGGAGCGAGGTGATTAGAGTGGCCTCGGGATTACTGTGGGATTACGGGAGGGTTTTTCCTCTCGCCACCTTAATTAGGTTGTGCGTCTAAATCTGGGTCGCGGCCAAAGTCTCGAGTGGTTGAAATAGAACATGTATATGAATCATTCTAACTTGAAAAAAAAATAAATCAACGGTGTTGGCATTTCCATTGATGCCATACAATACATTTAAGTAAGGCAATATAAACATACAGTATGTAAGAGAACGGACGCCATTCAGTCTGGGATTAGCTGCCGACGCTAAATCAATGGAGACAAGTCTAAATTCTCCAAACTGTGGCGAGTTGACCACGATGCCTGGAACAACGTCCCTCCTGAGAATGAAAACACTGGTTATATACCCGTTTTGTCTTTCCTGCACTTTGTGTAAAATTAACTGACAAGAAAAGGTAGTCGTAACGCTATTATTTTTTTGAAAGCATATTTACTTTACTTTTAGTGCCCAGAACTTTTGCACACTATACTTAAATAAATGTCTGTCTCTTTATGTTCCTCTTTCTTAACCCACTGTTTGCAAAATGTGACCGTCCGTTGTTTGGATTTGGTCCGGTAAGTGTACAGCTCGAGCACTTCTTCACTTTGATTTAGCGAAACAACAAAACAAAGAGATAAAAGAGTCTAAAAAGCTGCATGAGCGACAGAGTTGGGTTTGATGTGGCATGAGTTGTGACACCCTTTTTCTCTTGTGCCAGAGGCAGTGTAACATTCATGGTTTTCAGTAAGGCTTGTCAAAAAACATGTCCCTGTCAAGATGAGCTGTTCGTGAACTTGTTAACCCATTTTTGGGGTTTATGATGAAACACCTGGAAAATGAATAACAGTCCCTGAAGCCTTGGCTACCAGAATCCTGAGTTGAGTTTTCAGAGCTCCTATGGAGACACGTGGCTCCGTGAATCGACATGCTCTGGATGGCCGCTGTCCAAATCCGTTGCTGTCGTTAATCAGGCTCCGTGTTATTTTCCTATTTAGAAAAAAAGAAGCTAAGACACTTACATGCTTGAGGCCGTGCTAACACGGACTTGGTGTATCAGTCTCTTTTAATTAGATTGCACTTGAGATTAGTGCTGTTGTTATGCTACAGAGACAAGTGCTTTGGAGGGAGAGGATCTCTGAATGCATTCAAACCGTGTCCAACAATGTTTTAAGAATAATTTATAGTTGCTTGTTTGATGCTTCACCATTTTACTAATTAGATAACTACTCAGCATCCTAGTTAGTAATTTATACTCATTCTCTGTATGTTACTAAGGTTTTAAGTAGATTTTTTTTTTTGTGTGTGTGTATCTGAGATTTTAAAACATTTTGCAATTTATGTTGTTCACTTGATTTTAGCGGGAAGAAGTGACGTTCCAAACCTTAAAGTAGGCCCGGACAATATAAAGATCTCTTGTTAAGCACCCGGTTGATGAGTTTGCAGCCTGTCAGTCAGCTTAAGCTGCAGAACAGAAGAACAGCAGCTCACTGTCAGCTGTGGTCTTTCAAATAAAGAGCCAGCTTTACATTATACATCACTTTCTGACGATTCGATGAAACGTAATGCTGAGGGATCTCACTAACTGCTTAGTGTGTATTTTTTGTTTGACAACTAAGACTCATACTGATGATGATAATGGAAATAAATGAAAATAATTTAATGATAATAAAACCTTTTTCAGCACTATTGTTACAAAATCATTCGCCAACAAAGACAATGAAAGAGAACTTGAAAACAATCCAATACAAACTCAAAGTTATAAGTCAAGGTAAGACAATGAAATATAAACACATAAAGGAACTAAAAAAAATAAGTAATAATTAAGAAAATGCTACACTTTAAAAGTAAGTCTTAAGAGACTGTGAGCTGATGAAGCCAAACAAGGAGTGGTGTGAGCTTGCGTTTGTGATTTGGTTAGACATCTGGCGGCTGCCATTGTGAACACTGTGAATCCTTGCGTTGATTTTTTTGGCTATAAGTAAACACAGAATTACAATAATCCAGACGAGATTAAATAAAAGCATAAATAACTCTTTGGAGAACATTAAAAGTCATACAAAACCTAAATCTGGAAATATTCCTGCAGAGGAAAAAAATACCATCAAGCTGACTTTTTAAAATTGAACACGAGAGTGAGATTGTGTGAAAGTGGGCACCGAATGCTGAGCTGAGGCAAAAGATGGCCAGAAGTGTGTCACCGGCAAAAACAAGGATTTGCGTTTTGGAGGGGTTTCGCTGAAGAGAAGTTTCTGCCGTCCAATCCTTAACCACAGCGAGGCGGTTAGGCAGGAAACATATTCTCTGCGTTGTTCAGACTGCGGCTGAATCGTATTTGTTTCTCAAATCAGTTCTTTAGGACAGACTGTGTCCACACTGTTATTTGCCAGTAAGCAGATCAGATTTGTTGCGTCCACACATCAGCAACCTATCTGCGTGGGTTGCCGTGGTAACGATACGCGCGGATTTGCTGATGATGCGGCTCTCCAACACAGAATTTGTCACGAGAGCATCTGGATCTGTAGGAATCTGATTCAAACTGCATTTCTAATCTCTTCCAAATGTGATTTGGATCCGGTTTACTAAAATTGCATTTTCAGTGTTTTTTTTTTTTCCTTTCCGGACTTTAAAAAAACAATCTTGATACAATCTGGACAGTGTGAACTTGGCTTTAGTCAGACGGTTTACGCTACAAGTAAAGCCGAGTATTGTCAGCGTGGAAATGAAGGCAAATATCTTGCTGTATCATGATTTGACCAAAGGAGAGCAGATACAGAATAAATAAAATTGGTCCTAGAATGGAGCCCTGCGGTACCCCATATGTAGACAGCACTTGAGGGGAAGTAAAGCCATCAGCAGACACCACTGGTTTGCTGTTTGAAAATGTCGAGAGCCGCTGTAGAGCTGCTGCGGAGATACCAACCCAACATATCTCGATTTATCAATGATGATACTATGGTCCAGCACGTTAAAAGCCAATGACCCTCCATTTTACACAAGAAACTTTCTGTATTTTTGTTTTCTGTATAGTTGCAAAGTGTAAAGTGGTCTTCGACCTATCGCATTGGTAAGCAATGTTTCCAACCTGTGATTTAATTAGGATGAGCTGCTGCGACACAAATCTGAAAATCTGAAGTGTTCAAATAATCCCAGATGTATTGTTTAGGACTCCTTTCCTGCTGATGTCTCATTGGTTAGTGGGTTCTGTATTAACAGTGTGATCCATCCTTAAATCCCCGAGAGGTGATTGGAGGTTACTCTAGGTAGTCACACAACAGGAGGCCCCTAAGAGGGATGCGTGTACCATGCTGTACCATGCATTCAAACTACCTATAATTGAATTTCCAGTCTCTCGTTAGGGAATTTCAATTTTTCCCATGCATATATTTGATATTTATATATCCTGTATCTTGTAATTAAGGAAAAACATTTAGTTGCTTTTGTCTTTTTGGCAGAATGTTCATTCAGAAGGTTAAAAGGGGGGTAGCTAACCCTTTACAATTTAACATCCTCTTCCTTTTATACATTATATATTCAGCTAACAACTTTTCGATGCTGAAACCATGCAACCTTTTTTTTGTTGTTGATCTGTTTATGTGGCTCCGTCAGGCTTGATGTGTCAACCTTTTTTTGCACGGAGATTAGTGTCCCTCTCAAAGTGCAGCAGAAACAGACTCTGGTTTAAGAGCATTATACCTGTGCTATTAAAGGGACATGTGGATTCATAAAAAAATAATAATAATATTGTTTTATTTTTATTGATACAGATTCCCAAATATACAATACACTTTGATAACCAAAATATTGAATAGTACTTTTGTAATTACATATTTTCCACTTAGTAGCAAAATACAGTTACATTTATATTGTTATTTAACATAACATACATAACTAGTTATTGATGAGACAGGCTGACGGGTGGCTCAGCTAGTCGTAGAAAAACAGACAGAGTTGTTAAACCATGTGGCAACAAATTTTGTGTGCCACATTTTTCATTCCAGTGTCGAACTTGCCAGTTCTACTAATACAATCTTACATGTAGTTATCACTTCTCTTAATCTGGCGAGTGCTCGAGTGCTAATTACGTGACAAAAAAGTTTGTCCAACAGAAACTATTTTTGATGCTATTTTTACGGCTATCGCATCTAATTAGATTCGTTTTAAGGTTAGGACATTCGAGGACATTTGGCATTTTTAACTTTATCCAATAACTTGGAAAGATTGGTTGTAAAGACTATACAAAAGCATCGAGTTACAAAAACATTTAAAGTCTCTCAGTTGTTTGGAGATTCTCTTAATAGTTCCTCTTAATGTGTAACTACTGTGCTGTATGTGTACATGTTGTCGTCTGCATTGTATTGCCTGTGAATTAAGGTTTTTGTAGCTTTTCCTACTTGAACAAATTAAAACCATTTAAAACATGCACTCCTTGTCCCGCTGAGTTTTAAACTTTAAAACCTGATATAAGTCTGACATTAAATAAAGTCACTCACAATCCTCATTCAAATTATTTAACCAACAACCCCGCAGTCTCCGCAGTCTTTCACCAAAAACGTCAACGTTTATCCTGTATTGGCTGAGGTATAGAGAAGGTTATAGTCGGTGTGTCTCTAAGAGGATTTTATGTCGGGCTTCGTGGGATATTCTATTCATGTCTTGAAGTTGCCAAAAATAAGAAACATTTGACATTAGATTAGTTGATTATAATGTTGTATAATATTATAATGCATCACTCTGTAGCTTAATGTTATCGGGCAGGCAATTCTAATTCAAGTACATTGCATGTGTGTGTAACATAACAACATTTACAACCTAAGCTACTTTGCAACATTCATATACAGGCTTGTATAGACTTGTGTAATGCCGTTACTTCACACTTCTAAAATTCAAAATGCACTCAAACGACAGGATTTCATTTATTCGATCAGACAAACTGTGATTTGTGTACATCAGGTACGACCTGAAATCCGTCCTTCTGTGCTAAATTCAACAAACAAGGTGTAAATATGGAAATGAACTTTGTCCTGGACAAAAGTAAATGTATTATTAATGAAATAAGTGTTACTGTCAAAAGAAACAAAAAAGAATAGAAGATTTGTTCAAGCTTGTTAAGGTCAGTTAGATCTGTGTGTACGTCTATTTTTTTGTCGGTACACCAAAATTATATTTAAGTCAACAAAGTCAAACAAGTCTGTAATGAGATTAGGCTCTTAGCGAAAGGATTCCCCTCTCAAGAGTTTTACCGCTACTTCCTCCTCGGTTCGTTGAACACTTCTATCTGTCCATTCATTCATGATGCAATTTCACCTTTACATATTATAAGACGTTTATCTGAATGTTTTATAATTGTGGGTTGCATGCCTTACAGTGATTGATGCAAAATAAACGAGAAAATGTAAAGACATAAATTAAGAAATAGAACATTTTTACGTTACTAGAAAATAGAGCCTGTCTCAACGGACATTGGGTCCACGTTCGCAGTCAATCACAGGGCTTGAGATTCGTTTGTCTTTTTAATTCTTATTTCTCATGTCCTCACTGCGTTTTCTTTCCCCAAAAATCGTATTCTTGAAGAAATGGTGATTTTTGTTGGGCCAGTATATTGACCTTGTTCATCTTTGTCCACCAGATGGTGACATTGGTTCACTGTTGGATGTATTGGGCTGCACACTGTTGGTGCAGTTTGATTGACATGATACCAACTACTGGTAAAATATATATATATATAAAAAAAACACATTAATAAATCACGACCACCCATCAATACAATATCAATAATACAAGAATCCCAAGACTTAACAACTTTAAAGATATAATTTTTCATTAATAATGTAAGGGTGTATAAAATTCAACTTAAATGTAATTGTTTCTAAAGAACTGGATGACTCTCAGACGAGGGAGGAGATCAACATGCTCATAGGACATATTGCAGCATGTTGTCGTGAACTTGTTTCTTGACATATTTACATATAATTTAGTATAATAACATTATCACAATCCCAAATGGATATATACATTGTGATGCTGTTTTTGAAAAAGAAAAATGCAGATGCCCTTTTGTCTATGGTATCAAGGAGTGTAAAAACAATAGTGTATTATTTATGTCCTTCTATTTGCACAAATGAGATTTGTGTTAAGTGCTGATCATACTACATTTTTATGACACTATATGTGTTACTGTATCAACCATAAAGTATGAATCGTTTTGAAATATATACTAAAATGATACCTTTCTGTTAACTAACTTGGCAGCTTGAACTGAAGCTTTTCAGCCCGTATAGCGATTGCTCAGTTTCCATCCTATGTAACTTCAATCCTATGATATTAATGATATTTGACAGACCTATGAAAGAAGTAATTCAAAAGACCAAATCAAAATGCAGACTTACTTATGAGTTGGACATAGCTGTAACATGTGAATGGTTTCTTACATAATGCGTTTGGTAAATTCCAGACCGGGACCACAAAACGAAATCACAGTGCTGGTCAATAGTTTCCTACAGTTTCACGTTGCCTGCACCTGAATGTCCATTGGGTGGCAACAAAGGATCACATCAAAGGCAGCACCAAAGTGCAATAAATCACACTTTTAATTTTTTTATTTTTTTTTAAAATTCATCACTCATATCGTATAGGAGCTTTCTGTGTTTGCTTACTTCCTCCATCTGTTACCATCTGCCAATATAGGGTGAAGCTCTTTTCTTTTTGACTTCCCAGAGGTTCAGATGACGAATAGCGGGCTTAATTCTTATTCAAGTAAGCCTTCAATATGTTATAGAGACAGATTCACTTTGCATCCTGTAAAATCCTAAAAATATATGACTTCAATCTGAGTACAGCACACACGCTATAAACTTCCTGAGTTTAATTTGTTGTCTCTTTGCGGTACATTCAGCTTAATATTGCATATCATGGTATTGCCTGGGGTATTTTGTTGCAACTTTTGGGTTGAAAAAGATGACTAAGATATGTCTTTGTGGAGTTGAAGAAATAAGATGATACTCTACCAATTATCAGTGAAAAGTCTAGCAGCAAACGTCAGCACACATTCACCTCTGAACCCTCTGAGAAAGGATCTTGTCTGCCTGGGAGCAGGACAATTATTTATATATCTGTTCAATTTTTCTCATTTCAACTAGCAGTGCTCGGAAGGTTGTAAAATTGTCAGGGTCACCGCTGTTTTTGGGAGGTTTATTTGTTGAGTTCATAAGGCTTTTTACATTTTGCACAGTGCAAGAAAACTTTCAAAAATTTCTTTAAGCACCGTAGTCAACAACAAACAGCAGGTAAACAGCATGTAACTCAAAGATGAGCATGTCAAAACAGAGATGAAAGATAAAAAATGAGGCAAACTTTTCTGTGGAACTACATAAGCAGAACGCAAAATCGATGAATGCCTTGTTTTCTGAATTGGCAAATACTGTCTTAAGAGAAGAATTTGGAGACTTAAAAGTGTTCAAATGCTTTGCGAAGATGTTGGTCTTTGCCCAGGATGACCAATAGTCCAACCTTGCCCTAACATCTCTGTCAAGTCTCTCAGTCCAGCCCACTCACAAGCTACGAGTTGCATAAACAGTAAATACAACAGTTTTAACATATTTTGTCACCTGAGGAACTCATTTAACATTGAAAGTAGATCCCAAGTGACTTCAAATCCAGGTTTATGGACATATTGACTCAGGAAAGATTTTACTTCTTAGAATAAAATCAAAATGCATGCAATCTAATGTAAAAGGGAAAGACACAATACTTTGCTGGTAAAGAAGCAGATTCTGGTTAAAGTTATACTTTAGTGTAACACTTTCCATCTGGCACCATCACATTGCAAACAGTAGATGCAATGAATACCACCATTGTTGTTCCACTAGATGTGTTCAATTGATTGCATTGGTTTGAATGTAAGCTGATATATATGTAAAATGGACTGTCCTAGTTACGTGGAGAGCTGGACAACATCGATTGCTCGATGCTGATAGTCTGCCATTATCTTGGTTCCCATAAAGGAACACCGACTGAACGAGACCCGTCATTGTTGCATTGCTTCTGTTCATGCTAAAGAATGAAATTTGTTATCTTTTATCACTGTTGGTCTATTGTGGAGTTCATCTGCGGGGCTCCATTATCACGCAGTATTGTCAGAGAGTTTACATTTTTTTCTTCCCACTGTGGGAAAAGGACAACCCAGACCCTCCTCTGTATTATGTAACTGCATAGAAGAGAGCTATAATCCCTTTTCTAATAACCGTCCTTGAAAACGGACATCCTGAAATGACAATGAACAGGTGTTTAAATCTCCCCGCTTCAAACTTGAGAGGGGTGGACTGTTGATTTTTATGGTTGGGTTTCAATAGAGATTAATGTTGACTTCTCAGTTAATGGCCAGTTCCATCAATCGTCTAATGAAAAAGAATCAAGGTCGAAGCCGCGTTTTTTCGAGACTTTTTTTTTTTTTTTTTTTTCTGACGTCTCGTGATGAACAATCGGTGGAGGTCGACGGTCACCGCGGCTTGTGATGGAAAAAGAAGAATATCTCGGATGATAGGAGAACACATTGATTTTTAATTTCTCTCTGCACAACTCTCTGTCAACATACGGTCCTAACGCTTCCTTCCTTTCCTTCTTTTTACTTCTTTTTCAGTGGTACACACACACACACACACCAATGGAAAGTATCCCAAGGACAGGGCAGGTGTCTCACTCGTTTCGCAACAGAAGTCCTTTGGTTCTTCACGATTTCTCAGGTGCAATGAAAAGTAGTTCAAATGAAAAATATACTTCAAAAACTCCACACGTTATGGAGATAGTTTGGGTAATTGGCTACCAAAACCAAAAATGATAGGTTCACTGTGTGTGTGTGTGTGTGTGTGTGTGTGTGTGTGTGTGTGTGTGTGTGTGTGTGTGTCAAAGGTGGCATGTAACAGAACAGTTATACAAAGAGAGTCAAATTGCGGTGTGATAGTTGAAAGGGTTTCTTTCGAAAGGGAGAATGAATGTGCACAGAATGGTTTGTGTCTTTATGAGTAATGGAGCCGGGAGATTTTCATTGGAAAACAGTTGGTGGGCGAAAACATAAGGTCATCATAGATTTTGGTTAAAAAGCATTGCGTTTAGGGCGAAGTGTAGTGCTGTTGTGGAGCATCAGATCGACGTTCTGCCAGTTTTGTTTCTCTCCTATAGAGAGAGAAAGTGTTCACAGCTCACTTCATCCGATTGGAATTCAGTTACATATTATTTTAAGTGGTTTGAGATCATACAAAAAGAGATGTTTTGATATTTAAGCTGTAGTGATTGATTCACAATGTCAACTCAAAGGCTCGTTTTGATCCGCTACCGTTTGCCCTGTTGAAGTTACTGCATTAGCCTTTAATACAAACTCAACACTTCCTGTATCCATTTCAAATTAATGATAGTGTTTCAGCAGATAGAAACCCCTCATTTACTAGCCAGGCTTTTATTGTGAAACATTTAGAGGAATAAGTAATGCAGAACAATTGTCGTAAATACTAGGATTATACTGTTGAATTTATTAAATGAAAGCGACGGAAATATACATTTTTGAGTATTCTATTTAAACTCGTCTCCATAGCAGCTACACAGCCTTAGAAAAGAACCACAACTTAAAAGTGCGCTTTGTTGCATGTCCACATACAAAAAGAAAAACACCCCTGAGTTTAGGTAAAAGATAGTCGCTCCCAGTCAGTGATCATACAATCATAATCTAGCAGCAGTACCCAGGCATGGCAGACTTTGTCAAGCTTTTCGATTCTCCACATGACAAAATGATGTGCTGACCACAATAGGAGTCAAGAACAACAACAACAATAAAAAAGATTGAAATAATAAAGTTTACTGCGCATTCTTACTTTACAGCTACTTCCCATTTTGACACAGTGCTTCTGGCCTTCAAGCACATTTGATACCCTCTAAATAGTGAATGCAGTTATTTTTGGGGTGGTGTAGTGTTCTCACGAGTGCCCGAGAGTGTGTTTTTGTGTGTTGTTGTTTTTTTTTTTATCTGGCTGGTTTTTGTTTGTGTGTGTGTGTGTGTGCAAAGGGGTGCTGAGGGAATATGGTTTGGGTTGAGAGCTATAGGAAATCCTGAATCATTTATACAGTTTGATCCCAGCAGCACTGCCGAGCTAAAGATGGAAAAAAACAACAACAGCAACACCCATAGGTATGTGGAAAAAGCTACAGGGAGACAAATCCTACTAAGACACACTGCAGCAGAAACACTGGCCAGTGCCACACGGCATCCCGACATGCTGCTGCAATTGAGTTAAATTGATTTGATCTCCTGAAATGCACCTTTCAGGATTTAGAATCATATATTGATCTGTGTTCGTCACCCATAGTTGTAAATATGTTTTTTTTTTTTGGTAAAATGTCAGAACTACCAGATTAACATCAATCACAACAAGATAAAATGTGTTTTGGAGATATTATATCGACTAGTTAAATTGGTAGCGGCATAACTTCCTTACGTGAAGTAAATCTTAGCTCTGATATTGTAGGATTGTGATAAAACAATCCTCTGGAAGTTTAAAACTTCACTCAGAAACCAATGAGAAAATCGTAAAGTTGTAAAAAAAGTTAAAGTGTGATTGTTGTCCGTACATAATGCTTTTACAGAAGCATAAAAGCAAAATGCTCCAAGTATGTTGAGCTTAGATTCATTCCTTTTCCATCTATCAAAATGTACAATGCGAGTTTTAGGTCTCACTAATAATTATCATATTTTTCCCTGAATGTAACAGGATGAACCACTGATAACTCGATTCTGTCAATCTCAAATGTCAGAGTAGCCTGGCAGTGTATGTTTCCTGCTCAAAGATATAGTACTGTGGTTTTTATTGAACTGTAATTGGTGATCCACAAAACACCATTTAAATAATGGTGAGGAATTCTGAGAAACCTTGGAAAAAAAGAGGGATTTGTTTCCCGGGCACTCATTCTTGTAAAAATCATGGGAAATTCCTCAACCCTAATAGGGATCCCTTCACTTCCGAACACTGCAGGCTGAACTCCCTTAGACTGCGTTCACTCATTTGTTTCAATGAAGCCTCTGTGTTCATGCAGCGGGCTAAATTCTCAGTGTAAAAATGCAGGGTTGCCCTGGAAGAACAATGAGCCTGTCTTTGCCAATGAAGGATAAAATGTGTAGAAGATGGGTATTTTTGGTAGACAAGTTATTTAAAAAAAAAAAAAAACCTCTTAAAAAAAGGTCAGATGAATTTCTATTGAAATAACCTTTTACTTCAATCTTAAGATATCTCTCGCAGTTGGGAGTTCAGAAAACGGACACAATTACTTTTTTCATCAAGTCGCACTCAAAAGATCTTAAGATCAGCAAATAAACCGCCAATTGAAAAACAGACTCGCATAGGATGGAAGATTTTTTTTTTTTTTTAATCCAGCTGTTGATGTTATTTTCACTCCTCTGACACTATTTCGGTAATTCACGCCCCTCCATGAGAAAACGGTGCAAAAGCCCTGAGCCAAATGTAAGCCTTTGTGGATGGGCTACAGAGGAGAAAAAACGATTTCCTACTGCTGGTTTCTCTCCGGTGAGCGAGGCAGGGTGCAGTTAAAGAGGATTTGAGGAATCGAGGCTTCCTTTCCCTGTCGTCCTGAAGTCGTAAACGTAGGAAGATATGTCAGAAAACCATACGTAGATGTTTTTTTTAGAAAATGTATAACTATTTAGCACCTTTTCAGCACTTACACAGCTAATAAAGATGATTAGAAACTTGCAATTTCTGCTTGTGCTTAGCAACCGGAAAAAAGTTGGCTGAAGTTGAACTTTCTGTACATAAATAGCCCACATGCTTCATTTTGTATTCCTTATTTTATGGTCCGTTATCTTATCTGATCTCATCTGATCTTATCAACTCTGACTTTTCAGAGAATATATATTCGTGATTGGCGTGTTTACATTTCTGATATCAATTTTTTTTTTTTTTAAAGAACAACACAAACTCTTTAGGGTCGAGGAACATCATTGTGGGCCCGAACAGATTTTTGCGTCATGCGTCCGCGTTTCAGACAAGACGGAGGACAATCGAAGCGAAACACCCCAGACACCGCGTGCCTGTTTAGAAATGAGATGGCCCGAGCTGCGCTTTATTACAGCGCGTTGTAGGAAAATCCACACACACGCTGTGTACACATCAATTATTGTCCCTTGTTTAGCCGTCTGCGGCGTGTCGCCTGTTTTTTTTTTTGCTCCGGTCGTAATGGGCACAAACGGCCGGCGGGGGAGGGAGGTTTTGCCCTTTTACCCCATCATTAACCTTTGTCTTCCTTCCCCAGACACAGTGACATGCACCGGTGAATATCGACCACATGGCTAAGCAGCTAGGGAGGGCAGTATGTTTCTGTGTGTGTGTGTGTGTGTGTGCGCGCGTGTGCACATGGTGGTTATCTGTAAATCATGTTCTTTGTCTCTAGAAACAGCGTCTGGGTCAACGATCAAGGTCACAGACAGTCCTGTTTCTGTTTCCTGGAAATTGTGACCGTTCAACTCCACAGTGAAATTTGCCCTTAAAAACAAAACCCGAGGGGAAACGGGGTTGAACGGTCACAGTGTCTGAGCACTGTTATTAACAGAGGTAACTTCTGTGCACGTATGAACATTCGTTAGATTGATTTAACGCTTGTCTCGGCGGTTTCCACTTGGGTCACATGTTTTCTCGTTGTGCGGGACACGCCGAGTAGTTTTGGTGCTTTTGTGAATGTCAAGGGATTGTGGTGTCATACAAGAACATGAACTAATATCAAGAAATAACTACCATCACCAGAAATCATTTTCTTGAGTCAGTCGACGTTTGCGGTGTTATTGCGCATTATTATGGCACTTTGTGTGTTTGTAAAAAAACTGTTTTTGTTCAGAAAATTGTGTTAATATGTTATTTATTGTATAACCTACACAGTTTTTGAATATTTTGCCCATATTGGTTGGGTTATTTTTTCAAATATCTTATGAATTGTTTTCAAATTTTGCAGAATCATTTAGAATTTTACATTCATTTGTTTTTAACTTGAATTGAATAATATGACATTGACATTGCAAATGTTTTGCGTGATTTTCTTTAAATTTTTCACTTAATTTCGTATTTGTAATAGTTTTTCGCAAAGCTTTCCACAAACTCTTTGCCCATCACTCAAACAGAAACTGTCTCTGATTCGGTGAGACTTAATAATCATATACATTAACTTTGTTGGCCTCTTTTTGCCAACTGCAGTTTACGGTTCATAAATTTGATTTATGAAGCAGCATAAATGTCCAGGTGTCTGACTTGATGATATTTAGGCTTCAAGGAAGACCATTTTTATGATTTAATATTGAGTCTGAATGGTATTTGTGGTGTAGTGTTAATGGAAGTCACTATATTCCTGCCAGTTACCCTGCTTTTTTTTTTTGGTGGAAAAGTCGGGGTATTCGGGAGGTTAATCCTGACCATTATGCAGTCTGTTATCAGCAGCTGTCCAGAAGCTTAGTGGCTACAAAAACATTATGTTTTGTAATTGCAGCCATGTGAAATAGCTGAGGAGAGTAGGATAAAAAAAATAATAAAAACATAATAAAAAAAAGTAACAAAGAGCAGAGAGGCTAGAGGGCTGGTGTTATCACATCCAGAGATGAAAATGGCTCTTTCATTGCACCAACTTTTCTCTTTACAAAACAGAATACCAAACAATGGCAGATTTTATTTGTGTGGAGGAGGGATTAAGAAAGTGAATCAAAATGGGAAGAACTCACACTGACTTCAAATTTCCTTTTTCTTTTGTTTGCCTGAGCCTGTAAGAAGGGGAAAAAAACAAACATGTCCTCTGTTCTCTCGCAACAGAGACATCAGAAAAGACCTGTATTAAATGATAGGTTATTACAATGCACACGTGACCTTTGTACGAACTACAGGGAGCGTATCACAAATGCATCGAGTAAGTTTCACTTGCACTACTGCCCCCGTTCATAGCTGAAAATAAGGTCGACAACTGCATTTTACTTTGGATTTCCAGATTTGTTCTTCTTCTGTTGGCTGCAAGAGTGGAAAAATTGGCTTTAGTTCACATCTTGAGAGAAATTCCCGGGCGGAAAAGAGTCGACGGCTTCACTGTGCACGGTGTCGCTTCGAGCGAAATGGTACCAGCACCGTGCTAACGGGGACACCATGACACGTGCCGACATGCCGATGTTTAGCACGTGTAAGTTCGCGTGCCTAAATTTGCTCGTCAGACCTAAACGCAAGGGACAGCTGAGGTCGAAACAGCATCGGCTCGGAGGGTATTTGGTAATCATAGCATTGAACCAAACTTTTTTTTTAGCTAGATGATGTGTGCAGGGGAAGTAAGGGATCACAAACGTCATTATAGTTCTTGAGGATTTTTTTTTTTTTTACCAAATTTTCACGGCCGTCCGTTCAATAGTTGTTGAGATACTTTGCTCAAAACGAAACGAGAAAAACTCGACGGATTCCCAAAGGATGAAGATAAATGAAAACCTCGACGTGTCGGTGGCACTGGAAGAGAAGTCGAGAAGTTCTCTGAAGTCATTAGGACTCATCACTTCCTTAGTGAATGACCTTTTACAGTAGCCATTTGGCAGATTGTCTTTGCACTCCTGCCTAATAGTGACCCCCCCCCACTTAACCTCATTTTCCTGCCTGCTCCGTGTCAGCTTAGTCTGCCGTTGTTGATTGCCCGCCTTCAAGAGAACCTGCCTGAATTAAGCAAAGAGCCTTTTGACTTTTACCTGCCTTTGTCTAAGAAACTCAGATTTGAGTCCAATTACCGGTGTTGTCAAAATGCTTCACGACCTCCCGGTGATGTTGTAAGAAAGGTCAACGGATCACCGAGGTTAGTAGGACTGATCCCCTAATGATGAATGTCTGCACAAAACTTCACGGCAATTTATGCATCCGTTGTGCCGTGCTGCTTCAAACTTCACTTTGTTTCCACTGTATTCCCTCATTACCAGTGTGAACTTCAGTTTAAAACTCACTCAATCAAAAAGTTCAGAAAAAAAAAAATATATCAAAAAACGTACCTAATTTAAATCTGGCCACCTTCCCCTTCAAAGTAGTGTCCCTTGTGCAGCGATTCAGCGTCCCTTGCACGACTGGAACGCCTCTCGGGATCCCCGAAGCACGTCAAGCACCACATATTCGAAATGGCGCCGGATTTTCTCCGCAGTGTCAAAACTGCAACTTTTCATGTTAAACTTTCTTTTTTGGGAACAGAAAGCGGTTGGAAAAAAAGCAAATCTGTCGAATAGGACACAACTCGTACGTTTTTAACGCGCGTTGTCGTGATGGAAAACCAAAGTGCCGTGGTGCCACAGTTCTGGTCGTTTGCATCGAATGTTGGTGTTATCTCAAAGAAAACCCGCCTGCGGGCTCTCAGTTGCGCCCCTGAAACTGACGCACCTTCCTCGATCTTTGGCGGTGACTCGAAACACCTCAGCTTGCTTCATCGCTTCATTTTCGGAGGCTTCCTGAAGTATTTCTCCGGCGTTTCACACTAAAATATGACGTGCGCTCGCCGGTAACGTTTTCAGGTCCGCAGGGAAATCGCTGACACTGATCAAACGGTCCGTATAATCCTTGACGCTTACATGGCTACCGATGAAATATGATCATTACATCCTTTTTGATTCCATTTACCATCGTCCTGTGTTTTCTAATCGGCTATGAATGTTTCTGTCCATCCCCCCCCCCCCTCTTTCTTTAAATCTGTTTGAAGCCCCACATGCATCAAATAGTACTTTTTTTTTTTTTTTTTTTTTTTTTTGAAGTAGTCTACAATCCAAAGTCAAAAGTGTCCCTGGTCAGGGTTATTTCTCCTCTGTGGGTGATGTGCAGTGCTCTGCCATCCCTGACATTTTCTATCCGGCACTCTATTCAACCAAAACACCACCTGATGTCTGGGCCCCTCTGCAATGTGACGAGCTCGGACACACTCGGTGACTAAGCATTGCACACATGGATGTACTGTATATGTGCACACTCGGTCTGAGGAGGCGCGCCGGCCCTGGATGTTCACGTGCACTCGCGGCGTCACGCCTCTCGCGGTGCACAGACAGACCGATCGGGTAAACATCCCCTTTGGAGAATCCTGCGGCAGGATTCAGGATATTCAGGTATTGTGATGGTTAATGACAAATTCTGTTTACATAAACCTGGATAGGCTGCTTTTTTTTTTTTTTTTTTCTTTTAAATTACACTGATATGATGTACCTCCCTCCCATTTACTGCTGGCTTTGTTGTCAGCATAAGCTTGGGTTCTTTTGTAACATCTAAAGTTCATTTATTCCATTCATGCGTAACCACACGCCGTTCTTCAAAGTCTTGCAGCCCCCTTTTTATTTTTTTGAAGATGTCATATTACTTCCATGCATAATCTCTTCTGTCCCGAGGACACTATAATGAAAGGCAGACTGGTTTGTCACTGCGAGTTGCTGCTTAATGTCGCATTAGGCTTGTAGATGATCCGAGCCATTGAAGCAGTCCTGGGCTGGGAGATGGGTGTGTCACGATGTCGGATTTTAAAGGTTGAAGGCCAAATTCGATGTAATTTGCATTTCAAGATGAGGTATTCAGCTCCGTCTGCTTGTGGGAAGATCTATTGTAGTGTGTGTGGCTGTGTGTGACTGCGCCTCGGTGCTCTGACAGCTCCCCCTATCTCGGCACAAAGAAGTTATACAAGTGCAATGTAATTTTAATATGCAACAGGGAGTAGCCCTTTAATGAGCAATTAAGTTAAAAGCTCCATTTGTCCTTGCAATTAGTGCTCAGCTGCTGTTGGACTAGTCCAAAATAACCTTTGACTATATTTGTCCACGTTAAAATAATTGGTCATGACAATACATATGCCTTATAAAAATTACCATGTCAAGAAACACAAGTGCTCGAAGAGGGCCCGGAGTTGCCTCGGCAGAGGTTTCGGAAAATAACAAGCGTGGAGGATTTTCTCCAGCGATACGGTGGAGTGAGAAAGGATGTCAAAGTTGTCACATCGAAACAAATCGTAAGGAAAACGAATCTCGACGTCTTTGAAACAGACCTGCCTGTTTTCATGGGCAATCAGGATCATTGTCAAAGTCTGAGAAGTCGGCAGCAGGAAAAACAAGCACATCCCAGTCCTAACAAGGTGCCGGCTAGCATACAGAGCCGGTAACAAATGTGATGTCCACACATTCAGAGCTGCCTTTGAGGCATATCATCGTAGGGAACACCTTCACAATATTTAACACTCGAGACTTTAACAGCTCTCAAAAGAAAAATGAATACCATAGTGCCACATCGCTTCCCCGCACGACGTTTAATCCGACTTCACTGCAGGATGCCGAGGAGTCGCCGAAGAAGGCCGCAGAGCACTTTAAAAAAAACACTCGTAACGGGAGCTGATAAATGTACACACCCGGGAGCAACCTGCCCCGCATGGATGGTACGACTGTTCTCCAATCACAAAAGGCAATTTTGATGGACTTCGATTTCTTTTTTTGATCTCGAAGAAAGTAAAGATATCCAGGACGAGCTTTGAGCATGCAGAGAAGATTGTATGTGAAGTCTGAAAATAGTCACGCTGATCATTATCTTCGCGAAGGTGGTGTATATTAAAAGTTATTTTATTATATTCGACATCAAAAAGCAAGTCGGAAAGAGAAATTGCACTCTTAATCAAACACATTTGGATTCAAGTGCTTTTTGATTATACCTCATAAAAATTACAACAGCCCATCGTTCTGGTTACTACATGAAAAACATTCGAGGAGTTGGCTGGAGGGAAGTTATGCAGTAAGAAGTGATACTCGTCTATAACAGAAATTACACATTTTTGCAGCTGAACTAGGTCTAAAGATTTAAAAGGCCAAATTCAAGTAAGTCTTCCAAAAGCTTAAAATTAAAAAACAAAAAAAAAAAAAAAATCTCATAAGAAGTGCCAGTTTTATTAATCGTGAGCAAATTCAACCCTGCCATGAATCAACAACGTAAACCTTCCATTCTGTCCACACTGTTGATCGTGAGTGTTTCTGCTGTCTGCGTGGCTTCCCAGGTGGGACAATTTGGCCTCTTAGTCCGGGGGTATACTGAAGAGGACTTGGTCACTATGTTTTTTTTGAACAATAAGTGCTTTGTTACTGGACACTTGCATGGTGGTGCAGTGGTTAGCACTGTCGAGCCTCGGCTGGGGCTTGGTTCAAACCTTAACTGGGGCGAGGGCCTTGGAGTCCGCAAGTTCTCCCTATGGGTTCTCTGCGGGTACGACGGCTTCCTCCCGCCATCCAAAAATGTCCACGTTAGGTTAATTGTAGGTTGTACTATTCGACATTCGCTCAAAAATATTACATTTTTAATCAAATATTCAAATATTTACAACCAGGCGCTGGTAAAAACATGGGTAAAACAGGAAAAATGCTATTTCCATATATCATTTTTGTAGATTATTTTTGGCCCTGTGATGGACTCCAGGATGTACCGCTCAAAGTCAGCTGGGATAGCCCCCCCCCCCCCCTGTGACCTTGCTCAGGATAAAGTGGGTTTAGATGATGGATGGAGTGCTTTGTTACTATAGAATGTGACCTGAATTGATAGCATACCAGTAATAGCGGCTGTAATTTCATTTAATCAAAAACATTTTTTTGCGACTTTGAGCGATACTTACTTGAAATGCAACGGGTGCAAAGGAACAAAGTAAGTAAACAGTAGTTACTGGACACAACTGGAGTTCTACGAGTACGTTCGTATTTTATTTCTGTCTTTCTCCCGAGACAATGCCAGGGGAAACGCTGCCTACACAAAACAAAATGGCCAAAATAAGCACTCTAACAATTTGCGAGTGACTACCAACTGCCACCTGCGAATTATAGCCAAACCCTTACACGATAATCTCAGATTTATTGTAACCTGTCATATTTCCGATTGCTGTGGCCACTGTGGCGCCGTGGGTGAGGATGACTTTGCACTCTCTACCTCTGTTGTAGATATCCGGGGAAAACAAGGGGTGATCGCATAGTGTCGATTCTTAGTCTCAACATGCCTCAAAGTGTAAAATCACCACCGCGTCCATCACGGAAGGAAAACCCCTTAAATAATCAGCCTACGGATTAGATCGGCCCCAACGCCGGTAGTAAGTGGTGGTTTTTCCTCTGTGTTTTTGTTTCTAAATTTCTAGGCAAGGAGAGCAGCGTGGGCAATTTCCTCTCCTGTTTTCAATAATGTATTTTATTGCTGATCCTTTGACTGGAGGCGTGTATTTCTATAACTTTAAAAACCTTGAAAAATAGAGACAGTTTTGACAATTTCCTGCATAAAAGACAACCTCATTAAGAGCCAGAAAAAAAACGTGCTGCAGGGGGATCAGTCACCAATCAAGTGTGACTGTCTCCTCCTCGAACACACCAGTCAACATTTGAATATGTGCTGCTTTAGCCCGCTGAGACGGTGGGTGCCGTCAACACCCCTGTGAAATCAGATTATCCACAAATGATTACTCACGAACCTTCCTGATCCAATCTAATAATTGCATCTGAAAATGAGACACGTGGCTGTAACACTTCCATTCGTTTGTTAAAAAAAATAAAAAAGAAAGATAGGAGCGAAATTAATTTCTATAGAATGTCGACGTCCGCTCTAATCCCCGTGAGTGAAAAGGACAGGCGAAGCAGCCGAGACGCGGTGACTCGCACGTCTCCCGGAAACCGCTTGAGTGAAGGCTTCGAAAGGGAACGTTCACACCGGTTGAACGGAGGCGTCCCGTAGTTGTTGGAGGCCACCGAGCAGACGCATAGATGGCCGGGCATCGTCCTTGGCGAGCAGCGGTTCCCTCGCCTCGGGGCCGACAGGAAAAGTCACGACGCTCTGGTTCATAAACACCGATCCCAGCAATGGAGCGAAGGCTGAACCAGAGAGCTGCATAATGTTTTCATAAAATCTGTATAAAAGTCACTGATTTGTTTGCAGTTGGAGATGGTTCGCTTTATGAATTCTCCAGCATGGACGACAAACACTTCTTGTGTTTATATGTTAATATAATATTGTTAATATGTTTGGCCACGCCGGCTGCACGGTTCTCTGGATGGAGATGCTGATGTGTTCGCCACTTTGGTCCAAATTAAATATATTAGTAACAGTTGGGACTGCAATGGGATTTTGTAGATCGTCATTAAACCCATATAATGAGTCTCAGGGCGTTTGGCGATGCTCTGTTTTAGACAAATATTGGATGGATTGCTTCGAAGCATCTTTTATACAAATTCAGATATTATTGGTTGAGAAATTTTGTGTCTGTGATGATCTTCTGACATCTTGTTCTGTGAAATGTTTCAGCATCTACAGTAGAGATGTGCCGTGTCATATCTTTCACGATAATGCCGGTATAGTTTTTCATACGATGAAGCTAATATTATGACCAAGCGGCAACCAGCAGTGACGTCAGCCGTCGGGTTTGTTGAACGGCCGCTATGAAGCCTCCGGTTCGGATTTTGGCCGGCGCCATCTTTGCAAGTTCGGAGCGGTCCGGCGCAGGAAGTGACCATATTTGGGCGAGCGGGGGGATCTGACTCGATCTGATTGGAAACCCGGCGACACTGCGTGCCGCCCACCGATAGCCGTAACGTGACTGCACCACGGGCCTGTCAGTCAAACAGACACGCCCCCAAAAACACGGCTTGTCGAAGCTTATTTTCTAATTAATGACGAGATTATTTTCAGATGGACGGCCAGAAAACGAAGGAGCGACTTCAACACTTCGTCGAAAATGGATGTTATCAAAATGAACAATCAAATATTTTTCTACATTTTGCCGTATCGTAGAGAATATCGTTATCGCAAAAAACACCTAGATATAGCGTGAAATTATTGAAGGACCACATCGCCCAGCACTAAACTAACTACAGGATGGACGGCCATGACACGTGGTGCACACATTCATGTCCCATTAAGAATGATATATATGCATGTATATATATATATGATTGTATGTTGATTGATTTGTTCAATATGTTCTAGTTGGGTCCGTTAAGACTCGGGATTCAGGGATGGAGGATTGCAGTGGATTGTCAGTCCTGTGTGCCACTGTCTCCTTTCCAACTTTTTTTATTTTTCGTCAAAAAAGAAAAAGAAAATTGCATTTCACTATTCGTTATTCTTAAAACGCTGCGGTCAAATTTGATGATGTCGTCATTTATGTCGCAGAGTGGAAATAAAACTGAAATCGGCCAGCTTGACGCAGGTAAATAATCACACTTCACAGCGATGACATTAATTGATCACCACCGTATCCAACTTCAGCCAAACCTCTTGTACGTTCTTACAGGAAACCAAAATAGCAGGTGCGCCTGGAGACGCCCACACGGTCTGCGCATCCGAGAATAACCGCTTTGCACTCGTCACCGCGCCTGCGGGGGACAAAAAAAAAAAGAAAAGAAAAGGTCCCTCGTCTTTTGTTTTAGTATTGCTGACTGGAGACAAAATACCTGTTTGGCTGAGCTGGGTCTCGTTTCTGCTCGGTGCTACGCGGATTTAAATGGATCTCCACGTCCTCGGCTCGAGGGTCTCATCCCTGACTAACAGCTTTTAATATAAGTGAACAGAATACTGGTCGTTTATGAAAGGAAATGATTTAAATGTATATTTAGTTGGAGCATCAGGTTTAAAGCTGACAAAGAATGGGATGAGCAACATTACAAACACTGTGCTACATGAAACACAAATACAAATACAGTATTTTTTTTTCATCTTAATACTGTCAGGGTATCAGCTACCAACAGATTACTGATTTTGTGTGTGTGTGTTTAGTAATTAGCCTTTCGCGGTTTTGAAACAACTCTGCAGTGATGAGTAGAAGCAGTGCACAACAATTGGAAAGCTTAAATACTTAAACTCGGGTTCATCTGGACGCATTATGTCTGATGGCAGGAACATGATCACCCATCTCGGCATGCGATTAAACGACGGCTGCGGCTATGTCCTGCTAACGTTACTTCGCCCACGCTGGTGTCGCTCACTTCCCACAACGAGGACCTACATGACCTCCAGGTTACCCACAAGGCCACCTTTCTAAAAAAAAAAAAAAAAGAAGCCCCAAAGTTGATCAAATGTTATTTTTAAATCACCAGTTTGAGGTTTCTTTTTCTTCCTGCGACTAAACGGCTTGTTCGAATAAAACTTTTTTTTTTGGACTAAATGTAATTGTGTGGATTCCAACATGACTTGCTCTTCCTAATCAATGCATTTGTGTTTGCAGAACTGTTGCTCGTGGTATCCTCGTGCCTTCTCTTTGCAGTCTCGTAGTTTCTGCATCGGGCGTGCTTTAACGTCTTCTTACATCATCCATGAAAATCCCCGTTTCATATATTTTGTCCTCCACTTCCCACTTGACAATTATCTCCACCAATTTCCTCCCCCCTTTAATTTTTAATTTTTTTTTTTTTAAATGTTTTGCAGATCAGATGTCCCAAATTATCAGCTCACGATCTGGTTATAAAATTCCTAGCTTCTAAAGTAAATCTAACTAAATGTACTCGATGTCTTTGTTTATATCCATTTATTGTACCCGAGCCAGCTTCCAGCAGAGCTCCATCTTGCCAAACTATCCCCCCCCCCCCACACACAATAACACGCACTCCAGCCGGGTTTATTACCTTAAATGTGTTTTATTTGCCTGACACTCTCACGCCGAGTTGTGTACATCAGGTTTTCGACCTTAAGAGCGACAGAAAGTCAGTAACAGACGAGGTAAACGTTTGAATAAAAAAAGAAAAGAGAAGACTGTTATGTGTCTTGTGTTTTCTGCAACACCCCATTGTTTCATTTTACTCTCAATATGGCAAAAACCTGCTGCGTGTTCTATTCAGATGATTGGTTCAATTATCAGGAATGTTTCGTCTTTGAAGTTTCAAGGGTGAATGAGTCCCAGAAAACTGAAGTCTTCACGGCCTCGTTAGTACATATGAGACATCTGCATAGACAGGTGCAAAGTTATAAGTTCATGAAACAGAACGCTCTCTTTTGGGCTGTTTTTTTTTTTTTAATTTAAAAAGACGTGGTCTTGAGTTGATTGGTGCCGTGGGATTAATGAAGGAGCAGAGCTGCGAGCGAGAAGCGGCTAATTAGATGGGAAGATTAAATTTGAAGGTAAATAGGAAAATAAACTGTACATTTCATGATTAAGTGTTAGGCTTTAATAATTCATATAAGATCTGCAAAGGGAAATACCCCGAGCTTTCCGCTTTGAAGTATGTTATTGCTGTGCTGTGGTACACTTTTTTTTTTTTTTTAAGATTTCTTTACATCAGTGGAAATTATGAATCAATTTTAGTAGACAGGATCAAAGTTATTTTGCTTTAACAGTGAAACCCTTAAAAACTTAAGAAATGCCAGTGTTCTCATTTTTAATGATTTTTTTTTTTTTTTACATTGAAGTCTATAATTTGGTATTAATGCCTGTTTTTTTTTGTTGTTTTTTTTAAACTTGCGGTTTAAAGAAGTGGGTTGGCCTACAGTTACACCCTTAACCCAAAAGTTTTTGATACCAGTACTGATACCTTGACCTTTACTGTAGCCACATTACAACATCCATCCGTCCATTTTCTTCCATTTATTAAGAAAATGGAAGTTAGCCCAGACCTCCTTCTCCCCAGCGACATTTTTCAGCTAAAATTAACAGATGTCCCCTAAACGCCTCGTGTGCAATTTATCTGGTACCGGGTCTGGTACATTTTTCTGATGGATAGCGTAGGTGTCATTTTTTTGTTTGTTTCATTAAAAACTACACGGTGCTGCAGTTGGAGTAAAGTGACACAATCACCCTGGCATCCATTAACATTATAAATTGGAAGAGACACAGGTGTGTGGAGAGACGACCTCGAGAAGAAATTGTTTTTCATCCGCCCGCAATCAAGATTGTTTCGCTTTAGGCTTATTCTTTCTTTTTTTTTTTGTAAGGGCAATAAAATGTTATTTTGAACACTTGATCCACATATTGTGTTTTTTGATGCAATGCATCTGAGTTTAATTTGATTTTCTTTTTATTGTTCGCTTAATGCACCTGCTCTCGCGTGCACTTTCATTCACACGATCGCTCATTTGCTCTGCAGCGTCCCGACCCATTTGGACATTCAATCAAGAGTGTTTTTTCAAGTCTGTCCTTAGAGGTGTCCAAAAGGCTTAAAATCAACCGAAAGCTGTGACAGATGCTAATTGGTGTGTAATTTCTGAACAACAATCTGTTGCTTGAAATAAAGAATGCTGCCTTTTTTTCTTCTTTTTTTTTTTGGCATAACACATTAAACAGATGCATATTTTTTTTTCCTTTTTCAGAAGATTCAGGTTTTTGTTTTTTTCACAGTGAACTGTTGTCTTACTTCATAAATTTGGCGTAAATACATACTCGAGGTACAATCCGCCTTTAAACTGCAGAATATGTTTGTCTTACACTTCCTCATGCCTTCCTTTACCTCACTATTTATTCTGCCTCGTTCCCTTTTCCAATTTCATTTATTTTTCTCACTCTGTTTCTAGTCTGCCGCCCACCCCTCCCACTCCGCCTGCACTCTCTTCCCCGCTGTCAGTGTGTGACAGATCGATGCTGTATCCTTTCGGCTTCCCCTTGCAACTGTATTCTCCTGGTAATTGAGCTCAGCTGGTCTCCCAGGGGGCTGCTGATTTTCACAGGCGTTTCTAGGAGCTCACTCCCTCCTCTGTCATCTATATCATCACCAGCTCCCTCTTTTTTTTCCCCCCCACTTGCTGCTGCCACCTGTAAAAAAAACAAACAACCTAAAAACCCAATACCCAAAAGATGTAATTGGTTTTGATTTCCACCTGCAATGTAATCTCCCTCACCCTCTAGCGCCTGCTGAGCAGGGCCACGCCTCACTCGCAAACAAACATCTTCCCGTCTACGAATCCAAACTTTGATTTCAAACAATAAAGAAAAGAGGATGAATGTACTGCCAGCATCTGCCAATTCGGCGCGTGGCGATGTCTAGACGTGACAGTGGCACGTTTTCCCGTAGCGGACGAAAAGGAAATCTACTACATGCTTTGAACCATGCGATTTACAGGAAAAAGAGAATGTTTGCAAAGAAACCCCCCCCAAAAAACACGTTTTGCATTCAGGACAAAAAAAACATGTTTGGGGTTAGGAAAAAACACAACAACCAAAGAACTATGTTGTCAACTCCTGGATTAAGTGCGTGTAAATTCACGCTTATCTCACGTTTTGCTGCGGTGGACCAGCGTGTCTATTTCACGCTTTGCCGTGATACAGGGTTGCTTTGCGGGACACCCTGATAACATGACAACGTTTTTGGCAGAAAAGCCATCTGATTTTATTGTTCAGTTTGTTATTATTACAAAGATGTTCGGTGTCAAGCTTTCACCCATCTCACTTCACTTTATACAGATTACCTTTTGATATTGGAACTAAATGTCGTTGTGTACAGCGTCAGGCATCTCCAAGAGTCTTTCACGAAATTGTATAGATTTGTGCCAAGCAGAGGGAGTGGAGGATAAATTATAATTTAAAACGAGCCTGTTTCAACCTCGTCGGCGTGACAGAAGCAGGAAGACGGATTGTGTTGGAGTGTGTGCACCTACGGAGACAATATGTGACTGTTGCAAAATTCATAAGAAGCCATGGCGAGATAGTAGATGGCTTAAATAAGGCATAAACCTGATGAACCCTCATGCAAGCTGCACTCTGCTGCTCCCAGTGAATTCTGGGAAATGCATGTCCGTGAAGGTGTTAATGACACCAGCAGAAGAATGATGTCATGCTTTCGACATTAATTTTTAAGTGAGAAAAATAGCCCCCTTTCTATTAATGCGTGTGTCAACAGCAGATATAATGAATGTTTATGAACCCCGTGTTCCTTTGTTATTTTCTGTAATTCTGGCCGTATTAATCTACAGTAAACGGTGTGTGTTGTTTCGAGTGGCTCGATTGCATACTGCACCCATGTTACAGTAATGTGCATACATTTATGGGTGTGCCAATGATGGGGCATTAAACTAAGGGAGACCAATATGGAAATTGATGAATTTGATTTATTAGGAACAGAGCCTCACACTTATCTTTTAATTACACATGCTGTTGTATATCTAAAGCGGCAGAGTAATAACTGGGTGTGTAGCAAAGCTGGACTTTTGATTAGAGTGTCTCGGTGGATTCATCAATATGTGCTAGAAAATAGCCGAAGTATATTGTTTATTTTTTTTTAACTGGTATTCAGGTGATTTACAATGCTGGGGACACACTGTGGACAACTGGTCTGCAGGAGAGGAATAGCAAGGGCTGAAATGGCAGCAGATGTTGGCGGACAGATAAAAATGAGGGTTTACATCAATTATTAATTACATGACCGGGAAGGCGAAGAAGCAGCAGTCATGTAAAAGATTAAATTTTTTTTTATATGAGCAAAAAAAAAAAAAAAAAAGGGTAAAAAAAAAAAACTTTTCCAAAGCAGGCTCCAACAAAACTCTTTAAAAAAAAAAAAAAAAAAAATATATATATATATATATTTTTTTTTAATAAGTAATATTTCTACAAGTATTTATTTTTTGTTATACTCCTGAAATATACAATACGTGACATGGCAATATCTCTCATGATGTCAACATCATTTCCAATCATTTCTCCATGTTCCATGTTCTGCATTTTAGATAACGGGGATACTATGGAAAGCTGAGGGGAGTCGTTGCTGCAGCTGCTGTTGCTGTTGATCGTTTCGTCAGGACAAATTAATGGCACCTGGCGTAGCTTGTTCCACATTTACAATCCAGATGATCCATATTTCATGAGCCTCTAATTACAACTCTCCAAACAAGTTGTAACTTCTGTACACCTGCTTTTTTGTGTGTGTGTGTGTGTGTGTGTGTGTGTGTGCAAACTTCACACAGTGAACACCAATGTCAGATGTAAAGGTAGAGTAAGTTTTACCCAAAAATTGTGGTAATGTGCACTTCAGCAGTGAAAACAGACCAAAAATTACAACCCTTGTAGTAATGCTCCTTTTGCTGATCCCTTGTACACAATAAAAGGTGGTCATTACATTTTTCTTTTCTGCTGGTAAGAGAAGTTTTAGCGTGGATTTCCCGTCACTTAGAAGCAGGGCTGTGGTGCTATTTGTTCAAGTGCTCGAGCGCACTCGTGCGGGTGCGTTTCTAAGGTTGTGTCACCACTCTGCAAGCAAGGTTACATATCTATAATATCAACAATGTATATTTCTACAGCTTTAATTTAGTCTAATCCTGCTATTTTCAACGGTTGCTTTGGAATAATCAACTACGGTTTTGTGAGATAAATTTAGATTAGATTGATTTGACGTTAATCCCGCAGTGTGGAAATTTTGTTGTCATAGCAGCATAGAAAAGACAAAAAGGTGCACACAATAAGAACAAATTTACAAATACGTATGAGATATGGGAAATATCTATGTTAATATGTTGTCCCATTTTAATCATAGAAGATTCCTGCAAATGTTTCACAATAAAAGCCTGGTGAAGAAATGAAGGGTTCCTGTATCCTGAAAACACTAGAAGTATTTTAGTTTGAAACAGATACAGGAAGTGTTTTCATTAAGGTGCAACGCAGTAACTTTAACAGAGAAAACGGTAGCGGATCAAAACGAGGCTTTGCGTTGAGTGAATCACTCAAGACACCTTAAATGTAAATGACAACTTTGACCATTCAGTTGATCTTATTTGCTCTCTTGCATGATATATGTTTGAAAGATGATTGGATTTTTCAAGAACTTAAGTAAATCAAGGATCAAGAGAACCGTGAACATTTTATTACCTCACTTGGAGGACAACAGTAGTTGTCACAGTAACTTATATAAAAAAAAAAAAAAAAAAAAAACTTTGCTTAAGTATGCTTGAGTCTTAGTTTACCCACATATCTCTTGTCATATATAAACAAGTGTATGTTAACATCAGATCGGCCACTTCAAACCGTAAAGGATTCAAACGAACCAATTTGAATGAATTGTGGCCTTGAGGAAAAAAAAAACATTTACCTTACCTGAATGGCCAAAGTCAAAAGTGAGTTGGAAATCCTGCTGTCATTAAAGACGAGCACACATTCAGTGCATGGTGAGAGCCGATAGGCCTTCATAATGCTGCTTTTGATTGTACAAGCTATAGGCGACTGTTATGTGAAACATAACAAAAGCTTAGGTTGAAAATTACAAATCCTTCATATTTGCCCGACTCTGCACGCCTGGCCAGTCTCTGCGCACGGTATACTGTCGTGGACGCGCTGTTGTGTTTGTTAGGAACACTACGGAGAGTTGACATTGGAATTATGGAGGGAGACATTATTCACCCAAACCATTACTGTCTTTGAAGCACACTGAACTATTATAGGGTGCCCGCTACCCTGCATACATGGATGTGTTCACACACGGGCACGCAGACCTTCGCAGTCACGGGCAATGTGATGTGATTCATGTCACGCAGACCATTGTGGTTAAAGTGACATGAAATGTATATAGAAGCCAGTAAGGAACCCTTCAGATGGGCATTTATGACATTTGCAAGCCTGAGAAGGCATGAATTACTCATGAGCCAACATTTAAGCTTAAATATGATTAAAGGTCTAATTTAGCCAAGTTCTCTATGCCTAAGATGCCAGTGTCATTGACGCAAAGCCAAGGAGAAGGAGGAGGAGGGCGCTGAGTCAGCAGTCTGCCGCCTGGAAACAACGCTGAATGGCATTTCTGAGGAACGGACATTTTTCTTTTTTTCCCCCCGCGACTTTTGTGACATTCAGACAAAAAAGGCAGGCAGGGAACGGGCATGGTGCTTTATTTTGAAATGTAAAAATAGTCCTACAAGCTGGTTGTCAGGTTGGTAGACAAACATGCGGGTAACAGGAACCGGGATTTCAAGAATCGAGATCAACCGTGTGTACAGGAGCGAAACAAATGCTGCGTTCAAATGGGATGGTATTTATCGTGCACACTAGAGGAGTCCATGTCAACGGCGCCCTCTTGTGCTATTCACCATGTTGGAACTCGAAATTTTCTATGAGCCACGAGTTCACGAGTTGTGACGTGTTTGCTGACGTTTACGGAAACATCAGAGGCCGTGGCAGATCATTGTCCGTTATTGTAATTTTAGTCATGTAGAGTTTGTCTTCATAACTAAAATCATAGCCCACGTCTGCGGAAAACGTTGATCTCCCCAACGGCCTCGTCTTTTCCCTCTGTGCCTTTGCATTTCCTGCATTACGCAATAAGTGTTAGCCTCTGTGGCTTCTAGACGCCGCCCACGTTGCCGCC
The DNA here is from genome assembly GCF_029030835.1 of Brachyistius frenatus. Lineage (NCBI taxonomy): Eukaryota > Metazoa > Chordata > Actinopteri > Embiotocidae > Brachyistius > Brachyistius frenatus. The sequence continues at coordinate 1,633,528 of NW_027210655.1, forward strand.
GCCTATCACCGGTGATTTTACAACTTAACCACTCGAACGCCGAGCATACGCTGTACGCGACTTCCCATGTTGTAGTGATACAGAAAAGTAGCGAAACACAAAACGCAGCTCAGAGCTTTGAAAGTCATTTTTTCTTTGTCCTTTGAGCGGAGATATACATCATTTATATCAACATCAATGTTTCCAGTAGCCTGCTCGGTTCGAAAGAAAAGAAAGCAATATCCTGATGTGTCACGTATGCCATTGAATTGTTTTGATTCCAGCTCAGTCGCTCTTGAGTTTTACCTCACAAGGTCATCGGCATTGTTATTTACTAGGACTGATATAACAGATAGGGTTTAAATAACACCTTCAATACATCTATTTGTGCTTTCTGACCCCAACAGGTTCACAACTTCTCTCTTCACTGTATAAAAGCTAAAGGCGATTTCCTGTCTGTGTAACATTTTCTGTAATGTTTTTCACACCCCCTCTGAAATTTCCCGAGGCATCCTTCAATTGCACGCAGGTGTGTGCTGGATTGTACTGTTCCCTCAAACAGCCTTGCCTGTCTGTGTCGAGGGGACAAATAATGTGCAAAACACTTTGTCAGCTTTATTCTGTCTGTGACCAACAAAAAAAAAGGCACCGTTTCAACACAATTAAGCTGTTTCTCCAACGCTGATTTCTTTGCTTGTTTTTCAGTGTGCAGCAATTGCAGATATATTATTATCATATAATTATTAGGAATTTTTGGAACCCCCGAAGGTGACTTAACTTTGCGTAAAAAAAGCAATTGCTAAAAAGCAATTGTGACTGGCTAATATCATCTGACCTACGTTCGCGTATCCAGGTGTGTCAGCAGATGTCACAACAGTTTCTGTGTAGGAGGATAAAGTAGGCCAATCCAATGAGGTCAGACAGTTGTCTTGTATGTACCATCATGTTGTATATCACATACGTTACCAGAGATTACCGATAGACGACCGGTCGCTGCTCGGCAGATGGGGAACGGCGGCTGTCGTCACTTATATAAATGTCACAACGACACAGATACTGTGTTTTGATTCACTCTGTCAGACACGGATGTAAATTAGAACAACTATATTTTAAGCTTGACTGCTTTAAAACAGGTGATGACGAAGATGAAAGCGCGTCGGGTTGTTATATGCGGACTGAGAGGCAGAACGGGCAGAATAAACACAACTGGCGAAGGAATCGTGACACAGAATAGGGAGCGATAGGAAGAGCAATAAATGCCCCGAATGAAATATAAAGCTGAAATATTTTGTGAAACACCACAGGTAGATAATTCTGACATCTGTCAGCCAACTTCTGGCAGAGTAACAATGATAAAAGCAACAACTTGAAATGGAAATGTTTTAAAGTTTCAATCAGTATTCAAATTTGTGAATCTTTTACGCTTCACATTTTATGAATCAACATGAATGACTTTTGTCCTGATGTTGGTACTATTTTCTACAAATATTCTACCAAGAGTAATAAAAATGGTGCTATTTTATGACAATATATCAAGTCTCGGCAACAAAAATCAATAACTCTATTATGATTAAAGGGGTATGGGTTTTTAGTAAAAAATAAAAACGTAAGATAGACTCCAATGATGCGGCGGGGGAATTATTTCGAGGTTAAAGGGGGAGTCAGAATCAAAGGAAGCATAGGTTAGCAGAATGGAAAGCACCCTTGGTGGGTCTTGAGTCTGTAGAAGTGCAAAGTTAAAAAGCTATTTTGTCAACTGTAAAACAAATATATATATACTTTCACAAGGGAATTTCAGGCATCAGAGATCTAGTCCAGGAAAAATGGGAGTTGTTCTTCAAGATACAAATCGCAAATAGTTTGCCATAAAATAAGGAAGAGTCACTTCTGCTAATTAAAGGTGTTTTTACATGGAAATAGTTTCAGTCGCGGTTTTCAGTCGTCTGTCTCAGGCATTCGTTGAAATAGATACGCTCTTATTTAGTTAAATCCAATACACAGGCGCCATAAGACTGACCACACAGTTTTACTGTTAAAACGGAACAAAGTGTTGCAACTCTGCGGAGTGAAAAGTGGAACAGAAACCGAAGCAATAAAATTCGGTGTGAGCGAAGTCCAAAACAAAAAAACAAAAATAACCTATTTCCCCAGGAAGCGAGACTAATCAGAGATGAAACCAAGAAACAAAAGAGTCTCTAAACCCAACTACAGAAAAACAAGAGAAAACGATGCTCAATAGAAAACGGCAGCTTCTATGCTATATTACAAAATGCTAATTATCATTCCATTTGCACGATTTATTAAGTTGAAGTAAACATTATAGCACTGTAGTCCTACCAAAATCACAGTTACATAATCGCTATCACAGAGCAGATGATGCCGTCAACCCGCTGCTGCTGGACTGTTGGCGTTAAACAGCAGGGGGTCGTTCACTGCACCAATCAGCAGTCTCCATTCGTCAGGCCGAACCCACCGATCCCAAAGAGGACACCTGCCGCTTGACATCCAAAGAGCTTTAAAGAATACATTCAACAACCACAACACCTCAAAACTATATTTAAAAAACAAACAAACAAACAAAAAACTTTAGATAACAAACCTACCTGTAAAGTTATAAGGTAATCTACGTTAAAGAGGAATACAAATCTAAATGTTTTCCCTCACTTTGCATCCACAATGTTGTTAACATAACTTCAGTTCTTGGAACATCCCACTGTAACGTGGAGCTTAAAGCAGCCGCGTCTAAAATAAGCAACACTCGGCCTCCAAAAGTGCTGTGGAAGAGCTCCATAAGCATCACCTACGCGCAGAAATTAGACTGAAGCGTATACTGTCCATTTGAGAGAGTGAAAAATTGTATTTGGATGAGAGTTGTTGTCTTATTATCCTGTGCCGGCTGGAGAGTCTCTATAAGGGCTAAAGTAGAAATTACTTCTTTGAACCTTGTAATGTCAAGAGACTTTTAGTGCACAAATTTGCAATAGATGCACTTATTTTGCTCACGCTCGACTGTCTGTGTTTCACAGATACAGCGGAACAGTGGCAGAGTGTCTGCAACTTTACGGGGGGTAGGGTGGGATTATGGTTTTTCAGGCATCGCTGTAATAACAGCTTAAAGAATCAATCTTTTTATTCCAACATGAGAGGTAACCTTGCCAAAGAAAAACCAATTAAATTGACAAAATTAAACTGTGACAGTGGGCCATGTGGTACAGCTAATCACAAGTCTGAAATAAGTTTGGAGCTAAACTTTTAAAGAAGCTATCTCAAAATGGAGATAATTAGGATGCTAAGTGCTTGACTGTGCAGTTTTCTCAAAGCGTCAACACTGAGGACTTTATCAAACACTTGGCAACTGTGGTTCTTGACCCTTTTGCTAGCAGCCTTGTCTCTGTGCAAAGCTGCGATGGGTTTTGTGCTCTGGCAAGTTTCTAATATGGGCAAACATTCACTTGGTATCCAACATATAAATCAGTCTCCAGGAAGCTCTGGGAGGATAATCACTGGGTTAGCGCAAGAAGAAGAGGGAGCAAGTAGTAAATCAAATCTTGTGGTAGTCGAATAGAAAGAAAACCTTTTGTCCCCCATTGCTCATGATTGGACTTCCTCTTGTACCACCAGCAGGTCAAACTTTTCACATATCCAGGGAAATATCTAAACATTTTTAGGATGCATTGGCACAAAATGTTGTATCGACATTCACGATTCCTTGAGGAACACCATTGTTGGGTTCATATTTGTGGTTTAAGGTGAAATGCCTCAGGACCTATTACCACAAAAATCACATTTATTCATTTACCCCCCGCCCCCTATAATCGTATTTATAAAGCAACGAATTACAACACAAGTTATCTCAGCGCAGTAAAGTCCTTCCAACAGAAACCAACAATTCAACAATTGCCACGTGAGAGAAAGCTGAAAAGAAATCTCCCTTTTATCTGTACGAAACCTCCGACAAAATATGTCTCAACCAGTTGGGGTGAGGGGAGAGCAGAGAAAGAAAAGAATGGCATAGAAATACAAGAAACATTAAACAAAAGGTAGGTTGGTAAGGTCAGTAACCACAGGTCAGAACTATGCAGAACCACAAATACCCTAAAAAAACAACAACAACAACACATAACTACGGAAGAGAGAAGGTGGAATACAGTGGTGGCGCATAAAAGCATGGAGAGTGAAAGGAGAGGAGAGGAGCTCGGTGCATCGTGGGAGGTCCGACAGCAGCCGAGGCCTATAACAGCATTGCTAAGGGATGACGCAAGGTCACCTGAGCCAGCCCTAACTATACTATACGTTTTAAGCCTAATATCAAAAAGTTCAGATGCTGTCCGCCTCCCGAACTCAAAGCTGGTTCCATTGAAGGGAACACAACTGGAACCTCTCACAACCTGAAGCAAGCCTGCGCTCTGAGAGCGAAGCATTCAGTTAGGATAATAAAGTGCTTAGAAATCTTTAATATGAGCTGGAGCTTGATTATAAAAGGCTTTGTATGCTAGAAAGAAGAATATTAAATTCCATTCTTGGTTTAGCAGGTATTGGGAAGCTACAATGGGAGAAATATGCTCATCTCTTGCCAGGTCCAGTCAGCACTGCTGAATCAGTTTGAGGCTTTTCAGAGAGCCACTGGGACATCCTGACAATTACCCAATTATTGATAGTTCTTTAAAAAAAAAAAAAAACTCACTTGGTAGAGGTGGCGGTGACATGCCATTTGATCTGCTTTCGTTAGGGGAGCCAGACAGGAAATTAAATAAAAATACCCCAAAACCACACATTCATCTTCTTTACTTAGGACATCGTCTTCACCCTTTCAACTCAGAGTTGAGAAATCGTCCCTTTGGGGGAGCATCCTTTTTCTGATCTGAAATTCAGCCAAACTTTAAACTCTCACTGGTGATTTGATTTGAGTTCTGGCCCCTTATGAGCAATTTTTTTTTGTTTTTGTTTTGTTTTATCCACGTAGATGGACATCTTATTTTACAATGAGGCAGTTGGAGAAAAAAAAAAAAGAAAAAGAAGTGAATACTGAATGACAACTGCATGCCCGAGGTGACAAACGGCAGCCTTTCATGCTAAGTTATCAGAAAGCCGGGGTCCCTCTGAATCCGTCAGCCGTTGACAAGCATTGCATGCCATGTGACAACAGCTCTAACTCTATTTTTGGTTTGATTGAAGACAGTAAGTGACAGAACTCAGCCCGCATATCCAGCTAATTAGTTCTGATTCGGGCATCAAATGTGTGCTTTGTGATCGAACCAAAAGTGTCACGCCGCCACGTCATGCTAGGGTTTGATACCTGGAGCCGGATACGACTGGCAATGGTAGTCCTAAGTCATTAACAAATTGAGCATCTCACACTGTGGTAATATAAATATTTAAAAAAGTAAAACACCCTGACATGTGTCATAATATTGGAATCCTGACAACTCACCAAACCTGTTCGTTTCATGGCCAGTTTATCCTAGAAACTATATATAGCACAGATAACAGTAATATTCCCCTTAAAATGTTGCAAATAAAAGAGCAAGAAATATTTTGCGTTCACAAAAATGAATGCAAATTCAGCCAGTTTCCACAAATTTGCAGGACCTTGAAACTTTGCAGTTAATTGGTCACAATAAAACGTAGGAGGTCTGCTGAGGGAACTACAACCCAAAGTAACCCTTTCTAAGCAAAACTTGCAAATCAACAAAAAAAAACAACCTTCTCCTTTCCAGTAAAGAAAGGCTCCCTAACTTCTCTCATTATCATCAAAACAAGCCACGTTCCAATTGACCGACAAAACCGAAAGTGACGGGTTTCATTGGAAGTTCGGTCTTATTGTGAGAGTTAGAGGAAATCCCCGCGTCAGTCTAATTATAGAATATTTGTTAAACTGCATTCATTTCATACACTCTTATAGTTGTGAGAGACTGCACACAGTATGTGTTGCAATCATAGTTTGCCAAAGTTAAGGATATTAATATTTACAAAGTTTACTTTTGTAAAGTGCCCTGAGATGAAAACATTGTTTGATTGACTTAATTTAATATTATGGAAACAGAATTTAAAGAACTTATTTATTTATTTATTTTTTACCAAAGATGCAGCTACTTGGAGCTTATGGTTTGTTAAGTGCAGAAAATAATAATAAAAAAGGTTCAAGCAATTTCTGTGATATGCAGCATGCTTATTTTATATATTATAAGTGATAACATATGACTTTTTTTTTAATCAGGTAGTGGTTAAAAAAACAACAACTATTTATTCACTCGTCTTGCAATTTTTGCAAATTCACGCAATTTACCGTAAAAAAAATAATTCAAAATGGACACATCAAATTCTCCAAATGTCAAAACAGGCACTAAGCAACAATCATCAAAAGGAATAATACAAATCTAACTCAGGGAATAACATAAGGGGAGCATATTGTTTACTAGCTGTACCATAGGTCAGGTCTGGTTTATGATTATGGGTTGTCGGGCCTTTCTTCCATCTATTCCCAGGTATGTTGTAGATTAAGGTTTTAGTGTTAAGGGAAACAAGAGACCATAACCATGATTTTATTATTGGAAAGTATGTGCATCAAAGGAAATATCATTTTTTTTTGCTTGTAATGACTTTGGTGCATTAGTGCAGCACTGGTTCAGAATTACTTGCATCAAACATAATTAAACATGCACAGGAAAAAGGGATGCGGTAAGGGCAATGTTTATGTGTACATAAGTAACAAACATACACAAACACACACGCAGCCAAGTTTGTATTAATAGATGACCCTGAAATACTTCCGAGGACCACTTTTGCATGACTCTCACATTAATCTAGTGAGCACACAAACACAGTGCAATGGAGAGACATTTGCAAAGGTCAGAAACTGGGAAAGCCGTGAGTTTCACCAGTACAAAGCCAGAGTTTCACACATTAAATATTTGTTGGCTACCCAACATGGGCATTTTACTGCTTGTAACCAAAACCAGCTTTAACAATTAGCATGTTGAAAGCACCACGAAAGAAAACACATTGAACTGTGATTTTAAACACCACGAGAGAACAAACCGTTTCCATCATGAATAAATTGGCTCTCGCAAACACACACACACGACTGTATTGTATTTACCCGAAACCTATGAAATAAGAAGCTGCAAACAACATTGTTGACTCGTAATTTTAAGAATTTATAAAAACAATGCTGAGTTTTCCACAATCGATGGCAACGCGATAGTGATAGTGTCACAGATATAATGGATTTCAGAAACAAAAACAAATCCCCAAGGAAAAATGCATTGGCCAGGACACGCCTCGTCAAGATCCATTACAGAGCTGAGAGGATTTGAGCAAAGTCTGAACCTCAAACTGATGTTCATGAAATCGCCCCCCCAAAAAAAGGAAATTACCCTAAAAAAAAAAGAGTTTAAATTTGGTATAAATATTTCTCTGTAGCAGGATTCAGAGGTCTTGTTGGTGTAGCGAAACAACTTCAGTTTATTCTATGTCGGCTTTTAATTTGTTTGCTGACGACATGCTTTCCATATAATTTGATATGATGATATGCTGCTGGTCTGCTGATTTGCATTTCTGTATGATTTTCTGGTCTTTCAGAAAAAAACAAATTAACAGGTAGTAGGGCTGTCACTTTTCCCCCAAAATTACATTTGAACGAATATCGAATGACAAGTAATTCGTTCGGATGAATTCAAACCTCAAATACATTCATTTCAACGTTTGATTTTTAATTTTACTTCAATGTGACATTCTCTCAGCGGTCCGATTTTGAACAGTTTCATTATCATATTAAAATAACACTTTCATACCGCACATTTATGCCATACAGAGACATGGTCGAAGCCTCCTGACGGAGCTGTTCGCTCAACGTTGCTCTGCTGGTTTGACGTGTCTCCGCTGCCTCCTCTAGGTGGCGACGTCACAGCAACATCTTTGTCAGGTACTTTGCCATCGACGGCGTAGAAACCAAAATACTTACACGCGCTGCTTCTCGCGTGTTTTAGTATCGTGACTTTTCTCGCATTTTACCTTCGTCTGGTCAACAACTATTCATCATATAGGGTCAAACTGAAGGTGATTTGTTCGAGCGCCCTCTACTGGACGACGAGGTAAACTACTTCAAACGGTCTGCTGTGCGTGCAGCCTGGAAATTCTGAATTCGAACGTGACATTGCAGTTTGAATGTTAATTACGTTTGAACGAACGTTTACATCTTTACATCCCTAGCAGGTGGCAACTCAACCAGGCAAACACTTCCATTTTTTCCCCCCGAATGGTACAGAAATGTTATGACATGATAAAACAAATATGTAGAAAAGGAACATTAATATGTCTATTTATATCAAGAGTCTTAAGGCAGCAGATCTGTGAGAAACAGTAACGCTTGCGCACATATTTAATGTACGAGACGTCGTTGGCCACAAACACCGTAGAGCCATTTTCAGCGAGAATGAAATGCAGCAGGTTTGAGTGCACAAGGTCTACAGGCGAAGGTCAAGTCAACAACGGAGACACACTGATGTTTCTTTGACACAGAAGTCTGATTGTAAATGAGATTCTATTTCAAATATTCAAGATGTAGTGAGAGCTCTTTGTGTGAGTTGTTTACTTCCACAACAATGACCACGGCTGACTCCTGGGAACCTTGAGGATCTGTGAATACTCAATGTACCACACACACACACACACACAGATACCTGGACACATGTACAAACAGAATTCACTGCAAACCTGAAAAAACATCAGAAAGACCAAGTCCTGTCGCACCAGACTCGTGATCCCTGTCACATGCGCTTAACGTCTCATTTCAGGCTGCAAAACGTGCGCTCTTGGACCAGGCCAAATTAGCCAATGAGCGGACGGAGTGACCTCTTACGCCCCGAGTCGAGGCACTTTCGTGACGGCCGGGCCCTGAAGGAAGTAATTGAATGTCACAAAAGCTGACAGGCCGAGTGACAACTTGGAAAAGCACCTGCTGGTGAGACACGTCTCGAAATGAGGACATGCGAGAGTGAACGGAAAGCACACAGAGCGTTTCGGGTTGAGTCAGACAATCCCTGTCAGGTTGAGGTGTTAGGCGGTAAATCCATGTCCAAACACACGGATGTCACCTTCTGAAGTGGAAAAACAAACAAACTGCGCGGAGAGTAAAACATACTTTAAATCAAGTTGTTAGGACCGGTCACGTCGTTATATCTTAAGTAGGTCAGAGCATCTATTATTTATCAAATGTAAAGATTGAGACGTGCAGCCGTTCAGCGTACAAAGTGTCGGTATGGACATCACAGTGTAATGTATGTGTCAAGGACTCCCTGGAAAGCAGTTGCCCTGAGAGTACGGTTGAAAGTGCTTTGTTAAGTGAAGGTAATGAATTAATAAGGGAACGCCTGACACGAGATAGTATGTGACTTGAGTAGATGCCGCTGATGAAGAATTTCCAACGCTCCCCTTCACGAGCAAGAAAACACCAGCTGACCGAGAGACCGAAAGATACTACGTCCCGCCCACCGAGCACGGAAACCTGACTGCACCACAGGCCTGTCAATCGAACAGACACGCCTCCAAAAACACGTCTTTTTTTTAAGGTAATTTTCAAATTAATGACGGGATTATTTTAAAACGGAGCGACTTTTGCTGAGAACCTTTTCAATTTTGGGGATTTTGAATTTTACTCGTGGTATTGCAGCTTAAGGCACTTCGGCATCTGCCTCATTTTTCAAACCCGGAAACTACGTCAACCTTTTTTTTTTATATATATATATATATATATATATATATATAAAGATGGCCCTAGTTAGATGTAGACTTTCTAAAAAGTATGCGTGCCTAGAAAATGCCCGCCAATGCAAAAAACGGGTTCGATCCCTTGCACCTCAACGATTTCACATCATTTATTTATTCATCTCACGGCTACTTATTTATGATATTATCCCCTTCCATCCTCATGAGCAATCGATACCTGACAAGAGTGAACGAATCACATTTAATCACCCGCGGGGTCTCCGGGCTCCCTCCACTGGACTTGACATGCTTTTACTGTGTGCCTTGGCCAGTTATTGCCTTCCTCTATCAACACACCAGAGGCCCTCAAATAAACAAGCGTTGGAAAGGTTCTGTAGAGCAAGGGACGGCGATCGATACGGAGTACCGATGCGCTGCTGGTTCAGCGGCACCTTCTAGTCAAAGGCCATTTCACTGCAGTCGATAGCCGCGACGGCACGCGCAGGACGGCAACGCAAGTGCACAAGCACTGCCGGGGCGACGGGGGAGATGATCCAAAAGTAGACGCTCTTTCAACTTTACCTCGGGATGTTTGCTGCAACGGCTTACCGGCCCCCAGAAGATCAAGCACTTGTCAGAAATATTTGCCGTTATCATTGAAGCCTCCAGAAGTTAAATTTATATATACACTCCACAGAATAAGCCTGAGAGCCTTCATCTCTTTCTGACAGTAATGCACGAACATGCCAGCGTTCAGCGGTACTCAAGAGTAAAATGGTAGAGCAATGATGGATGCCCACCCCACTTATTCACAGTCGAGGCACGAGCAGCAATTAAGCAGTCTAAAGTGGGGGGAGTCAAGGTGATGCAACGGCGGGATAACGCAGCCAGCCAGCCAGCCAGCAGTGTTTTGTAGCCCACGCGAGCTAAATGTGATGAGCGTGTTTTTGTGCCCGGTTCAAAGGAGACAGTCTGAAGAGCGCCTGAAAGATGCTGACGTACAGTGTGCGGCAAAAAAAAAAAAAAACAGCAGGCCCCAAAAACTTGATGAAGAGAAACCTGAAGACTTTATCTGATGAAACACGCAGGAAATAGACGGAGCGCATGCGGAACAGAAGCGCTTTGAAGTTTGTGAGTGCTAAAACACTCTTGTCACCTACTTGTACAGAAGAGAGTCCAGGCTGCGTGATGTATATTCATGATTCAAAATCCCTTTTCAATAATTGTGCTGATCTTTATCAACTGAGGCGTTTTTTTTTTTTTGTGTGTGTGTGTGTTTTTTTTTTTTTTTTTTTTGCCGCTCGGGTTCTCTCGAGTCGCGGAACTTCAAACAAACGGCCTTACTTTTAATTACTTTTTCGCCGAGTATTTTCGTCTCAAGGCAGGCCTTCTTTGGCTTTTAATTACATGAAGCGGGCCAATTGCTGTAATGTTTTTAATTCTGAGGGGGAGGATCGTTCTGCCTCGTCGAGCTGCGGGGGCAGCGGACGGCAGCGGACGGCCTCGCTTATGGACATATCTGCAATCGTTCAGAGTCAACAAGGCCGAGATGTGTGATAGAGGAGGAATTTATTTTAAATGAGATTGAATGTCTGTATTTTATAAAGTAGCCTAATGAGAATGACATTTATGAGTCTTTCATAACACTTTTTTTTTTTTTTTTTTTTTACCAATCTTGGATGGGCAGTGATAGTTCAAAGTTAGAAATTAGAGCATATACGACCGCCATGTCTGAGTGTAAATATGTCGCACTTCAAAAATCCATTTTTCTTCCAATTCAACACGACAGTTAAGGAATACATGTAAAAAAATAAATAAATGTATTATTCCTCATTCATTGTTAATGGTATAAATTTCAGTAAACTACAAAGCACCATGTGACGAAACATTTTCACCATTTTGTTACATAAATAGATAACTGCCGCAACATAATGAATAAACAAACAACCAGTAAATGTCTATATTTTAATCACCATCGGCTGCTTTGATTTTTCATGCTTTCTAGAAAGAGATCACTACTTAAAGCAGGTTAAATGTGGATAAAACTCGCAACCCCTTACTGTGCAAAAAATGCATTCAAAATTAAATCAGCATCTTTCAAGGTGTCAAAAGAATTTTTTTTATCCTGAAAATGAACGTGACCTTGAAAGGTATCAACTCGATTTGTTTAAAGGCAAGATTGAAAAGTTCGAGAGGCGGGATTGAGATTGTTTGTATATGTGCGGGGGAGAAATGATGGTTATGCTGCGGTTGAGCTATATGGCATGAAGACCAGAGGCGAGGATGTGAGGTGGGAGGACATGCAGGCAATTTGTGTGACAGAGGAAGGTCCAGAGGACAGGAAGTGATGGAGATGGATGATCCGTTTCGGTCACCCTATAAGCGGCAACCCACCCTGACGTTCGTGAACTGCTGTTTTGAAGCCTGGAGTCTGGCATTTTGGCTGTTTTTTTCTTTTTTTCCCTGGAGCCAGAGGTTACCGTATTTTAACGAGCTGGGGAGAAGACAGGGGAGGATCAGACTGAGAACCTGACACACTTTGACCGCCCACCTATAACCTGATTGCACCACAGGCAAAATAAGTTGCCCAATTTGCTGTTTTAACTCAAATTTCATCAGCCTTAAATGTCCATTCGGATGCATTATAGTCAGGAAATCATTGGGTAATCTATGGTAATAGATCTAGTAATCTGTCTATAAGTAAAAATTACAATCGATGAGTGTCGGTACCACCTGAAAAACTGTGACGGAAGTCTATTTCGAATTTGTTCTAAAATTGTTTGACAACTGAAATTGTGGCTATAAAAGATACAACGGCGGAGAGAAAAAGTTCCTTCAACTTTATTACAAATTATAATTTATTCCAAATCTGTTCTTAACAAAGTCCCATCAGTTGGTCTGCAGGTCTAATTGCACCGAAATCTAATGATGGCATGCCCAGAGGTAGACCATCCACATGAAGCTATAAAACGACTGTCTGATGCGCCGCGGGAACCGAGAGAATAATTACCCAGAGGTCACTCCTTCGCAGTTGGAAGTAGAGGTGGTTTAATGGCAGGTGATTTAACCTGTTTCTCTGAAATCCGAAAGCCTTAAAACTGCCCTGCTATAATAAAAAAATTAAAAAAATAATGAAAACATTGTGAATGTGGGCTTCGTGTATAAGCATTAAATTAAACTGGCAAATTATATTTTATATCATTAGGAGTTATTTCTGATGGCGTATTTGTATCTGCAGCTTTTTCCTCAGTCCGCCTTTTCATCTCTTACCTGCTTTGATTTTAAAGTGACTTTTTGAAAATGCCCAGAGAAAAGGTGAAACTGTGGAGGCAGAAAGAACGACAGAAATCCTGAGAGGGATATAAAACTCATGACGAGGTTTTCATACCTTTTGGCTCTTATGCAATGATTAATAACCTGCATGTTTTCTTTTTAATTAGCCCTGTGAGGAGCCTTCAGGGATTGACAAGTTTGAATATTAACGTGCACTGTTTCCCCTCGGCACACAGCCCTGAGAAGGCGGGATAGATCGTCGACAACTAAGTAAATAAGTAGTTACTGTAAGTAACTCCAGTTCTATGAGTACGTGCATATTTTGCTTCTTTTAGCCTTATTGCGTCGTTTTCGTTGTTTTTCTGAAGCAATTTCAAGGGTCTCCGTTGCCAATTTCACTAGTTTGACACAAAATCAGCTGTGTTTTGGTCACTAAAACCTGTATAACGACAAAACGCGGGCTGTATAATATAAAAGGCGACTCGAGTTCACTACAAATGTGTTTTTCTTCTTTTTATGTTGTTTAATGGCGGTTGGTCAACAGCTTTGAGGTGCATTACCGCCACCTTCTGGCAGTAGTGACGTATTACTACCAGGTGCCGGGTAACACAAGGGAAACAGGAAAAGACCATAGTCGCATAAACTATTAGATTAGATTAGAGTTTTGGTTGTTTTTTTTGAATGACTATTTGGAAATCATGACCCATTTCTAATTGGCACCTCTGTGGTTTAAATTACAGCTATTCTTTTAAAACATAAGATGGTAGCAGAGTCCTCTTAGTTACTATGTATAAGACGGAAAAGGCAGAAGAGCATGCAGGATCACTGAATACTTCTGTTATTGATTAACTTGTAGCATTTGTGCTCTAAACCTCTAAACTATTGTAGCACATGCTTCGGTCTAGATGGCTTAATTTTTTTTTTACAGAAATACAATTAAATAAACACTGTTCAAATGCCTCTTAAACTGTTAATTTAATGATCAAAACCAGATCCTTTGTCTTATGACGGGGGAAGAGCTCCCCTCCCCCCCCCCACCTCTTCTCCTGTGCCCATCTCCCTCCCCCTTCATCGCACACTGTTATTTTTTTCAGGTGCATCTGCAGTGATCTATTTTTCTCTTCCCATCTTTTAATGATTCATGCTTTGGGGTTTCTCGCCCCCTCATTCTAAAAGCTTAGTGAACGGAGAGGGAGAGGGGAAGAGAAAGGAGGGAGGACTGATCAGAAGAGTAAGTGAGTCCTCATAAGAGTGTGAACAAAGCGTAGGATTAGAAGCACAAAGACTAAAATGGAGCAAAATATTGTTTTAAAAAGAGTGGCAGAAAAGAGGCTTGTTGAAGACATGATGAAACGTGTGTTTGATAGGAAGGCGTTTGTTGGAAATAGTTGCTCAGCACTGAGCTGTTTGCCAGATATGGCCAGAGTCTCTGTGATCCATCAAGAAGAAAAACGTGAAATTTCAGCTCAAATGACTCTCTCAGTAAATACATTCTTCATGTCTGGATCATGGCACATCAATTATTGATGGCAACGGGGCGTTTCTTTGTCCAATGGCTTTGTGCTTTGTGGGTATAAAAGCGTGTAGCGTTTGTTCTGTTTGAAAGACAATGTTTTTTTTAACGTGAAAAATATGTCAGTTGTATCAGTAACAAAGTAGACGCGTATTCACCAGCAGCATTGCAAAACAATGTTATCATCTGTTCATTTTAGCTTTCTAAAAGATGTCATTTCTCAATAGCAGAGTACAGATATTGTAGTGTTTTAGCTTTTCACCCATACAGGCACATTTAAAAACAGCTTATTCATTTTAAAATAAAACTCATTTAATCATTAAACGAGATAGTTGTCTTTCTAACATATAGTCGACACCCTAAAGGTATTTGACCCGTTGTAAAAAAAAAAATGGAATAATAATCAGTTATCACAGTTATCATCCGTTAACGTGGACAGTTACACCAAACAAACCAGCGGTTGTGAGTCGAGGTGGAGTAGTAGTAGTAGCAACCTTTTTCATGTTCGAAGTACATTGAGTCACTTGACAACAAGGTGCGGTTTACCCCACCTTCATTCCTCCATCCGCCACCGTTCCAAGCGTTTCACCGATGTTGAAGGTGCTCGCGCAGAACCAAACACAATGTCCCAGATAATGAGCACTTAAAATGTATTATGATCAGGTAGGCCTGCATATGCTCCTATTATGGTTGTTGTTGTTTTTTTTCTCACCATGCCTTCATCCATCATAGCACCAGTTAACTATGTAGCCAGAAAATGAACAGGAGCCGCTGGATGCTCGTGGATATGAAACATGACGTGACAACCAATCAACAGAGAGGATCTGTCAAATCCCTCTTCCTCGTAAACTGTTTATTTCTTTCAGAGGATTTATCGCGTTATAGAAACAGTGCTACACTGGGATGTGGAAAAGTTTGAAAAAAAACAAAAAAAATGATTGCATGATTTTTAACAGTTATTTTGACATAGCATGTGTGATCTTGTGGCTTTGAGCAAAGAATACGTTGCCAAAGAAAAGGCACCAGTCGCACCAGCAGTGCTTTTTTTTTCTGAGAGGTTGTTAGTGACGGTCACGTGTACCGTGGCAGGTACCAACCTTTGGCTTTGAGCGAAGATAATGTCAAGGTAAAGGCGCAAGTCATACTCGTTTAGATCGAAAGCAGGTCGAGCGGGGGGGGGGCGAGCGTTCCCGAGGTGTCGTGGATCTCGCTGTGAAACACCGGTGACGGGAGGTGCCCGCTTGACGACCTCGTTGTGTCGTGTCTTGCGCAGTGTTAGCGTGGCGTCCTATAAATTAGTGAGGCGTTTGATAGGTGAAGACGGGGTAGTAGCATTGACTCAGTTGACCCTTGCGGTGTTATTCCGCATCAATGTGTTTGTACTTTTGAAACTGCCGTTAGGTTTCACTCTCTCAGCAATCGCAATGTCACCCAATAGCAGTGCTACCAATTGTAATGCGTTATATAATCTAAGCACTACCAATTACATTGAAAGGATACCCAACGGCCACAGATAGTCGCCGTCCTAAAATCCCGAACCACGTTATCGCTTTAAAATTGTCAAAGGCAGCAGAGCACAGCCGAGCACAAGGTCAGTTACTTTAGCCCGAAGTGCGTACCCACTGTACATACGGCTACATAATCCTCTGAGAATATGTTGCCTTTTAAGCTTTTATATTAAACCAAAGTTGCTCGTCTGCAGAGACGAACAAGCTTCAACTCTTTCGGCTGTGCCCTTTTTTTTTTTTTTTTCTTTCCACAGCAGTCATAACCGCTCTGAAAGTTGAGAGCACATTGGTTACACTTGGGGGAGCAATTTATTTCAAGGTTCATATGAGGGGGTTAAGATAGTTCTGCGTATGAATAAGCAGCCCAGTCAGACAGACTCGGGCTTGGATGCACTTATTGAGGAGCCATTTTCATTTTCTATCTTTCATGCAGCCTTTTCCCAGGCATAAATACGCTATGTCCAAACCCCTAGCCTCCTCAACTGTGTCTCACACACACGCACACACACACACACACACACACACACACACACACACACACACACACACACACACACACACACACACACACAGAGGACAACCTTATAATGTTACCCAGACCATAATGGTCTCTCTTCTTTTTCTCTCCCTTCATCTTCTCCCGAGTGATTCTGAAAGGAGGTACAATATGAAGCTGAGAGGGTGTGTGTGTGTGTGTGTGTGTGTGTGTGTGGGGGGGGTGTATATGACAGTGTGATTTGGTTCAGTTATTCATGGGAACTACAACATCAAAGCGGATACTCCGTAAAAGATGAAATGCCTTCTATGTAAATTATTTAATGTGAAAAACAAACATTTAGTGAGTGTATGGAAAAGGAAAATGCGTAACGTACAATATGCAATTAGGTCAAGTACATTGAAGAACCGAGCCGCAAAGAATTCAAATCACAAAGCATCGCATTTTTTTTTTTTATCAGTGTCTGCCAATACAACGCCGTTTCTTAGGAATAATACTGTCACTATTTGCAGTTTGTTTGTTGCATTATTGTCTTTTTTTTCCCTGAGCAAACAGCAGATATTTGTGATGGACTGAGGTCTGGCATGCACTCTGCCTCTCAGCTCAATGAGTCATTGGTCAGTTTTCTGCTCCAACCCAGAGAGAAAAACAACAGCAGCCCCGATGAGCGACCGCAGAGTGTTTATAAAAGCGGACGTAGCTTCTGGCTCTGAAAAAATTAGGCCGATGCGGAAGTGTCTTAAGGTGCAATACCGCCGAGTGCCACTAGAGTTTGTCTCTATAGACTCCCATTCAATTTCTCGCGCGGAAGTCAATACATTTTTTTCCACGAGTTCTTTGCGGTCTTGCTGGCGAAAGTCGCTCCCTCTTATTCGTTTTCTGGACGTGTTTTTGGGGGTGTGTCTGTTTGACTGACAGGCCTGTGGTGCAGTCAGGTTACGGCTATCGGTGGGCGGGACGTGGTATCGTGGAGTTTCCAGTCAGATCCACCCGCCCCCCCCCCCCCCTCCCCGCTCGCCCAAATATGGTCACTTCCTGCTCCAAACCGCTCCGATCGAGCGAGATGACGCCGGGAAAAATCCAAACTCGAGGTCACAAACCAACGGGTGACGTCGCTGCTGGCTGCCACTTGCGAGAGACAAGGAGAAAAGGGAAAAAGGTTGCCAGCAAAAAGACCACACTGCTGTCACTATTAATAGTGAGGATGAATCTAATTCTAACCAAATGAGTACATTTGCTTAGCTGTTAGAACACATCTTCAAATGCTTAAACTGATTTGTTGTCAGTATGCACGATACGCGCATCCCAGGTGTCCGACAAAAGGCCTTTTATGTTTTACTTTACCTCAACTTGCCTCTTCTGCTTTTATACTATGAATTTTGATGGTCCCCAAAGTATATAAATAAAATAATAGTTCATTTCCAGACGGCAAGAGTAACACCCTCTTTTCTTTAAAAATATCTCTGCTGTGGTGTCTTGGAAGATGGAAATAGCAGAGTACCAAGTCTGACTGTGCAACATCAGTCAAATCTGTGAGGGGAAGGAAGCCTTGGCAATTACATTCTGACTTCTATCTGTTACACTCGGAAATGTGTACAAGAAGCACAAAGCGCTTGATTTTACATTTTAGTTACGTGTTCTTCACACTGAATCCCTAAAAGTGACATTGAAGATGGAAGATGGTGAGTATTGACAAAACATTTTGTGCACTTCTTAATGCCCAAAGCTTTTTCTGCAGCCATCGACAACAGCAGGTGGGTGTGTTGGCAGCAGCATGTGGCACTATATGTCCGTCCGGACAGGCTCAGGTTGCATGATATGTTGATGTCCTCGGATTTTCTTTCAGCTTGCCAAAGCTGACACGTTATACAAGAGGATGTTGTTTTTCTTTGGTGACATACACTCTTTTTATTTATTTTTTTATTTTATGCCTCCATGCACAGTACATGGAGTGGCTGGTGGTCTGCTGATTACCGGCCTACGTGCAGTGTGTTACCCCCTCCACAGTCACGCCCCCCCGTCTTCACTCCACTCTGCTGGTAGCCGAGTAATAGCTTTAGCAGCAGGAGAGCCAGATGAGACAAAAACATCCCTGGCCTGACTTTTTTTGGTTTTGCTTTTTCCACTATCAGAGTGTGACTTTGAAACAACACTAGCAGCTGATGTTAACAGATCACGGCGCTGAGTGCTGAGGGCTCTGGTTCTGAACACAGATCTGAGATCGGTGCATCAGAGAACTGTTCTGACACTGGACTGACACACGGCAATAACCCATTGTGCCTTAGATTATTTATAAAAAAATGAACAGAAAGGTGTTGCGTGGGCAAGCTGAGGTCTGCCGAGTGAACAACCCTGTATCGAAGCAAAGGGTGTAATATACACGGCCGTCCACTAGAGGGTAGTGTGTCAGTGTCATGCCTGTCGTGTCACGTGAAAGTACTATTTATTTAGTCTCATAAACTCCGTAATGTGTCCTGCCTCTGTTTACATACACGTTATCTAGATAACGCCAGACGCTTCCCCTTTGTGGACAGGCGTGTCTATTACACGCTTTGCCACGCTGCTGGGCTGGATGTAAGCCTGGTTGTTGAATCCCGCAGGCAGCTAGTGAACTGTGACCCACACCCACCTGTCATTCAAAGCAGACCTTCTTTAATGATGCGCATTTTTATGCCATTATGGATTTTGAATGGATGATTTATATAAACATTTACAGACGGCATAGTTGTCATCAATAGTGAAACTAGTCATGGGGACCAAAAACGTATTTTGTACCAGACAGTAAACATATTTGTTTCTGCTTTGAGGTTGGGAATTCTAACATGAGTGTCTGTGAAGATTGATTCACTCATGCGTGCAGCCAGCCTCAGGTGGCCATTAAAGGAACTGCAGTTTGTGGTACTTGCTGCGTTGGCTTAATTTTTCAGCCCCAGAAGTTGCCACTTGGTTAATGCTAAAAAGTTTAACATTGTGACTCATCAAAATTTCAATTAAACATTCTGTTCTTTCTAATGGAAATGTTTGGGAAAACCTTTTTCAGCTGGATTAACCATTTAATCAGACATGCTTTTTATTATTATTATTATCAAATTAGTGATTCTAAGAAATAAACGGACACGACTGACATAACACTGCAACACCGAATGGTTTTCCTGTTTTATACTTTTGGTGTGTAATAGTAATGAATCTTTTTGTAGATCCCACTTATATATAGCATCTTATCTAATCAGGAGAAGATGTTGCGACATTTCATCACAAACTGACCCAAAACACAGGTGTATGTTCACGTTTGTACCCGAGGAAGACCATCTGTGCTTGAAGTTACATCATATCCATAAATGAGAGATAATAATAAGAGATGGGAAAAACAGTACAAAAGTTTGGTGCCAGTGTATATATATATATATATATATCTATATATATATATTGGACTTTTCAAGGTTCTCACTTCAAATTGTATTTCAAGAGCCACCTTAGTGTTTCATCTCTAGTTATTTTGATGACTGCTTTCACTTCTCCCTGGGGGCTTGATCTTCGTCTCTCTGTACAGTATCATCAGACAATGGGCTTCATTTCACCTCTCCACAAAAAAATCGAAAGTACACGAAGCTGCTTTTTCAGCTTTTATACCGCTAGCAACCGGAATGGCCTACATTGAGATCTTGGCAATGCCCCAAGCATCTATTTATAATGTACTTATGAAACAATGGTAGACCGTGTTAAATGTTTGGTCTGTGGGTCATAAACACAGGTTGTTATGTTGTCCCCCTTGTCCTCCGGCTCACAGAACAGAGCAGAGTGCACCCACGGGTCCCCGACTCACCTTTTAGGCTTTGATGTAAGACAGGCAAAGCTGCACCAACAAATCTGTATAATGAAAATAAATTATTTGTGGTGACTAAATTTGAATGGACAGCTACTGCGAGCATTGCAAGTAGTTGCATAAATAATAAAAGCTATAGTACAATGAATGCAGTAAACAAGCCGAATCGGTACGTCATGGAAACTCAGTAATCAGATTTCATAATGAATATTTTTATTTATGTATAGAATGTGCTCTGTTTTTAAGTTAATTGTGATTTGATTGCTCTTTGATGTGTACAGATTGACTGACTACCGTGAAACAAAAAAGCCAGACCTCCCATATTTGTGGAGAAATAATTCATTTATTTATGAATTCAGGGTTAGCCATTGAAAGCCTCAAAATAAAAAATGCCAATTTTTTTCTCATGGAAGGAAATTTGACAAAATGACAAAACTCAATGCCGTTAGTAATGATTGATAACAAAAAACTAAAATATTCAAGGAACTAAAAGGTTCCCTCAGCCGTTTCTTTTTTTTTTCAGCTTTTTCAAAGCAGTCTAAAGATACGCAAAAATTGGGCAAATTAGTTTGCTGACGAATGTTCGTCGTAAACCAGCTTATAGGTGCATTACCTACTGAGCTGGAGTACACTGAAGTATACTGAAGTATGCACTGTACGCCCGACAAAATAGAACTTGGACTTTGTCATTGGTTTATCTGCCCATTGTTTTTTTCTGTATGTTTAATGTGTCCAAACACCCTAAACAAAAAACTAATTGTATTATGGATTCAAATTCTCAAAATCAAATCCTGGCCAATCAGACATTTGCAGCACTGCAAACCCCAACCACCAATGTTCCTGACTTTTGGAAAGTACCACCTCCTGAGTAGTGAGTTTTTGGGGGGGTAAATTCGTCTCCCTTGATCTTAATCAAGCCCCTCTTTCCTGCAGTGGAAACACAGTTAGAGGAACAGAGTTCTTTGAAAGGTTCCTAGGTCCCAGGGGAAAGTTCCTGTGGTGTAAATGCAGCTCAAAGCTTGTTTCTTAGGCCTACACACATGTACTACACACTCCTATTTGGTCAAATCTGTCAAGTATAAGTTAATTAAACATGCATTCCTAAAATGAACAAAAACTGAAAACTGAATTTGTCACAACATTTCTCAGCAATGTATTTGTTTTTGTTTTTTTACCATGGACTACAAAGCCTGAGAGATCTAAACGTTTTGTGATTCAGAAAAGAGAGAAACTGAAAAAAGCAGTCCTCTCTGTCTTTGCACTTCAAACTGGATGGAAGCTCTAGGATGATGCCTACAGTACAAGACAGCCCAGAAGGGGAAGGAAAATAAAAACACAAAATGCTCCGGGGAGGCCGAAGGTTGGACCGGAGTTGCGGTTAGATGTGAGCATGAAAGTGATGCACTCGTCAGATGACCAGTAAATCAAACTCACTGGCTTTGAAGAGGTCTCCTCACACACAACAGCCTCAAGGCCAGACAATGGGTTTAACACTGCTGTTGGCAACGGGATACACAAGGGAATCAATGCGTGCATGCACACTCGCATTTACACGCACCATCACAGAGCAAGTTGTCATGTCCAACCTGAAGAAGTAGACAACATGCAGTGTTTTTGGTAGTAAACAATTAGCCTGGCTCTGTCTGATGTTGCCCACAGCTTCAGTCTTCTCTGTGATTGTAGTCTGGAAACCCCATTCGCACTCATAGCTCAGTAACTTTGCGGCGGCGGTAGGCTTACGGCGCACAACATAAAGGCATGTGGTGGTCAATGCCGATTGGTTAAAGGCTGCTTTAATAGTTTCAAAGTCAACCCGAGGTCTACGACTGGAAACAATCCTCAGTGGAGGGTCGCCAGACCTGTGTTCAAGCTGTGAATTTGGTTGTTGTAATACCAGGCTATCAAATCATTATTTCACAAATGTTTACTATATACGATAATCAGTTCCTGATTCCATTCATTCTACACTACTTCAGTATTTCGGAGGCTGGTATGTTTGATGTTTTACTGGGAGTTTGACAGGAGTGTCTGTATGTTTGTATTCTCTGTAGAGACGCTGGTATGGACTGTGTTAGCTTTGAACTACTGGACGTGTGGTGAGAATGGACAGTTTCCACTAAAAGATGCGAAATATGCTTTATAGTAGCTGCACAGTTGTTTTTTTTCTTATTTAAATGTTTTTTTGTTTGTGGTTTTAAGGCAGCGAGAGAGCACACTGGTGAAGAAATCACTCTTGGTTTTTGTTCAGGGCTCGAAGGTTTGAAGCCTGCTACTTGATCATTAGGATAGCACTCCTGCGCTGCTGCTTGTAGTCACTGGGGCAATTCCAGCTACTGATGGTTATAAAAAATATCTTTATACGTTTTTGGCTGTCGTTTTCTAATGCTGCACGTGTTAAATACAGAAGACATCACCTGCTTTGGAGCTTTTCAAGGGTACATATGATGGAAATTCGAGTTACAGAAAGTAATGTGATGATGAGTTACATTTAATTAATGGATGAACTAATTACTTATGCTTTAAGTGGATGTAATTACATTTTCAATGAGCCACATGTCAGTAATAGTTTTGCAATGACAAAAATAACGCTAAAATAACTATACCATCAAATCGAAAAGACAATATTTGAGGATGGATGTTGATATTTATGTATATTTTTGTGTTTGGATGGTGGCAGTTTGATTCAGTATTACTCACTAAGATGAGCCATGTACACAATGCAAGTGCAGCGTCTGCCGGCCAAAAGACAACTGTCACTCACAGGCTGTTAAATGATGCCAGTGGATTGTTCTCCTTATAACTGTATTACTTGCTCAGAGCACTGTGTTAGCTGTACCTCGTTCTTTTGCCTCGCTTTAGTTTCTAAAACTCTCATCATGACAGGCATAAAGGGAGCCATAATTACCTTGTTTCATTCGGACCTTGTCAGAGCAGAAGCACTTTTGCAAGAAAAGCAATAAAAAAAAGAAGAAAATCTACAGAATGCTGTATTACTGATTGGTAAAATTCGGTGTGAATGTCACACAAATTCTGGCATTATTATAGATACGTGAGGAGGAAATGTTGAAGAAGAATTATCCCCAATCTTAACGCTAGAGTACTTGTCGTTTTTGTATCCATACATTTTTAGGGACACACTGTTAATTGCAAAGTTTTCTGCAGTGTTTACAATAAAATCGAATCAGAGTTTGATATATTATGCTTTAAGTCTTTAGTCTGTCTTGTGTTCAGTAATGGCTTTTATAACTCTTCCTTTTTTTTGGTAATATTTCCCAAGTGCATGGGACTTCTGTCAAAAAGGGTCTTGCTGTACTTTTCGGGCCATTTTCTATAGTCAGTGTGATTATGTTCTCATTCTTGAATACACTACCGGGAAAAGGGCAGAGACGAGAATAAATATAATTGTTTCCATCTTAACTGAGATCCCACTTGAGAGTCTGCCAATAGTCCATTTGATGTAAAGCTTCATCTTTTGTATGGTGTATAGGGAAAGTAAAAAAAAAAAAAAGAAAAAAAAAGGGGTAAGTAGGGATCTGTCACTGTTTTAAAATGGTGCTTATTTCATTTTGGAATAGAATTTGACTCTGAAATACCCTTCCTGTCAATCATTTTACTTTGGCTGCCTGCTTCATCTTACTCACTGGGTAAGTTTCTTCAAAAGAGGGACATTTTTAGACATTTAATGCCGTGCATCAAACAAATGTCAGGTTTTGGTGTCAGTCCCTTTGACCACGCGGTTTTCTCCCAAAAAGCTTATTTTTCACCTGTGTTGAACAATCATGAAGGCGAAAATCCACTTTAAAAGAAGCAGAGATGCCAATTTCTCTCCTGACAGTAACCTCAATAAACCAGACTGCACTGCAGCTGCCACAAGACAGTTTTTCAGGACCGGTGTGACTCACTTTTTCTCAGATGGAAACACTTTTACTCTTTTTTTTTTTTTTTTTAATGTTTACCGCCGTCTCCGCCCACACATGGGCCGACAAACCAGGCAGGTCCAGGCAGTCTCTCTGAAAGTAGACAACGCCGGATCAGATCAAATCCTGCATTGCAAAATATAATTCATACAAGTAGTTCCGACCCAGAGATCTGATTGGTCAACTGTGCATTTGGAACGTGCTCAAATCAGTATGACGGCAAACCCTGCTCGTCACTAGAAAATATCACATCTCCATTTCATGCAACATGCAATATACTGTTGTTTTTACTTGTTATAGACCTGTTATATGTGAACCATTCCACAGAATATGTCCTTCTTCTTCTCTCCGAGCACCCGTACCGTAAAACCATGGATACTCACGCACTTGTGAAACGGTGCTAAAATCTTAAAAATACGTTTCCATCCATATATTTTTTTTCAGCAGATATATTAGTTACAACAAGATTGCGCTAGCGAAGCAGTTTTGTGTTTCTATGTGCCGTTTTTAATTCAGTTCGAGTTAATTAATAATTAATAACTAATTAATATTTCATACATATTAATGCTTTCTCTAGAAAGCATTACAGTGGACTGGATCTCGTCTCTGTTGCTCGGGTCATTGCATTTTCACCATTTTCTAAATATTTTCTCGTCGTCTGGATGTATTTGTTTCAGTGATTGTACAACGACTTCTGGCCACTGCTTCAAAACATCTGCATTTGATTGATTTTAGACATTCGAGTTAATCACAGCACAATTGGCATTTGTCCACCATGCCCCCCCCCCGTCCCCCAACAACAATTATATCCAGGGTTGGTGCTACTATGCATTTCTAAACTCATCAGTCTGCCATGTGTATGCATGCACCAGCTGTTATGATAATTACTCCAAATTGTAGATTTATGACTCTGCTTCCCTGCTGATGTACTGGTAGTCGCTAACTCTTCTGTAATTTGTAGCTAAAGTCGAGTTTCTGCTTAGACGACAGCAGATAATTCTCGTCCATCTCTTCGGGGACTTCTGCGGCCAAGAAAAACCTTATTACATGTCCACTTGTTCAAGGGAGGAGGCCGAGAAATAATATTATCACACACTATAATCCAAAGTGAGGTCTTGTCCTGGTCAGCAAGAGGCTTCCTCAGTCTGTTTTTCCAAAAACACTTCAATTGATAGAGTGTCTAGATAGTCGGGGGTATGGCACCTCGGGTCAGCAGGCGGGCCTCTGCAAACCACCTAATCTCTGTGCCACAACAAGTCTCCCTTACACTCCCAGCATTAATAACCGCAGTGGAAAGCGGAGAGCGAAGGGGAGGAAGAGGAGAGTTCTTAGTATGTAGGAATTAATCAGCTGTGGTGAGGGCTGCGAGCCAGGAAAGTGCTGCTAGTATGTGTTATCAGGCACGAGCAGACAAAAAAAAAAAAGCAGAGTGTTTCAACATCACACGAACAAAACAACTTGCCAATGAACTTTGCTTTACGGGGTGCACGGCCATGTTGAAACAGGAAATGACCTCCACAAAAGCTTTTCCTTCAAATTAGCATCACGTTATTTTCGAAACTGGAGCTGGTCGTCCTTTCAAAAAAAAAAAAAAAAAAAAAAAAAAATGACCTCAGGGGATCTTTTGTACAAATTTGTGACGGACTCAATTCTCCAGGAAGAAACCTCAGAAAACCATCTGATATCTTAAGCAGAAATATTTATTGACGTGGTCCAACTGGGAAGAGTCAGAAAAACAACTATATGTCTGCTTTTTACCCTTTCCATCTCTAAGCAAAATATTCAAAATGTCCAGACCAATTTACCATTTTTTTAAAAAAAAAAAAGAGACCGTACGCCTCTATTGTCATAACAGCCTGTGCGTTGAGGAGAATTTTCCCCTCCACCCGGGGGTTGCTCACGGCGGCCCACAGTACACATTACAAAGAAACTTAATCATGAAGGAAAATTCCATCACAACGGTTCTGTTCTAAAGTGAAGTGACCCGTAATGGTGACGAGCCGGCGTCCCACAGAAACGATGCAGCTCACGTGACGTCTGTACGCTGCGAGGTTTTGCTTGCCGTGATGAGGCGGGTCGGTGCCGGTGGTTCTCAACATGACACTTGGGGTGGAGGAGAACGTTGATGAATTCTTATTTACAAAAAAAAAAAATAATAAAAAAAAAAAATAACGTGTTTACAGTTGCCGTGACAACAACGCCATTCAATTATCATTTCAAACCAAACCGTTATCTTTCCCTGAAACCCCAATCAACCGGTTTTAGGACTTAAACCGAACCAGCAGCGCCGACTTAGCAAACGCTTCCGCGGGTCGTATTTGAGGGCAGGAACACACGACCTGTATGTTGAAACGGGTTCGAAGACTTGTTGCTAAAATATCATCGCATACTTAATTGGAACCCAAAAACAAAACCGAAGTATGCGTGAATGCAGCACAGTACCTTTCCTCCAGTATCTAAATACACATTTGATGTACTTAGATGTTCATTTCATGTTATTTAATGCTTCTGCTTCACAACATTCCTGAGGGATATAGTGCGCATTTATTTCACACGTGGAATTACTTCACGGTTTTACATACAAAAATATTACAAGCATATGATCGCATTGCATTGTAAAATTGTATTATCCTTAAGTAGCAAATATAAAGTGATACTCTCCCTCAACTACCAACAATCACCCATAATAATAATCTAATAATACAATAGCACGAAACTCACATTTTTTACTTTTAAATGATACTTACTTTATTACCATGCTTTAACATTTCCATTCGCTACTCTAGTGAAGGGACTGAGTTCCTCCTCCCTCCCCGGACATGGATCTCCACTTAACCGTATTCAGCAGTAAACAGCTGCTTTTTGCTGCCCCTTCTCTCGTATACGACTTCCCTCGTTGCACGAGAGCCACTCGCATCGCCTCGGGTTCATGCTTTACTTTTAAATATTTAGTACAGGAAAAACCGTCTCTCCATATCATGAGATTTAGATCATCCTCTCCTGGATCTCCCACTATTGCCGCAGATCTTGAAGTCACACACGAGCCTCTTTTTACATCATCCACCCACTAAAGCATGAAATGTGGCTGTGAGAAATGTGACTGCAGTTATTACAAGGGAAGAGTCAACAATGTGCAACCCCGCTACTGCCCAGGGATGTTTGAACATTAAGTAACTCAACCATCTGCTTCCTCACTCAGTCTTTCGCTCTCTCTCTCACTCACACTCACACACACACACACACACACACACACACACACACACACACACACACACACACACACTCAATAACACACCCTTTCTTCAAGACCATCGCTCCTTGGGGAGCGTATGCAACGCAGCGATCCAACACTAATTCTACTGCCTCTGCTCAGTATAATCCAATCTGCTCTACTGAGGGGAAACAGAAGAAGATGCAAAAAGAGAAGAGGACCCAAAAACAAATAAACAACTCCCGTCTTTCTGACGACTTCATGATTGAAATATCCTTTCCACACATTATGGTCTTGATTTAATTTGACCGGATGGATACGCGCAAAAAACATCGTTATATTTGCAAATAATCTGCTGGTCTGTGCCCCATTTATTTTTATTTTTTTATTTTTTATTATCAGATACCTTACTTAGATAAAGACAAAAAAAAAACAACCAGAATAACTGATTGGAAGCACTTGCCCTCTGCATGTCCCTCCAGAGATTTTTTATTTTATTTCTTTTGTGTGTAATCATTTTAAAATTCATGCTGCTCAACTTCCACCGGAAAAAAAAGAAAAGAAAAAAAGGCATGAATATTTCACCCCCTCCAAATGAGGGCTCCGGCGTCGAATTCCTTGATGGCAGTGATTATGACACGGTAATTAGCGAGACGGTTACGTGATGATGATTGTCATTATTGTGCCCTCATCGTAGCCCGTCAATCACAGCTCATGTGTGGAGCTATAAAACATGGAAAGAAAAAAAAAAAAAAAAAAAAAGGAAAGCTTTGCCGTTCAGCGTACATAAAGCGCTGCCATGCTGGTATAATGTAGCATGTCGTGTAAGTATATTCGCCAGACAATGTGTCTCCGGCAAATCAAAGATCAAAGGATTGCGGCTCCTTTTTTTTTTTTGCACAAAGGCTCGGCTGCGGCTGTGTTCGCCTAAACATGCAACATTAACATGTACACAACTAATGAAGGATGTGCAATTATCGGAGCAAATTACAATTCACGGCGCCCAGGTTAATCATAGTCGGGGGTAATGCGCGTGCAGTGCAGACTGCTGATACTGAATGGGAGATGATACCCACGCAGCAGCTGGCACCGGAGAGAGTCAAGACGACCAAGCTTTGACTTCAGAACAGAGTTGCATTTCCTCTCTGAAATAGAACATTTTTATATAATTGCATTCAAGCAAAGAGTTTTGATGCTAATATATATATATAAAAAAAAAAAATGTCAGGACAGTGAAGAGTTCAGCCTGGAGAGGATGCCACGAGGCAGATTTTTTTTTTTAAATGTTTTTTTTTTTTTACACCACACAGTTTCTCTAATGTTTTCATTCTGCTTCCGACTCCCGTCCTTTTTTTTTTCCTTTTGCCGACTCCCACATCTCTCCGTTCAACTCCCTCTCCACTTGAAAATTGAAGTCACGCAGCAAGCCGGATTCCTAAAAACCAGGGGGGTGGCAGGAGAGAGAGAGAGAGAGAGAAATACCTCCAAGGATTAGTAACTAATCCAGGCTTTGGTCCGGGAGGCTGCGGCCTCTGCCTCCCGTCCTTCAAAACACTGGAAGTTCTGTCAGCAGGGTCACCACCACAGGGGCTTCAGGGGGTTTACAAGGAAGGAGTAATAAGGGTGCGTGTTAGCCGGCCGAGGGAGTATTAGCTGCCCGCGTTAGTTAGCGAGGACGTTGGACTGGATGTGCCGAAAAGAGCCGCTCTGATCTCAAACTGCAGGTGATCAAATCAGGGGAATCGGTTTTTTTTTTCCCAGCGAGACGGCGTAAAGCTGTAAAAGTGCAATCTATGTGTCATTTGTCTTTTTGAAAATGTGAAGCTTACAGAATTGTATTATTAGTGCACAAATTGAAAACTTGAGCAACCGGGTCTGTTTTTAAACTTTAAGATGGATGTTGTTAGAAACTTACATCTCTTGTTGTTGCACTTTTTTTTTTTTTTAGGAGCGGAAATCAAATTTATGGGTCTACAAAATAATTTAATACTCCAGAAAACTGGGGGAAAAAAATAGCCTTCTTCTCAGAGACTGTCCACTAAAATGACATCAACGCATATTACTGCACAGAAGATGCGCCAAACTAGCATTTATCATATCTCTGATAAGTTCAATCGATAAAGGAACTGCGTGGGTGAGAGAGTGTTATTCCCGTCGGGCTACAGGGAGCCGACTGAACGAATCCACGAGGGTGGTTCAACTTTTGTCCCGTAGTCCACACATATAACACAGCCGGAGTGTTTGTTTATAGTTGATAGCAGGCTAGCAGGTTAATGTTGTAACTACACTGCTGAAGTGCAGAGGTTATTCTTTTCTCCCCGACGTATAAATATAGATATTACACGTAATAATACACATCCCTTCTTTTACATTAAACCACAAAACTTCCAAATATGGCGCTACAATCTGGGAATGACACCAGTGTGAAAGCTGTGCCCGGAGCCTCAAGTGTGTGGCACACACAAGATGTGTGTGTGTGTCAGCAGTCGGATCAATGAGCTCCTTTTACGGTGTCTTAATATTCATTAAATCATCGAACGTCTTGGTTGGATTTATTTGTGTTTTTTTTTTTTTTTTTTAGTGCCAGCGGGCGCTGTCCAGGGTGCTGAACCTCTGGCGTCTTCCTGCAGCGGTCCTGACATCACAGGGTCACCCTGAAAGTCGATTCTCTTGTTTTCCATACATTTAGGTAAATTAAAGCACAGTATTATTCTCCAAGGGTTTCAAGTAGCTTTTTTTTATTTATTTTTTTTTGCTTTTTTTTTTAAGTGAGTCAGTAGTTCAATCTCAGTTTAGTCAGAGACGCGTCATGGAGTTGATCATTTTTAGCAAGTGGTTTTACGGTTAGATTGTGCCTCTGCTGTTTGAGGGTAGCGCTCAATACATTTCTGTAACAACAACGACCGCGCTGATTGGATGTTACCAGCTGCACAGGTGAGCAACTTTAGTAGCCTGGTGCGAGTCAGACCTAATTTCAGCGCGTGGATATGGGTCTGGTCCCCCCCTCCATAGAGAATCCTTTGCAGTCGTTTCATCCCGACAGGTGTAGACCTCTGGTTAATTTTTTACCAATCAGCATGCACCTAAACCGACCGACACTCTGCCCCCTCAGCAACTATCCACGTCCACCAAAGCGTTTGTTTTCCTGAGTACAGCATATTTAAAAAAAAACGTGTTCAAACGAGCGCCAGCAGCTTGACGAAGTGCTGAGCGTTTATCGTTTATCACCGAGAGAAAAAAAAAAAAAAACGTTAACTCGTCACTGTCAGCAGCCGTCAAATCACAGCGAAGAAGGGGGCGGTGCAAACGCGGTTAACCTACGGTACTTGTCGCCGATTGGCCCGCCCGTCACCGCGGCTGAGCAAACGCTGATGCGAGCCGAGCTCCCGGACTGTCATTCACAAAATTGAAGCTTTGAGCTGCAGTCGCTGCGGCCGGGCTGCAACTTCCGTGCCGTAACCTGAGCAAATCGTTGAGCTTCATCCACTGTTTCAGTGCGCTGAGGAACAAATCCTAAATATTGTGAAAGGAAACGCATTTCCTTTGTTTCTACATTGTACAAGTGCACACCTAAAAAAAATGTAGTCCCGGGGGTTGAAATGGAACACTTACCTTTGGCTCAGCTGCGATGTTTGGGATCCTCAGCTACGATGTCGCGTGCGGTACGTTATGCTGTCAACATTACTCTTACGCGCTCATGTTGTGTTGCAGTTACTTGCTTCCGGGTCACTTCACCGTACAGCCTGTAGTCTTCTCTGCATTGTTTTTTTTTTTTTCGTCTCGAAATGAGTCACCGCTCTCCAACTGCTCCGTTCTGTCTCCGCACATAATTACGTGATTGATGCGTGTGGACAAGCGGAGGATGACGTGCAGCGTCGTTCTGATAGATACTGTCAATCACACAGAGTTGAGCTAAACTAGGAATGAGTGGGCATTTTTACTTTTCATTTTTTTGCTTTCAAAGTCGGGCTGATATTTTTTTTTATTAAAAAGTGACAGTGAATAGAAGGTCGTCTCGCCGCTTGACGTAATAAAATATATCAATCTGTTACTTGAGCAATGGAAACTGAACAGTGCATTGGTTTATTTGCGTACGTTTATCGACATCTTTAGCTACAAATCAAGTTTTGTCGTCCTCACTCAGCGGGACTAACGTCATGCCACAGCAGTCGGATTTATTGTTTTTTTTTTTATTTTTAAAGAAAACTAAAACGAGTCTTTTTTAATCTGGCTTTCTAGTGATGTTTATCATCTTGATACAAAATGTTGATTATTGTTTTTATCCTCGGTGTTTTTCTTTAATTCCTGAATTTTAATTATTGATTGTTATAACGTTGTTTTTATTGTCTCAATTTGAATCTCTTCATTTTTTAATTTTTTTTTTTAACCTATAATTTCTACGAGTTTTTACCTTATTTCTTATCCTATTGGTCTGTTTTGTGTGCCCGTCGATTTGTTTGGATCTTTGCGTGTGCGTGTTGCTCTGACGTGAAGCACTTTGGGCTGCAGGCTTGTATTAAAGGTGCGATACAAACAAAGCCGAGTTGAGTTGGGTTAATCTTTTGTACTATACCTGCAATCTCTGTCACAGCAAAAAAAAAAAAAAACCTGTCTTCTTCCTTCCTTTCCTTTGTCATTTAAAGGAGCTTCTCGTGAGGTAATTGCATTCGGTGCAAAACAGGTGTGCTTTTCTCAATTAATTCGATACTGTGCTAAAGTGACAACTCCTATATGAGCCGAGACAGCGGCGCTCCTCAGCGCTCGAGCGTCAGTTTCTTTTCTAACACCGACGTGTTTTGGCGGACAGGCTTTCATTAAGGCGCCTCATGCCCGCCACCCTCCCTACTTATTTAGAGAATAGGCAATCTCCTGTGGGCGTGTAGGGGCATAACTCGGAGCCTCAGTTACGTTAGAACCTCTGTTATTATATACATCGGGCACAAAACAACAGCTTCAAATCTCACTCCGAAATACAACCACCGGAAGAAGGTATATTCAGGAAAGGCTCGCGAGCCCCTTCATAACCGCTTTCGGTGTAAGGTAAGTCACAGAGAGCTCATCACAAGATTACAAAAAAAGAAAACCATCTTTTCCACACATATATCAACGTTTCCCCTCACACTGTTTGGGGAGGGTGAGCCGCACCCACTACGAGAAACAAAACATACTCGTAGAACTGGAGTTATGTTCAGCAACTATTTATTAGTTCTCATGCGCCAGTTTCATTTCTGCTCAGTGTGACAGTCGATCACGCATTTTTTGTTGTTGTTGCTTTCGTCACTGAAGGTCACGCTGATTTCTGTTCTGCTTTGTTTCAGAAGCAGAAAAGGCAGAACAGGGATGGAAGCCGGTGTTCGCGTCGTTACTCGAGTTGATGACAACTACACTTGTTAGGTGACTGCGAGCTACCCGCAATTTAAGCCCGAAGTTCAGCTGTTATTTCCAAAAATGGAGCAACAGGTCAGCTGCAACTTCTGTAAAAAAATTAAAACAAAATTAAAAAAAAAAGTAATTTAAGGAAATATTTTGCATTCGATTTGGATAATCAAGGACAGGTTGTCAGAGTCGTACAGTATTTCAGAAAAAGGAGGAAACACTGCAAACTCGTTTAAGCAGTTCAAAGACAGACACCTGAATGTGTACACTTAATTCAAGCAGAGAGACTTTTAGTAAGTGGGTGGGCATAACGTGGGTTATAAGCCAATACCACACTATGATCAATACTGTTCTAATAAACATGTTTATCTGTGTGTAATGTCATAACAAGTTGCGTGACTCGTAGCACGGTGTTGTTTGCTTTAAATACTTGAAGAGTGTATGCCATTTATTATCCATTACATCTCGGGTATGTTTTATACACATTGTTTTTTTTGTTCATATTTCAGGCAGCTGGGCTTTGCAGTACTGTAGAAATGGGGTGACACCATAATAAAGTTGATTTTTGTTGTTGTTGTTGTTGTTGTTGTTGTAGTTTTTGGCACAGGAAATGGAGTTTGACACTCCAGTAATGTTTTTGGATTACAATGAAGGCTCAATCCAAGTTTTGTGCCAGAAATATGCTTTTGACCTACAAAGAATTGAGTTTTAAACACACTCGTGTCACTGGTTAATTCGTTTGCTGTGGTGTAAAAATTGGTTTCGCGAATCGTGGGTTTTAGGTGGCAACAACATTTTTGCATCAGCACAACCCTCCGCGTAATAATAATAATAATAATAATAATAAAAAGAGCTAATGATGTAATCTTTAGCTTGGTTGAGGTGGAGTAGCGGTTTCTGTAGATCTTCCATTATAATTGATTAAAAAAAAACTACTCGGTAGAGAAATCAAAGAGCCTAATGTACCTCTATACAGATGTTGGAGCAAGAAGTACATCCACCGGGTGTGTGTGTGTGTTTTCCCATGAGCCTCCATCATACGGTAGATATGCTAATGTCTGTTAGGAATGAGGAGCTGAAAGCAAGTTTTGCCGAGACGGTGGAGACACCGAGATAAATGTCCACTGATGCGAAGCGCTGAAACCTTCACTCAAGTCGTCAGCCTGAGCTAGCATTCCCGCCGTTGCGCCATTACTCTATTGTATTAGATGTGGATGGGACTTAATATGAGTTCTCTGAGGAAAAGAGGCCATCATAAACCCCTGCTGACATGCCGAGCTATTTTTATTTCCCCCTCCTACCGCTCTGCTGTTCAGCACAGCATGAGCTTCACAATCTACAGTCTAAAAAGCTTTAAAACAAAAAAAGAGAAAATTATTCCCACAAAATAACTGAGTGAGATGAGAAGAAAGAAGACAATTAGGATAAATTAAAAAAAATGTATAAACGTGAATACGTGTGTGATGAAATGTCAATAGCAGTGAAGTTTAAATTTTGAGAAAAAAAAACAGACCGAGGAAAACGGACGACGGTGTTACCGAAGTGAAAAAGAAAGACGAGCGAGAAATGAGAAACCAAGAACAAATTAGAAGCAACGGAACACCAGCACCATTTAAAAACGTCTTTAATATCGTCTTTATCTGCATTTTTTGTTTTGTTTTGTTTTCCTTTTCCAAACTAATTTATTTCAGTTCAAAGCAACATTTATCGGTGCGTTTATTCTTCCAGGAAAAAAAAAAAAAAGGTTTGGACGAGCCTGAACCAGAAATGGTGCCTCACAGGCAGACGTTTCTACCCCAGCAGGATGAGCTGTCCCCAGGGAAGACCTCATCTTTCAAAACTCAGCCAGATCCATCGGAGAGATGGAGACGATGATGGGAAGGGGAGGTCTCCAGCTACAAAAGAGTGATGGGTGATGTCAGAAGGGTGCAGTCAAGCACATGAAGCCCCTGGCTCTGCTGGGACATCCAATTCCCTGTGTGTCAGTGGCAAGATGTGCCTTGCATATCATCTGAAGGGATCACCACTCACTCTCTGTGTTCAAGCTCCTGAGAAATCTCGCTGAACTCTTGTCTTTTTTTTTTTTTTTTTAAAAACATCAGTTTACAACTGCCTGCATGATGTTTTCAAACGTATCACTGAAGGCTGTAGAGCCATAACACTGTCCTTCAGCACGACATTGTGCATTCCAAATGCGGTGCACGGGGTTGGGGATGGCAGACAAGCATGCAATTAAAAAATGAAAAAAAAAAAAAAAAAACTCTTCCCAGCACTCGTCTCTAGAAGACAGAACACAAGCTTTTAGTTGCTCATAAAATATGTGGAAAAGGAAAACTGCTTCGACTGCAAGAAAAAAAATATTGTTTAAAAGGAGCCCTCAGAGTGATCATGTAATTCGTCAGTGTTTTGCAAAACGATCTAAAATTCCTGCTTCAAAACCAAAACTCGGTAGGAAACGTGAAGCAAACAGCTGACTCCAAACATTAAAATCAGGTGTTTTGTTGACCCGTCGACCACCCTGACCTCCTTTCCGGGGCCTCTTCCGTCTTTGCTTCTGCTGGGTACCGGACTCACAATGACGACGGTCACCAGATGGCTCGAGTGGTCACTTGAAATGTAAAAATATAGTCCGTTGTTTTGTGAACATTTGGTTAACAGACGCTCGTCAGTTTTCTTTGGAGGTTGGTGTTAGAAAAATGACTCAGAGGCCGGATTCAGAATCAAACACGTCGGACATTTATTCTTGCAAGAAGGAGCAAATACGTGCACACTCAAAGAAGGATGTCCAGCATTGCTCGGCGTCTCTCCTCCGTCGGGCAGCTTTTATACAGTGTGACAAGCAGTTGACATCCACCCCCATTTCCTTTACATCTGAGTTCAGTTGTAGGTCACAAGATAAGGACATACGGACGTCGTAAAATTAGACGTCGTAAATTAGATCATGCTGTGGGACAGATAGTACCTGAGTGATGTCGTAGGTCACAGGACCCAGACACGGAGACGTCGTGTCTGAGAACATGTCCTGTCTGAGACAATAAGAACATGTCGTGCAACAGATAAGACAAACATTCTGACAAGTATGATGAGTTCATTGTTTTTCCATCAGTTGGTCTCACAAGTTTGTAATAAAATCAAGCTTCAGCCACACTTTGAATCACTCTGTATGATGTGATTTTGTGGCAAACATAATATCTTCACTCGTATCATTGATTTTTTTTTTAGGTTCATTGGTGAACAGTCTTTGAATTTATGGGTCTTCACCGCTCATTTGTTCCGTCATGTTCCACAGATCTATTGGACACAAACGTGAAAATATGTGCAGTCTGTTATTGTACTGATACCATGTCACGTGTATTAATTGTCTTTTTTTTTATTATTAGTAATCACATAAACAAATGTTGAAGTTCACTGCAAACTTTTCAGTCGATTCTTCTCATGAATAAAAAAAGGATCACGTAGCAGTGCAGTATACATGTTTCACTTGTCCCGGACCCGTCACATATAAAAGAAGAGAAATCAATACTTTCTAACTCGATCAAATCTGTCTTTTCAAGCGATTTTGAATCGATTCTTCTTTGAGTTTCATTTTAAATTATTATTATATATTTTTTTAATTTTTTTACCATCTACATTTACTTAAATGGAAAGTAGCCTATAAGTGTAGATATAGAAGGGTAGGCCATCAGCAAATGCACTCAGAAATCACCTAGGACTCAGAGGGCAATATATTTATTGGTTAACTCATCAGTTAAAATACTTGTGTTGTTTAAGAAAAAAAAAATCTGTGTCTGTTGCACTGAAGAGACTTAACAGTGGCGTATTTGAATATAGGTACTTTATACGTACTTGATTAAATAAAGCCGTAGGTGTGTTGGGAAACAACACAGGCGTTCTGGAGCAGCAGAGCAGCATCTTGTCTGGTCAAGTGGAAGTAAAATGAAACATGTCCTGAAATGGCAGACAGATAACGTCCCTGTTTTTGGGTCAGTTCACTCTCTTGCTGAGTCACCCTTTCATTTGCTCTGAATAGGTGCCAACTGCTTCAAGATTGCCTAATTTATTAATTAATGATTTATTGTTTGTTTCTTTTTTTATATATATATATATATATATATATATATGTGTGTGTGTTTTTCTTAGCGGGTTACATACAAACCAACTTTGGCAGACACAGGCTAGAATTTTAAAGTCAAAGTGATACCCATCTGGTACACCTGTGAGGTGTGGATAGATCCAACACACACACACACACACACACACACACACACACACACACACACAGATATCCAGAGGCAAAAACAGTGTAGAGAAAAGTGGCAATCAGACAACGTCCGTCTCTCCGCTGACAGTTTAAGTTGAAGCCCCGTTTGAAAGAATTTTTTCTGATTACATTATGATTTTTAGCCAGGAAGCATGAAATAAAACACACGTGCGGTCAGACTGTGGACATGCTGCAATTAGAGAGCAGAAGGTGGCCGGAGGGAAAAGAGGTTTGCATGCCGGGGCATTGGCAATGCCACCAGGAAGCCCTCTTTCTCCTTCCTTCCCTCCCTCCCTCCCTGCCCACACACACACACACACACACACACACACACACACACACACACACACACACACACACACACACACACACACACAATATGTGACTGCCCTCTTCATGATGGAAACCACAGATGTCTCCTATGCCCTGATGATTGGTGCGAGTGGGTCCTTTTCAAGCTGAGAAACAAATGGCGCTGGGGTCACTGAATCACGAAGGTCATGTGATGCATCATGCAGTTCATTCCCGTCACTTTGACCCCGCTGTGACCGATCGTACACAAACTCCAGGAGTGAAGAAAGTGACTGTCATCGCTCTTTTTTTGTTGTTGTTGTCATTCTAACAAAAATACCAGACCGTCACTCTTTTCTCATAAAAAAAAAAAAAAATAAAAAAATACTGAAGGAGATGCAAATGAACTGTGGAATGAAAAAAAAAAAAAAAAAGAAGATGAAAACGATTATATTCGTTTTTGCTACAATTAACTATAATGCTAACCGTGTGCAATCAGAGTCTGACATGATAAGTGCATGGTATTATTCAGGCTGAATAGGAATCTGAATTAGCGCCTTCTGAAGCGTTTATCTAATCTTGCTATTTGATGCATGAAGTTCTTTCAGAAAAAAAAAATTAACAAAAATTGATAAATAAAAAAAATATGGCTGAATACTGAAATTAGATCTGCCAGCCTGTCAGACTGCAACTGCTCAGGATACAAAATAATGACAATGATTATGGTTCAATCAATATTCTGCATACTGTGCTTATTGATTGTAGAAGAGCATCCATTACGGAAGGCTCAGCACTAATTTTAATCACAATAATAATAGCTTGCAGTGCTACTGAGGTACTGGGTGTAGACGTATGGCCAGGCAGTCTGAGGTTGGCACCGCAGCGCTAAATAATTTCAACGACCATTTAAGACAGCGGATCCCAAACTGTGGTGCATTATAGCGTCGCTGAAAGCCCGAACAAAGCGGCCCAAATCGCACAAATTATTCATTTTATTTCATGTTTTTTTTTACAGACAACAGTTGCTATAAAATACACATCGCATTGCAATCATGTAAAAAAAAAAAAAAAAAGGATGTTAATGATTTAAATGTTCTCGAAATGAAATCTGCCTCTGCTTGCTTGTAGGATGACATAATGACTGTAGATTGTACATAAAAGTGGCCGTAGCTTCGGGGCCTGACAAATGAGGCCGATGCGCAAAGTGCAATACCACAGAGTGCCACTAGAGGTTGGCTCCATAGACTTTCATTCAAGTTCTCTCATGAAATACAAAAGTATATTTTTTTTTAATTATCTTAAGTCCCTCTTTCTTATTATTTTTTTTGGACATCCTTTTGATAATAATCCCGTCATTAATTAGAAATGAAGCCCCAAAAAGCTGTTTTTGGGAGGGGTGTCCATCTGATTAACATGCTCATGGTGCAGTCAGGTTTCCGCTGCAGGTGGACGGTGCACAGTGTCATCGGGTTTCCAATCAGATCGAGCCAGATCCATCACTCATTCCTCCGCAGCTCATCCGAATATGGTCAATCCTGGTCCCAAAACACTTGGATCTGACGTAGCATAATGCTAACATTAGCTCGTCGGATTTGGACTCCTCAGTTGTTGATTTTAGCGAGTAAGATGGGTGGAAATTTTGAAATAGCTACAAAGTCCGAAAAACATCCCAGTGGCAAAATTGGACCTGACAGGTCAGAGAATTTTTTTTTTTTTTAATGAGGAAGAGTTGTCAGAGGGAAGGTGGTACTTGGAAAATGTTGTTTGGTAGACACTGTAGTGGTCCGTAATCTGAAAAGTTTGAGAAACCCTTTGATTTAACAGACTTCCTGTATGTTAAAAGCAGTCGCTTGCACAGAGACTACCACCCAACTCTGCAGCTCCAACGAGCTCCTCTTTTAGCTTCTTGTTTTGGTTTTACATCATCAAATCACTGACAATGTTACTGAAGGAAAGCAAAACATATCAAAGCGAAAGAACATCATGTTTTTTCTCAGAAGTTGATGGGAACCAATACAGTGAAGAAAAGAAAAAAAAAAAAAAGGGAAGTGAATATTGGATTCATCTTGTGGATAGCAACACATCTACAATGAGGATGTTGGGTCTGTTTGATTTCTAATTACGCAATATCTTGTTAGTCATCATTTCCTAAGGCAATAATGTTTTCAAGACTGTGCCTGTCATGTTGTGGAGCTCCTCTGATCTATTGCCATTCTGTAAATATACAATAAAATGCCATTTTCACATTACTGACTCAATTCTCCAGTGAGCCCCCACCCGCTAAGTACAAGGAAAAAAAGCATTAAGTGAAAAAAAACCATCAATACAAACACGAAGTTGATTTCTGATTGTTTTGCTATCAGGCTCTGTATGCTGGCAAGATGGAAATCGAACGAGCAGCAGACATGACAGGTGCGGGAAAGTTGATGTGTGGATAGCTTTGTGTACTGTGAACGTTTTGGCTGATCTCTGTACATACAATACATTGGCAAGTAGAGAAAGAGAGCAGACAGCGTTCAGCGTCGCGATTCTTCTGGTAAAATGTGTGACGTACCACGTTTCTATGTAATTATAGATATGGATTTTCAATTATTTTACAGGGAAAAGGGATAACGGAAGATTTTCTGTTCGGCGATGCGAAGCTAGAGGCCCGGTGCTGCAGAGACTCATCTGCAATGCTTTCTTGGTTGTTAACCATTTGATTAATAACATTTTCTCCCCGGAAAGTGCTTTTCTCCGATGATTATTTGAATTGTTTGAATCTCTTTTTTTTCTGTACAACATTGACTCAAAGAGGAAATGGGCGAAACAGTCGCTATGAAGGAAAGAAGCTGTGGAGGAAATAGGCGACCAAAAAAAACCCAACCCGTTGTCCATCCTTTAATTACACTTTGGCCAAGCTTTGTGTGCTTTCGGTACTGAGTCCTCTAATGTATCTGACTTCCTTCAGGGATAAAAAATGACTTTCATTTTACATTTCCTAATTGTGGATAAATTAAATATAAAGCATCACCACACCTGAAAGATGAGCAGAATTTGAATCCATTCGGTCCAGTAAAATTTGGAGAGTCTAGAACAGCCTCGAAATTAGAATATTTTACCCCTGTTTAAGTTAGCATCAGTCTAAACAGTAAGTTATTCAGTTTAGCCAGCAGAGGAGGTCTTTAGTGCCCACCCTCAGCCTGTGCAACATGCTCGTTATGGATTCATTCAGCAAGCGCAGGAATGTCTCACCACATGCCAGATTTAAAAACTCCATATTGTGTGAATTATAGAGATTTATCTGGTGGTGGAAAGTTTTATCAGTATTGTGTCAACTCGTTTGGAAAGGCCTCGAACGTAGCAAACATTCATTTATGTGTAAAACTCCCACACTTTAGGTTTATAGTGACAAAACTAAAAGCACTCATTAAGTTCAGACCAATGTCACCATATTATTTGTAATAATTTTGCATTGTAATTATTGATGCATTGATTTAAATGTTGAAGCAAGTAAAGGTGGCCTTACATTGAACTATTTGACACTGTACACTGCTCTGTATTTAACTCACTTACTTTCCTTCATCGCTGACTTCGTACCACTGCTGTTTAAAATGTACCTTTTGTCTTCAATTTTGACAGAGTAAATGCCACAACGCTTTTTTTTCTGAGTTAAAAAAAAAAACATCACACCAAAGACCGAAATCTCTTTCTTCTATTCTCACATCTAATGGGAGTCATCCATGCATTTCCCCACGCAGTATCTAGATTACTGTGCCGCACTGTTTTATGGTATTAGTCATGCTTTCATGCTCCAATCCAGATGGCCCATGAATACTGCAGCCACGGCTTCGGTTAGATCTAATAAATGGGACACATAAGAGTGGCATAACGGGCACTGATTCTGTAGCGATTATATAATCGTCAAATCCGTACTGTTTGTTTACAAATGTAAATCACAGCGTTGCTTCTTTTTATACGTCTGAACCCCCTCCCTCATTATCTCAGTCCACTTCTGTCAGTTGGCCAAAATCGTATCTGTCGCACGATTAAAGTCGGAAGCTATTGAAGCCCATATTTTCAGTTGAGTTCGTTAAGATTCCTTAAAGTCACCTATGATAGTGTCTTGATTCTTTTCCGTGCACTTATATTTCATCTACTTGTCATGCGCGTTCAGTTTTGCACTGTGTCTTCTGGTACATCCTCTCATCTTTATAAATAAACTTGTGCGTTTAGTGTGCTATCAGTTAAAAGAACGTTCTGTAAGCAAATCACAAATATAATAATAAAAAAAATAAAAAAAATACAGTAAACATTATATAACGCATGATCCTTTTCAAACTTAGTCTCATGTTCTGAATGTAAAATCCAAAGTAACCGGCAACTGTACCCAACAAATAGACAGGGGAAAAGTAAATATGCAGAAAATAATAGTAAAAGTCATAACTTCATTTGATGTTCTTCATTATTTTCTATCACCGCTCGAATGGAAAACAAACAAACAAACTGAATCTGAGTGGTCCTGAGTCTGATTATATTTGGCAGGATTAGTCATGTATCTGTGGTTTACAGCTCAGGATATTAAGTAATTAATGGCAGACTCAGTAACATTAAAAAGCCCGCAGAGTTTAGCACAAAGCTAATCCCGTGTTTCTATTATCAACAGCAGAGTAGCGGGCTTGTTTATTATTATTATTATTTCTATTTTTCACTATTCAGCGCTACCACTGTCAGTAGAGGAGCTTCCTTTTCTCTCTTGTCTCAAGTTTCTAAATATATCAGCCGCTACAGCTGTTGCTGTCAGGAGTGACCTGAAAACAGCCCAAAAAAAAAAAAAAAAAAAAAAAAGGGGGGGGGAGGTTTGACACGTGGTTTATATGTAACAGGCTTTCCCTGCCAAATCCGTCTCTGTGTTTGCCAATAAAGCAGCCACGACAAATTGATCGGAGAATGAGAAACTCGGGAGGACGACATCTGTGGCCGGGGCATTTAAAAAGCAGAATGTCAGAGAAATTTCAGCCTTAATTCACCCGCTGCCCCGTGGCATTTTAGCACGTGAACGGTAATTGCAGGAGTAGATTTATTCTCTGCTATTTAATTGAGCAAAAAAAAAAAGAAAAAAGAAAGCTCTGACGTGCCGTGCAGACCGCTCATAATGTGCAAGGTACGAGCGAGTGTGCAGCTCGATGATTTAAAAGCACGGGGCGATTCTCTTTAAAGACCAAAACAATTATATTATCCCCCGTCTGAGACATTCTGGCACAGACGTTATAGATTTAACTTTAAAAAGAAGGCTTAAGTGTATTTGTGTTATTATGCAGTTGGGAGATGCTGGACAGAAGTAGACGGACAAAAATCTTATCACATAATAAATCAAGTGGTGCCGGAAAAATTTGACTGTCAAAATGAGTCTAATAGAAACTGCCTTAAACCGTGTGTGTGTGTGTGTGTGTGTGTGTGTGTGTGTGCGCGCGCGTGCGTGTACGTGTGTGTTTGCGAGTGCGAGTGCGAACGTGCATGCATCTAAATGTATGTTGCTTTACAGTATGTGAAGTGTTGCTACACAGCGCTGCGGGTGTGCGCACAGCACCTGCACACGCTGCCAGCGGCCATTCGCAATCCTCGCATTTCAAGGACTCGACACCTTGGTTTTGCTTCTCACTGAGTGTTGAGTCACAGCTCCACTCTAACAAGATATTCAGGACGGGGAGGGGGAAGAGGAAGGAGAGGCTTTTTTTTGTGTGCGTACTAAATAATGTAAAGACAGAGGAGGAGATAGTGCTATTGTTTGTTTGGCCGGCTGGGACACCTTCATGAAATACTCGTCGCTGCCCGAGCAAATGCCACTCTATGCTCATATGATGGATGCAAAACAAAATGCAAAAAAGGGTGTTATGTTTTGTCATGCGGCAAGACTGGATTCGGCTTCCCAAAGAATCACAGGATCAGTAGAATTGAAAAGGTCTCGCACCTATTCATGAACCCATACAACAAATATCACTGCAGGGATGGGTGTTTGCGCCCTACGCTTTTTACTGAGGTCCCTGAATGGTACTTTCATCTATGCAATTTTAAGGAGTCTGTTTCAAGATAACAAAAATGACACTTTACGGTACAAATCTTT
Organism: Brachyistius frenatus; assembly: GCF_029030835.1. Taxonomy (NCBI): domain Eukaryota; kingdom Metazoa; phylum Chordata; class Actinopteri; family Embiotocidae; genus Brachyistius; species Brachyistius frenatus. The sequence goes on from NW_027210655.1 coordinate 1,676,984, forward strand.
AGTTTTGGTGCCGTTTAGAGGAAGAGGGTGTAACCCAGTTTTCTTTTTTTTCTGCAGCTAGAATTAAAAAGACGTTTCCTAAATGCCTCGTACTATCACTAGATGCTGGCCGACTACTGCGTACGGAGAAGTCCCTGCAGCGCACTCAACTCGAGTGAAATACGGCATCCTAATCAGGGTTGTTGTGCTATTTGTTGAAATACCGAAGCGGCAGTGACGGACGGGCGGACGCGGGTGCACAGTTACTTTTTTGCCGTTTCTGAGGTTGCGTAATCACTGTTTCCGCGGTGGCGAGTTCACATGCAATTGTCAATCGCGCATTATTTCCATCACTTTAACTTAATAAATTCAACAATATAACATCTTCGCGCTGTTTTCAGCTATTGCTCTGGATTATTCATCTTGAGCGTAGGCTCATCGTCCGATGTCAGCCGCAAAACGTTCCTTGCAAATGTTTCACAATAAAATCCTTGTTAAGAAAATGAAAGTTTTCTACCTACTGGAAACGCCGGAGGGCTTTTAATTTGAAATGGACACAGGAAGTATTAAGTTTGTATTAACGGCTAATGCAGTAACTTTAACAGGGCAAACGGTAGCGGATCAAAAAGGGGCATCATGTGACAAGTTTGAACGTTGTATTTGTTTTTATTCGCTCTTTTGCATGACATACTTTAGAGATGATGGGATTTTCAAGCACTTGAAAATGTAAATACATTTGAAATGGATCGAGTGAACTGTAAACATTATAGTTCCTCATTTGGAAAAAGAACTTGCGGAGTGTGGTTTATTTTGCTTCCCCAAGGGATTGTATCTATGTAGGCCCAAGTAGAGGCTACGTATGGTAAATCTCGTGGCTCACCGACGCTTAGAAAAAGTTATGGTATGTGTGTGTTAAAGCATAAATGTTTTTGTGTGGCTGTAGAATGATATCACAGATTCGTAGCGAACGACAAACCTTTTTTTTGATAGCAGATAGTATCGAAACAATTTGGTCACTGCCATAAAAGTCTAATAGATTGTTCCCAGCCCAACTGTTGTTTTCCTCAGCCTTGTGTTGTCGTGTTTTTTTTTTCCTTTTTTATCTCTCCTCCACTTAATTGTTTTGGTTTCCACAAGCTTCTCTATTTTGGTTCCCTCTCACAGCTCTCTTGAGAATATTTTTTTAGTTACAGCAGGCTGCTGTTTGTCAGAGAAACAGCTGTAAAAAGCTGCCGAGCGTCGTATCCGCAGGCAGGCGAAGTTAACGACGAGGCGGCGCACACGGCGGCGGGGTGGAGGTGGTGTAACGACAGAGTTAAAAGCGGAGGGAATATTGACCTTCGATTTATCGCGCGGGTACGATCGCTGCTCCTGGATCTGTAAACAAGCAGCACGGTCGCCATATTAGCTCATAAGGCGGTAACATTTCCCTGTTATTTTTGACAGTTGGCGTTTCTCTGCACCCAAAACTTGCACAATCAGTTATTGCAGGTTCAAGTCCGAAATTTCAAAAGCTGCAACGTTTGTTAACACCTATAATATAAAAGAAGTTTAAAGAACGAACGCCATACTGAGACTTTGGTAGTAGTAGTAGTCGGGTTACAGATGTAAATTTTGAGGCTGCGGTGAGAGGAAATGCAAAGTCACTGAATTGAGGATTGATCCTCCTGAGGGCATGATCGTGTTCAACCACGGCAACAAACTTAAAAGATGTACTGAATCTCTGAGGACGCTACGAGAAGAAAGGGCAGAGACGGCACGGATATTTATGGAGGATTTTTCTATTTTTCGTCACCTCAGAGCAGAAGAATAACTTTAAAACTCGCAAGCTGGGGGAGGAGCCAGCGGTGGATCTCACCGATCTGATTGGAAACCTGACGATACTACGTCCCGCCCACCGATAGCTGGAACCTGACTGCACCACAGGCCTGTCAATCAAACAGACACGCCCCCCCTCCAAAAACACAAGTTTATTTCCTAATTAATGACGGGATTATTTTCAGACGGACCGCCAGAAAACTAATAAGAAGGAGCGACTTTAGTTAACAACACCAAAATAACTCGTGGTGAAATTTTATTGACTTAGAATTTTATGAGAGAAGTTGAATGGGAGTCTATGGAGCCAGAGGCGTTTTTGGAGCCGACCTCGAGTGGCACCCGGTGGTATTGACGCTTAAGGCACTTCCCCATCGCCCTCATTTTTCAGACCCGGACGCTACGTCGACTTTTATATACAGTCAATGCTCAAAAAGCATTAAAGGCACATGGAGCTACATGATTGTTACACCAAACGTGGAGATGCAATTGAAAAGATTACTGACTTTCTTTTCTTTTCTTTTTTTTATTAATACTTTATGTTGGTTAGACGGTCACATAATTCACCAACTCTTTTCATCGTAAAGGAGGCTGTAGTGCAAATAATTGCCACTCAATATAAAAGCTGCCGTAAGGCATAAGGGAATATCTATTTGACTCATTGTCTAATAACCGTTTCCTACATTATCCTTCAGTTCACCGAGGACCAGCGGAGCATATGTCAAACAGATGTGTTATTTCCTCTGGAGCATTTGACGCATTCAGCTCCTCTTTGGTTTATTTAAGGTGGCGCACGTTTGCTTATGGCAAATCTGCACAAGAGCTCTAGTTTCCTCTTAGGTGGTGCTTTAAAGGCAGATTGGATCTGGGTACGTCTGTATCATCATAACATCATTGAAAGCGCCGTGTCATACAGCACGCAGCCTTTTCAGGGTAAGTGGGAGCTACAAATGAAGTGCAAATAACATGAATCCAAATGCCTTGTCTGGTGTCAACAGCACGAGCTGCAGGTACTATAATTGCAGCCGTAGAGGTTCTCCAGCATGAATAATTGCCTCATCAACCAGCACTTCTTCAGCCACATGTTATATTCTCACGGCACGGTTACTTCATTCATAGCTATATTTCTGCGGCTGGATTTGTTTTTTCCAGAGTAATAATTAAATTATGGGTCCAATGATGAATAAATCTAATTAGGAAAGCAAAAAGCTATAAACTCTCGATTTGTTTACGGTCAGCCTGTTTGTCTCGCAGCTCGTCTCTTGACCTGTTGGGCTGTTTTGCAGCAACGCCTCCCGTGTTCCCAAATCTCAGCAATTATTTTGGTGAATGCATGTTTTCGGGAACCGGCAGAAATGATGACCAAACTAATGAAACGCTGTGTGAAGTTGTAAAAATCCGACCCCTAACAAGCAGCACACAACGAAGCCGTTAAAAGACCTACTTTTAATTGATAACCTTACCGAGGTCTTCATGTAATAATAACCACGGCGAACCCCTCAATTTGCCTCTAAGAAACATTTCAACTCCGCTGTGGATTTTCAGCACAAGAGCAAATTAACGAGAGACACTAAAATTAATGGACAGGAAAAGTGTGTTTTTAAGGATCTCTCTGAAATATTTCAACCTGAGTTGTGGGGAAGAAAAACATAACAATGTTCTTTACAGAGTCGTCTTATCGTTACACGAGTATTAATCTTTCACACCATTTCACTCAGCCTTCGAGGCCTTGGAGGGGCAACAGCACAGGAGGAAAGCTATAAATATACAATACGTAACCTGGATGTTCTTGGCAACGGATTAAATGGCAAGGTTAACTGGGAACCAGTGCAGATATCAGTAAAAAATAAAGAAATAAAGAAATAAAATAGCAGAAAAAAGTTTTTATTAATAAGTGTATCATGTTAGACGTTAAAATACTGCAACAGTGGCGACTGATGACTTTTCTGCATATAATTGTATCATAAAGTAAACAATTTCTTTACATCTAAAAAGATGAAAATCTTCAATAACCAACGGGAGAATTAGGAAAAAAAACACAAAACATCAAATAAATCCCTTTTTAAAAGATGTTGGCTAATTATATAGACCATCATGGCATCGTGTTAATGAAGCTCATAAACAGGCTAATCTGCGATGTTATAATTAGTGTTTTATATATGAAGTGTTGTCATTTGGAACAGCCTCAAGGCCAAAGAGGCTGCCAATACGTTGAATAAAATATCAGGATATCAACAATATGGAGCCGTATTTATAGAGGATGTTGAATGCAAATAAAACACGCCGCCAACACACTGCTTGTGCCAGCCTTTTTTATTTTATTTCTTTATTTCTCTCTCCGGGGCCGTCAGAGCGGAGGAGAACATACTGTACGTTGCGAGTCAGAAAATCCAGACATGTCAGGGGGATGTTCTCGCTTTGACAGAACTCGACGAACACGTCTGACAAAAGCTTTGATGCGAAGACGAGGCTAAAATGCACACGCCGAGCTGCACACGTTCTGCATTTTAAGCGAGGATTTTCAGCTCGGACTTATGGGTAAAAACTCCCTTTTGCTCTTTTTCCTATATGTAGATAGGAAAACAGCATAAATCCAGTAAAGATGATATGGAAGAATCCGGTTACGTCACTAAGATGTTCCACGAAAGCGTCTTTTTTTTTTTTTCCAGACCTGCACCGCTGCCTTCGCGCTGCACCGTTACAGCCTCGATTTACAGCCTCGCTGTCAGACAAAACAAAATGTATGTTTGACGGCGTTTGAACAAGGGTTCCCGCCCTCGCTCAGGCTTCCACACATGCCGGCTTTGGCCACTGCCAGGGTTTGTGCTCGTAACATTGCGCGAGGTTTCCGCGGTACATATTTGAGAGTCTTTGAATCTGTGAAACGAAACGTCAAAAATTCGAGATATTTCCTGCATTCCCAGAGCTCCTGAGAGCGTCATTTTTTTTTTTTTTTTATCTCATGACTGCTCATACTTGTTTGCTTGTGTGCGCTAATCTCATTTAGGCTTTTTCTGGCCAGCCGAAGGGGGAATTTGAGCTAAGGCGGTCCAACAGATGACCACAGTGACGTAAGCCTCGCTGGCCGGCCTGACCGAGGCTGCGCGCACACACACACACACACACACACACACACACACACACACACACACACACACACACACACACACACACACACACTCTCTCTCTCTCTCACCTATAACCACATTTCCACGGGGGGAATGAACCATCAATGGCTTCTCTGTGTGTGTGTGTGTGTGTGTGTGTGTGTGTGTGTGTGTGTGTGTGTGTGTGTGTGTGTGTGTGTGTGTGTGTGTGTGTGTGTGTGTGTGCGAGTGTGAGTGCGTGTGAATGTGTGTGAGAGAGGCAGAGAGGGTAACCTACGCTTGCCAGTTGCAGCTGCAGCTCCGAGCATTTAAGGGGCCGACGATCATTTCCAGCACCCCCCCCCCCCTCCACCCCTACCCTCCCTCTTCTCATTTAAACATAAGTTCATGCACGGCAGATAATTTTATGCTTTAATATATTAAATCTTAAGTATGGGGGAAAAAAAATAGGTTAGCGTGAAAAGTAATTTATTCAATGATCGTATTACAAGTTATGATGTTTCATAGTAATTTCAGGCTTTGGAATATTTAAAGGAACATGCTTCATGCAACGTTATACAACAAGTAGATCCAAACCCAGAGATCTGATTGGTCGACTTCAGAACGAGCTCAAATCAGCACACTGCGCTCGTCACTAGAAAATATCACTGCGCCTTCTCAATGGGAATATAAAATTAGAACTGAATTTCATATAATGTGCAACATAAAGTTGTTTTCACTTGTTGTAGGGTTATTAAATGTGGATCGTTTGGCGGAACCGGGTCTCTGTTGGTCCTCCGAGCACCCGTACCGTAATACCACAGATAGTCGGGCACTCAAAATCCTAGCGGCGGCTGGCTTGAACGTGACTTAAAAATCTTAAAAATACACGAGTCCGTCGATATCTTTTTTTTCAGCGGATATCTTAGTTACAACAAGACTGAGCTGGCTGAGCAGTTTAGTGCTTCTACGTGCTGTATTTACTCAGTTTGAGAAACGATCTCCAGAAAGCAATAAAAGGACCGGATCTCGCCTCTGTTGCTAGGGTCGTTGCTAAGGGTCGGCCCGCTTCCTCGAGTAGTAAACGTTACAAATATTACGTAAGAGGCTACCGGCTGATTGTTTTCCAGTTCTTAGTCATAGCCCCGTGTGTTGCCGTGGAAACGGGGATCGCACCGACAAAAAGTTTGGTCCCGACCGCGTCGCGCGCCAAGAACGAACAGTGTGTCATCGCCTAATTAAATATATCCTGCCACAATACACTGAAAGAAGCCAAAGTATTTTTTTTTGTGCGTGTTAAAAGGAGCCAACGTTAATGAACATGACATTAAAAGTTTGGATTTTAATTCAATGCAGCCACAATATTTTATAAACCCGGAGGGACCCTGTGTCCAGTTTGCGTATCACGGAGAATATATATATTTTTTTCTTATTTAATTTCAAAAGCTGCTCTGCCCATTAAGCCTAACCTGGTTCTCTAACTACATAATGACCCGGTTGTTACGCCGACCTGCTGACAGCTTCAATTAAGCTGCTCGTATCACTTCCAGCAAAGCCCGCCTCGCACCACCCCTCCCTTTCTTTTTTTTTTTTTTTTCTTTTAAACCAGCAATCAAATCACAACTTGGCCAACCTGTGCAGAAAAAAGTTGAACAAAAGGATTCCATGATTTTCACATGAATAGTTTTGATTGCGCCGCTCGGCCTCTGTGCTGGAAAAAAAAGAAAAAGAAGAGAGAACGAAAATATGAGCAGTCACCTGAGCAACAGCCGATTGAACCGTCCCGGCCGCTCGGATGCGGAGTCAACCACCGGGACAAATAGTCCACGGAGGTGACCGGTCGAGGAGGGGGGGGGGGAAGAGGAAACGCAGATCCGCCGTTCGCCTCGGCGGCGCTGACACATTGTTTAAGTGCCACAATTCACGTGATTTGATTCATTCAGCGAGCTTTTCACATCATAACTCGACTGTATACGGCTGAGTGGCAGAACAGAAAGGGTTACGCGCGCGCGCGCACACACACACACACACACACACACACACACACACACACACACACACACACACACACACAAAGACAAAAGCAAGATGTCTGTGCAGCAGATTTTTCACCTCAAACTCCCTTTCGTTAGCATTATTACTTCATTCCTGCACAGTCTTCAAGAATATTGTCTAAGCAGCCTTTTTAAAAAAGCATTTTTTTGTGTTGTTTTTTTTGTTTTTTTGTTGTTGTTATACTCGCCGGCAGGACGTCGGATGTCCTGTCGGCACAGCGAGCGCAAAGAAGCAAATCTCTTTCCGCTCTGTCACGCGGGCGCGCGGGGTCAGATTATTAAGGTCACGTTTATCGGGGGACGAGAATAAAGAGAGACACGGAGGGAGAGGCGGAGAGGGATTTTCTGTCATTTCTACCAAAGGGGGGGGGGGGCTTGTGAGCCATACGTCCAGCCCTGGGACGCAATAAACACAACGAGGCGCTCGCAAAGAGTAGCGGAGACACGGGAAGCGGCCTAGGTGTGCCTAGGTGTGTGTGTGTGTGTGTGTGTGTGGGGGGGGGGGGGAGAGGTCAGGCGTGCGGAGGAAGTGCGCCATCACTGGCGAACCGTCACGGTCCGGCATCAGAAACAAGGAGCCGGGTTGACTTTAATCGAGAGCTTCGCTTCAAACGCGTACGTCGCTCAGCTCGCCGACGAACCGTCCGACGACCCTTGTCCTCTTTACTTTACAGTAAGTAAACGAGGTAGGGGAACGACACGGCAAAAAAAAAAAAACAAAATGTTTGTCAGTTTCCAGATGTTTGCAGATGTTTCCAGATGTTTGCCGCTGGTTGCATTCCTGAATCCACCGAGAGAGATTTACCGGCACTCCGGACAGGTTAAAAGACAAGACAGGCCGTCGAACGACGGCTCAGAAGCGTCTTGTTTGCTGTGTTTTAATTTCATCTTTTAACGGCGGGCTCGTTCGCTTTCCGGCAAATAAAAGACAGATTGAAGGATCGACGGCGCTCGCTAACGAGCACATGCCCCTCCTGTAAAATGGAAGTGTAATATTTCTGCACTTCGGTTTTGGTACGGAACAAACAAGACGGGCATCCGACGTGGCAGTTCGTGAGCTCCGGACGCTCGCGGGTGGATTTTTGTTGCCGGTCGCAGGGCGACGCGAGCGTCTCCCCCGAACAGGAAGCGCGCCTCCCGAAACGTCGATCGAATCCCTTCGACGGGCTCGGAAGAAACCGCACGGGCGCGGGAAAGGGAAGGAAACGCTCATCTTCCGCCGTCTTTTTCCAGCGTCGGAAGTTTCAAATTAAAAGCACGCCAAGCGCGTCCCGAAGATTCGGAGGTAAAGCGGAAAAAAAAACAACAACATGAGAGAGCGAGCGCCGAAGCAAAAGGAGCAATCCCCTGAGATCTCTGGAAGAAAGAAAGAGGTGGGTGATGGGAGGAAGCGCAGGCAGAGAGGGGAGAGAGGGAGAGTTCGCCTCCAGTCTCGGCGCAGAGGAGGATCAAAGGTTTGTGCTCTGCATCTCAATGGGCGCCCGGTCACCAATACTGATGAGCGCCGGGTGTGTGATGCTCCATTCACGGAGGGGGGGGGGGGGAATCGCGTCTTACGGGTAAACAAGTGGTCATCGCAAGCAAATAAATGAGGCGTCTTTGACCGCACGGTTACGCAACGCAGACTATCCAAAACCGGGTTTGCGGAAAGCAAAAGTAAAAACGACTTTTTTTTTTGGGGGGGGGAGGGGGGGGCATTTCTGTCCTGGTTGAGGACTGACATGACCTCTGATCGTTACTCAGGGTATTACCCTGTGCATTCATTTATTCTACAGTATTTGTTAGACTTAAACAAGGGGATCGTTATTTTGCATTTACTCTTTTCTTTGTGTGTCATTATTAGTTTATTCTTCCAAAGTTTTTTTTTTTTTTTTTTTTTGTGCAATAACGCCTCAACAATAATGTATTCGTCTCTCCGCTGTTCTAAAATAGCCGGCCTTTGTTTTGGTGTGTGGCGTTACGCGCCAAGTCTCGCGCGCAACGCGCTCATCATAATATATCCAGTGTTTACCCGCATCGCCCTGAGAGGTGTTTACTTTTGCATATGGCGGGCGCGGCCCGGTGAAGGCCGGCGACGCCGCCCGACGGTTTGCCGAGCCGCACCGGTCCGAGGCGACGTTGGTTTTGGAGCCGCCGCTCGTAACAGAAGGAGATCTAGAATGAATTACTGGAAAGACGGTTTGTGAAACTGGCCACTGCGTTAGAGGGCAAACGTGGCTTCAAATTTAAAAAAAAACAACAACAACAACAACAAAAAAAAACTGAGGCAATGTTTACCACCAACGCAGCTGTTTGTGCTCGTTGGGCGGGGCGGGTGGGGGTGGGGGTGTGGGGGGGGGGGTCACGGAGTCAATGTTTATTTTTTGCTGCAGTGAAACAAGTGAAAGACTCCATCAATATCAAATAGCTCATAATGTAGTTATTTTTACATCAAACAACACTGCCAGTTATTTTCATTTTATTGTTGTGCTTGAGTTTGGGAACGTTTGAACTGCATTCAAAGAAAAAGGCAATAAAAATAATAAATAATTCCTTTTTTTTTTTTTTTTTTCCCAATACATTGCCAACCGTCCAGTGTATTCAGCATGACTTTCAGAAGCATGAGGGGAAAAAAATAAATAAACAAATACAAAATGACGTGAATTTGCTCATCTGTGGCGTACCGTAGTTCAGCTTTGACCTTCCACTCTTAACAACGATTGGTTAAAACAGCACGTCAGCTGCTCTCGCAACGATCTCAGGATTCGTCCCAGATTATGGACAGCCATCGCTGCAATGCTCTTTGCGTGTGATCCGACGTAGATGTGTTTTTGTGAATGTGCATGTTTTTTTTTTTTTTTTTTTTTTTTTCTACAGTATACAGTAAGGTATCTATCCACACATCCAGTAAAAAAAAAAAAAAAAAAATGAAATATGAAAGAATCTTTCATCCGTATGACAAACATACCGTAGATGCAACACGGGCTGTCAAGAGATAATGCACACAGCCTCCATAGCGTGTTTTCTGTTCCCGGCTTATAAGGTGACATGAAAGCACCAAAATCCTTTTTCACTGTGTATATATATATATATATATATATATATATACTACGACCGGACAACAGCGTCATAAACATTTTAATCAAAGCCCGAAAAGGCTGCGAGCAATTTAGTATAAATGGACTGTACAAATTAAACATGAAGTGATCATTAAGACTGAGAAACAACTGTTCTTCATCTGAATGCTTTTAGCGTCTACATTTTTTTTGGTTTGTTGTTGAAATCATCTCGAAACACATCACGTGTTCAGTAACTACCCAGGGTAATGAAGACTTCAGCATTACCTCTCATTAGTGTGTGTTTGTCTATTACAGATGGTTGTAAATCCTCCGCTGAAACGCTCGTGACCTCCGACGGGATTCTGTCCCTTTAACTGGAGAGCCTATTAATTGTCCGCAATTATCCTTTTTTTTTTTTGCGAGCGTGGCATCTGTCAGAAGTAGCTCGTCTCTTCCCACATGGGTAGAAAATGCCACGGTGGTAAAGGTTGACTGCGACATTCACTATTTATTGCACAGTAGGGCTTGGTACAGTCAAAAGATTTGCCATCACAGGTACTAGAAAAACAAACAAAACAACAACAACTACAAAAAAAAAAATCCCAAATCATGACTTTACTGGTGTTGAAACGACATCTTGCATACAGGAAATGAAAAAACAAAAACAAAACAAAAAAACAGTGCCTGGAATTGGTTCCTATTCATGAAAAAAAAAAAAAGAAGAAAAAACCTAAGTAAGGATAAATTCGTAAACTAGCTCAATCGATTGCTTCGTGTTGAAAATGTGCTGTTCTGTGACGCCGGGGAATCATCCGTAGTTCCCTCGGTGCATTCGGGAAAGAAAAAAAAAAAAATCGTTTAAAGTTTAGTGCAAATCTCAAGAAAAACAAAAGCACAGAGCTAAAACAAACAAACCGAGGAACTTATAAGGCAACGATTATAAATATATCAAAAATAGTCATTCGAGAGCTATCTTCGTTACAAAAAAGGTACAAAAGTTTTGTCCTGCACCAGCGAGAGGGACATGTTTTTCAGTTCCTCCGCTGACTTCACAGCCTTGTATCCCAGCTGGTGGAGCGCTTTTTGACACACGGTCTGCGTGTACTGTACCATGTCGTAAGACAGTTTCAAACGCCAGCTCTCCGCGTTGGCGGCCGAGTCCCGCACCGTGCCGAACTTGTGTTTCGCTGACGGCTCGCTGCTGCCCCGGGTGTTCGCGTGTATCCAGTCTTCCACGTTTTTATCCACGGGCAGCCCCAGGTAGTCGTAGATCTCCTTGGTCTTGAGGAGCGGATTTCGAGCCAAATCCTCGTACCGGACCAACATGTACTTCCCTTTCAGCCAGTAGGGACGGCCGAGGCCGGTCGACACGGAGCTGAGGAAGTCTTCGCAGACGACCGTCAGCTGACTCAGGTCCAGGTTGTAGGGCCTCCTCCCCGTGGCCCTCCAAATGCGCCACAGGCGGTACGTGTCCCTGAACGTCTCGATCCGAGACGACAGGATCCCGCGCGGGTCCCTGACCAGCTGGATCACTTTGATGTTCAGCCGCGGGTCTTCGACCAAAGCGCGCAGGTCCCCGATCTCCGGCACCCGGACGATCTTGATGGCCACGTGCCGCTTCTCGCGGCAGGCGTCCGTCGCCAGGGTCATGTTCAGAGTCGCGCACTTCTTGACGCAGTCCCCTTCCTCCACGTTGACGTCGGCGGGGCCGAAGGCGTCGCACGCGGGCTGCTGGCACAGCGCCCGGCTGGCGCCGCGGCGGAACAGCTTGTCCGTGGTGTGGTTGGTGGGCGTCGGCTTGATGTAGCTCTCCAGGAAGTAGAGGTCGCAGTCGTACAGGCTGCGCAGAAGGTCCCGGCTGGCGCCCAGCATCACGCGGCGGTCCGCGGCGTTGCGGCTGTGAGACAGGCGCGGGATCAGCGTCGTCTGCACGTGGTAAAGAGGCTCAAACAGGTAGAAGACCTCCTGGTGCTGGTTGAGCAGCTGGCCCACGAAGGAGGAGCCGCTCCGCGTGGTGGCCAGGACCAGTATGTGCGTTTTCCGCGTGGCGTTGACGGAAAAGTACGGGTAGTCGTCGCAGCCTCCGCCGCCGCCGCCGCCGCCGCCGCCCGCCGTTCCCCGCTCAAAGGGGGGTTCCGTCTCCTGGCCGCCCAGACCGCAGTTCTGGGGGCTGGGCAACGGGCACAGCTGGAAAGGCTTGGAGGTGAGCGTCCGGATGGCCGTGTACTGGATGGCGATGGAGGCCAAGGCCAGTAGGATCACTGCCTTCCAGGAACACTGCATGGCTGAACCACTTCATTTAGACACTGCGGTCCACGCCGGGTCCTCCCTGCGAACAAAGAACGTTTGGTCTTTTTTTTTGGTTTTATTCTTAGAAACGATTACGTCGTTGGTTTATAAACGTCTGCCCACACGTCTTTTTTTTTTTTTTTTAACCCAAACGCGATATTAGAAATTGGACGCGCTCGCCCTTCGCGTGTCTTATCGATGTCATAAAAGCCGACGTGACACGTGGCAAATTGGAGGTGGTGGAACGTTACGATGAAATCCCGCTCCAACGTAAGCAATTCACAGTAAAACTAGCTTTACTGGGATTGATTTTACAATTGAGGATAAATCACTGGTGGGTCAAACAACAGTAAAAAAAATAAATAAAAGCCTGGCTGTATTATAGTTTGGATTGCAGGGCCAAAAGACCACGTCGTCATTGATTTCGGTACTTGTGTTGAAGACGAACTACGTGCGGAAGAAGAAAAGAACAAGCGCGGCTCTTAATGAAGACCGCTGTAAGCATGAGACGCAGTCGTGTAACTTAATCATTCAATTTGTCTCCCGTTTTCTCCTTCCGGTGCTGCGGTCTGACATCTTTTTGAAAAAAGAAAAAGAATCGAGATAAAGAAGTTCAGAGCCCCCTTTTCACGTTCTCGTCCGATCGGCCGACACCGACACAGCACGTAGTCCCGACAGCCCGGACCCATACGGCACACGGTATTCAAATATGGCAAGGCACGTTTTCTGTTTGTGCCAGTGTGTTAAAAAAAAAAAAAAAAAAAAGCTTTCCCCTGGATTTTTAAAGCAATTCTGGTCACCTATTTGCTGTTTCTGAAAAAAAAAAAAAAAAAAAAAGTTCCCATATGACTATTATTAGGCTATAATACCAACTGCTGCAGCACAAGCCCATTACAGTACACGTCCACCCCGGCTCTCCCTTTCTGCTCCATCATGTCCGCATCTGATCCGAGGACCTCGGTTTGGCCCCGGTCGGAGAGCCCGAGCGTCGTGCCGCGAAGCAAAACAAAAAGCCAGCCCACCAAAAAGGTAAACAGTAGTTTTAAGCTTCGCTTCCCAATGTCACGTCAAGGGGAAGTGAAGTACAGTAAGTGAGGAATTAAAAAAAAAAATAATCAGGGAGGAATCTGCTCCGTTACCTGTACGATGTTTAAGTAACAGGATAATAGATGGGGCTTCGAAGCAGGGGAAGTTTAAAAGCTCGCAAGTAAAAAAAAAAATAAAAATAAAATAAAGGCTCTCCCACTACAGCAGCCATATGAGACTTAAAAAAAAAAAGACCGAAAAGGGAGGATGATGCATCAGGCTTTTTTTTTTTTTTTGACTCCACAGCACAGTGTGGAGAAAGTCTACTTTAAAAAATAACACCTCAAGACGAGCAATGAGCAAAACCAAATCAAATGCATTTCCTCCGACTCCAGCCCTTCCGTTTGTCTGAAGGGGGGGGGGGGGGGGGGGGGCTCGCAGTGATGATGGTTTACTCCACAATGCAAAAAAAAAAATTACAAAAAATGCCGACTTTCTCCGGCCGCGGATGGAAACACAGACGAGTTGTGCTTGTATAGGCGCCGCCGGTGCTCTCTTCTCATAGACATTTTGAATGATATATAAAAAAAATAAATAAAAATAAATTTTAAAAAAAAGGGCCCACACTACGCTGCAGCGGGGAACAGGTTTGGCTGACAAGAGAATTTAAAAATATATATATATATATATTTTCCTTTCCGCGATGCAGACATCCTCGCCAGTGCTGCGATGAGACAACATATAGCCCAAATGAACGCAACCCACCCGGACCGGCAAGTGCTTTAAAAAAAAAAAAAAAAAGAGGAACTACCCGAATCGCATTTGGATCGGCCGCAGCGGTATGGCGAGGTAAACGCGCACTTGTTCCCCCCCCACCTTGTACCTTGTTGGTAGTTGTGAGCGTTCTCATGATGCTCGTTTGCGGGTTCCGCGAATCACGACTTGTTCCCTTCTCGGTCCTCCGACGCTCTCCGCCGCGCGCTCCTTCCTCGGTCCAGCGGAGAACAATTGCGCGAGGGGGCAGACCCGTGTATTCCATCTAACAAGCGGCGGGCGCGAGGCGTTTCGAGTTGAACGGCGGTGGGCTTTCAAGACGCACGCGGAGATTACTCCCCCCCTCACCTCCCCAAAAAATAAAATAAAAAAAAGAAATAAAAAAAAGAAAAGAGGAAATTAATAATAATACAAAAAAAAAAAAAATTAAAAAAAAGTGTTCGGCAGTAACGTTGAAGCGGCTTGTGTGTTGTGTTGCCGGGCAGGCGGGCAGGCGGTGGGACTACCGAGGGGGAGGGAGGAGGGGGGGAGGGAAGCGACAGCCGGGCTCCCCTTAAATGATGCGCAGAGGCAGCTGAGTGTGTGAGGTACACAAGGACCGACTGTCTGGACCACCCCAGGCCCCTCCCCCTTTCCACCTGCCCCTCTCTCTCTCTCTCTCTCTCTCTCACACACACACACACACACACACCACCAAACTCATCCTTATCTCCCCTCCCCTTCCCACGCATGCAAAAATCCCTTCTTCTTTTTTGTTTTTTTTCTTCTCCACTTTCCATCCACCCCATTTGAATTATATGCAGATTGTTTGATTTGCTTGGATGTGTTTAGCTCACCCAGCTCTCCCGTACACCCGAGCCTACCTGATCTGATTAAAAGCAGATGTACCAGTTTAAGGAAGTTTTATGTTAAAAAAAAAAAAAATAATAATAATCAAAAAAAGTTTCTCGTCTTGACTTTGACATGAACTCGTCACATAATAGCGCCTCGGGCTCTGTGATTCCACAAAGCCCTTTACGTTTCCTCCTCCTCCTCCCCCCTCCCACCAGGGCATCTGCAGCCTAGTTATTGATATGGGGGGGTGGGGGGTGGACGGTGGACGAGGTGGACGGGGTGGACGGGTGGGTGGGCCGATGACGAACACGATAGGAGAGTGCAGAAGTACTCCGCCGTCTGATGGAAAGCAGGGCTGAAGAGCAAGTCGAGGGAAAGCTTCAGAAAACGAGCGAGGGAGGAGACAGACCTAAAACACGTATCGAAGTGTTTTAAGTATCAGGAAGGAACCACGCCACCTCACTTGGTGCCATCCTTTCTATAAAACAACCTTCATAAAGGACTCGCAAGGAACGGGTTTAGTTATGGCGAGTAAATCGTGTGATTAATTGGCTTTAATCAGAGCAGATGTTGGTTTGCCAAGTTTTGAATAATCTCCACAGCTTTTATCCTCCTGATTTTTTTTTTTTTTTTTTTTGCTTTGTTTGTTCCCTGACTTTCTGCATAAGTGCAGACGTCGGATTAAAAACCATTCATGAATACAATATTTACAACTCAAGGCTGTCGTAGAAACACAAATTATTAGCATTCTTAATCACAGAAAACTTATTGTTTGATTTACTAATATTCAAAACTGCATAGCTCTTCGTAGCTCATAAAAAAAAAAAAAAAAAAAAAAAAAAAAAAAAAGGTAGACGCTCGTTACCTTTTATTAAGCAGATCAATTTAGGCATCCTAAAATAATTTCTCACAGTTTGAAAGCAATAATGATGTTTATAAAATGAGTAAATGATTTGTTAACTGTAAATAATGTCATGGGAGAAAAATCCCTGTATAAATGGTTGGATGAGATTCAGTGACCTATATAATTATCGGTTGCG
Organism: Brachyistius frenatus; assembly: GCF_029030835.1. Taxonomy (NCBI): domain Eukaryota; kingdom Metazoa; phylum Chordata; class Actinopteri; family Embiotocidae; genus Brachyistius; species Brachyistius frenatus. The sequence continues at coordinate 1,692,919 of NW_027210655.1, forward strand.
CTTTCATTCTCTTTTCGTTTTTCTTTCTCTGTTATTGACCCACGTTAAAGATTTACCGTCACAGTTGGTAGCGTATCCATCGCGCTTCGACATCCGCAGAAAAGCCATCATCATTTAAAATTGCCAGCACGGCTGCGTAACGTTTTAGTTTTTTTTTGTTGTTGTCGTTGTTGTTTTTTTAAATCCAAAAGGGACTGCGGGATGTTAAACTGATCTTCGCTCGTGTTGTAAACTAAGTCAGGATTGAGATGTTTACACGACAATCATGAAATACATCTGATGACAAGAAACGGCTCCATCGACGCAAACGTTGTCTTTCTCGTCTTTATCGATCGGTTCCTTGGAACGGCGTTTCTCTTTTCGCCTCGACTCTCTTGTGATTGTTTTCCAGCAGAAAAATCTTCCAGCAAGACAAAAAAAAAAGAATAAATACAACAACAAAAACAAAAATACAAGAAATGAAGTCCAGCTTTAGAGCTAATGCTTAGCTCAGACCAAAGATTCTTAGAGGAGTTAGTGAAAAGCAGAAAAAAAACCCGACACCGTCTACGTCTCACGTTCTAAAACTGCCCACTTGCGATTTTAAGTCCATCGTAAACTGCTGCGAAGTTTCCCTCCGACGTTTTAAAGCGGTTTTGTCTTGTCGCAAATCTTTCAGTCTGAGCTGGGCTTAAGGAGAGCCGACGGGAAAAGTTGGACCGCATCAACCGGGGGGGGGGGGGACTATTTGTTTGGACGACTTCCTCGTCCGTGCGCCGGTCCCTGTTTAGAGTCCCGATTAGCAACTCCACGACGACTACGACTAGATTGTTCACGCAATAAGGTCGGTTTACACTCGGTTGACAGTTTAAAGCCATCTGCAACAAAGCTACTGGAAAAGCCTGACAAAACGTGATTGGTCAAAACTACAATGAGTACAAACAAAACTGTAAATGGAAACCAGACACCAAAATCTTGTCTCGTCGCCTGAATTTTCTACCTTTTTTTTTTTTTTTTTTTTTGCTGCGGGTATTTGTTTGTTAGAGGTTGCTCTGGGTGTCAAAAATTCAGAAGTATGTACTAAAATATCTTTAAATGATCAAATTATGAACACGTTAAGTCAAATCCAACCACAGAAACAACAAATCAAATCAAAAAAAAAAAAAAAAATTGAATCACTTCATCACTGTTATGGAGAATAACTCCTATCATCTTTATTATATCAATTATCGTCACAGATTCATTAACACGTAAACAACATTTCAACGTTTGACGGTGTAATGTTTATTGTTTCAGCATCTGAGCGTCACATTTGCACGCGCATTTAAACAAAGATGTCGGTGTGTTATATATATATATATATATATATGCAAAACCATCGTCCGCAAACAAAGTCATACTTACTGCAATTCTCTTTGGGTAAAATATTCCACTGTGAAATGGCGTCAAGTGGAAAAACAAAGCGGCAAACAAAATGGGGAAACGGTACAAAAAAGATACAATCTTGAAGGCACGTACTTAATTACTTTGACAAATACCACTTGTTCCCCGCGCTGGCGTTGCCACTCCCCGGACAACACAGCTCATAATGTTTCACTTGTACAGATCACACGCACTTATCAAAAGGCAATCATCTGCTCCAGCGGGTTTTCGACTGCGTCTCCTTTTGTGCGTGTTTGTGGTCCCATTTTTTTTCTTGGACGCTCCGTGAAGCTTCTGCGCTATTGTCTCGAGCTCGCGCATGGAAAGTTCCCCCGTGGACGTGCTTATGGCGGTGCCACGGGGAGGGCCCGGGCCCAGCAGCAGCAGCAGCAGCAGCAGCAGCTCCAATTCCACGGCTGTCCCCCCCCCCGAGTGCTCATGTCAATGAACCCAGCTTGTGGAAGCCTTGTCGAGGGACGCACTCCCCACACCGAAGCCGGGCATCTGCTGCGGCGCGATAGCCTTTCGGCACATTTATCACGTAAGGCTATTCTTCTCGAGCGTGCCGTGAAAGGATTTGTAATAGATTCATAACACGGCAGGCTAAATAATGCGCGTGAGGGTGTGCGGGGGGGGGGGGGGGGGTGCTGGCTCTGGCTTTGTTCTTCTCCCGGTCATCTTTATGCCACTGTGCGCACGGTGACAGAAGCCGGGTTTTGTGTTTGGCGTTTTTTTTCATTCACAACTTGGATCTCTGCGAGCGCGCACGGGTTTCAAGGGATTGTCTTGGTCTTATTTACAAAAGCCGATCACAGAGCCTCTCAAACTACACAACAACAACAAAAAAGCTGTGTGATACTGCTAATGGTGAACCATCTGACAACCAGTTTATTGAAATATGTATTATATTTAATGAAACACTTTATAATGGTTGCTGCAAAAGGAAGTGGATTTTGTTTTCTTTTTTCAATTTTCCATATCTATCTATCTATCTATCTATCTATCTATCTATCTATCTATCTATCTATCTATCTATCTATCTATCTATCTATCTATCTATCTATCTATCTATCTATCTATCTATCTATCTATCTATCCATCCATCCATCCATCCATCCATCCATCCATCCATCCATCCATCCATCTCCCCCTTTCCACCTGCCCTCTCTCACTCTTTCTATCTATCTATCTATCTATCTATCTATCTATCTATCTATCTATCTATCTATCTATCTATCTATCTATCTATCTATCTATCTATCTATCTATCTATCCATCCATCCATCCATCCATCCATCCATCCATCCATCCATCCATCCATCCATCCATCCATCCATCCATCCATCTCCCCCTTTCCACCTGCTCTCTCTCTCTCTCTCTCTCTCTCTCTCCATCCATCCATCTATAGATGATCTATAATTTACGTTACACAAGTTTACAGTTTGGAGTAAAAGCATCGCTCCAGGGGGCGCCACTGATTTTCTCCGACAGCCACTCACAAGGGAACTAAGCTGTTAATGGAGCTGCACATAATCTATGGAAATTAACATTCCTGGCCAGCGTGGAGAAAACTGAATCCAAAAGTCAAATACCATCAGTTGTCTCTTCTGCTACACTAAACCGTGTCTGTAAAACCGACAGCACCGCATAGATTACGAAGACACATCTTCTAAACATCTGCGATTTAATGACAAACGTTCAAATACAACAAGTAATAACTTCATTAAACTGCTCCAAGAATTATTTATAAAACACAGCAGGAAGGAATCTGGAACATAAGTTTTTTTTTTAGTTTTTTTATCTCAGTATGTACATTTTAGGGTACAACGGATAAAACGCGTTAAAGTCCGGAGTCCACTTGCAGCTAACATTACAGTGTGAACTCGTGGACAGCGAAGTAAGCGAAGTTATTGCGGGTGCGGGGAGGTCTTTCTCCGACGGTGTTAAATCTTCTGGAGCTCTCTCCTCGCTCTAATTAAAATTCATCAAAATCATCGAAAGCACATTTAAAACTCTCTAAATTTACTGTTAGTGCTTCCTGCGGAAGCGGTCACCGCAGCTCTGAGGCTGATTCCTCTTAAAATTTCATCGCAGGAACTAATCAAGGGTATCGTAGCAACAACAACAACAAAAAAAGGAAAGAATTGACCTTCAATCGTTCTCATTAATAAAAGGTCAAGTGGAAAGCGAGTCGAGCGAGCGACACGTCCGCAAAACCGAAACGACAAGATCCGTCTATTTCCAATGACTTCCAAAAACGACATGAGCATTTGTGTCGCCCCCCCCCCCTCCCAATGTAGGTCCAACACGTTCCTCATGCTGAAACCACAGATGAAGTCATTTGCCAAACGACGCGTGACCATCGGCAGGCGAAGCGGAACTTCGTCGTCACGCCAACGACGCCAAACCAAGCGTTTAAACGTCGCGAAAAATGTGCGGTTTGGTTAGGTTTAGGTAACGATAACTACTTGGTTAGGTTTAGGTAACGATAACTACTTGGTTAGGTTTAGGTAACGATAACTACTTGGTTAGGTTTAGGAAAACATCGTGGTCCGGGTTAAAGTACATTAAATACATTTGTTGAACAGTTACGCCAGCTACATGAGTAAAGTTACATAACGTACGTTTTGTACGTTAAAATAAGTCAACGTCGGCTTTTGTTCTCACACGGGACGCGAACGGCAGTCTCCAAGGCGAAAGTCCTCGCTCTTTATACCGCGCCGAATTACTTCATCTTTCGCTCCCGCCATCATTACTTTGACCGCCGGAGGGTTGCAATGAGTGTAAATATAGATTGTGTTAAGCGGACGGCCGAAAGCGAGGGCTTGGAGGGCTCTGAGTGCACTCCGACCAGCTCGCTCTGAGCACGACAAACTCAACACTCGATCCTCGAGTGTAACGCCACTCTGAAAGTACACCATTTTTTTTAAATTATTTTTTTTACTCTGACCTGGAGTTCTGTAACTGTGTGCCTGCAAGCTCATCTGTGCCCTCAACATTATTTCAGGTGCTTTCACCTCGCCGTATACGCACTTAACTTTTTCAAACCCGCGCGCGCTCGACATTAACAAACATGAAATGGCACAACAGAAGTACGGGACCGCGGAAGTGGTCAGAGGACGAGGCAAATGCATGTGTTTAATCCTAAAACTCAAGAATCATGATACATTTTTATTTTACGTTTTACAAATTGAAGATACAAATGGCCTCGACAGAGAAATGGCTGCTGACTGACTGATAATGTTGGTTGCAGTCAGTATCATTTTAGTTATTCTATCTAATGTAGCCACATGCTGTTTCAAAGTTAATTAAAAGTACGTTGTTGTTTTTTTTTCAACGTTTGTAATTGTGGTTTCCAATTACACCAAATTACTTGGCTGTTTTGTGATTCGGATGATGCAATTACTGTGTGTTTTGGAAAAGAGGACAACATTTTCTAATTGCTGTGTATAAGGATGAGGAGTTTTTTGTTGTTGTTGTTTGAATCAACGGGAATGAAGGCTCCAAGTGCCTACTGTGCAATTACACTAATTTCCCAAAGAACTATACTTAGGCTTGGTAGATTTTATTTTTTTCAAACTTGGCAGAACACTTTGCCAGTTGCCAGATTTGCTTCGTTATGGTGATTGGTTGATGAGAATAGTTTTTTTTTTCCGCTGCTGTTTTGGTATTCACAATAAAAATTAAAAAAAAAAAGTAATAAAAAGCACAGCCAAATCTGCATCCCTGACGCTGAATATGTAAGTGACCTGAAAAAGCTCCAGCTGCAATGGTACAGCTCTACGAGCTTTCAGACTGCTTGAAATTCCAACTCCGGGCCGGTCCCTCAGGACGAGCTTTACGCAGTGTAAACCCACAGAGCTGCGGCTGTCATTCTGCTGTACCGGCTCTTTTGTCAAAGGTCTACTTAATCAAATAGACACCATATATTCGCTCTCTCCATGCATCCATATGTATGTGGGCCCCCAGATTTGATAAATGACTTCGCAGCCATGGCAGAAAATGATAGTATGACATGTGAAACATACGGAGTGATTTTTTACATACGGAGACCAGACTCAGCTGCAATGAAAAACTGTTGCCAATTTTTTTTTTCCACAGAAGTCCATTTAAAAGTCTGTTTCTACCTCTTTCAGGTAATTATCTAAACCACAGCATGCATCATGAATTATATTCAGAGAAAAAAAATAACTCTTTCCTTTTGTTGGTAAAGTGTTGTGAAACAAAATCAGGCCTCGTTAAAATTTTAACAATACAGCTCAACGGCTGTAGTCAGTGATTTACATGTTGCGTAACTAATGGTGTTACAAGCCTGTGTGCCATCAATCTCATGTCTCAGTATGTGTGAGTTTGCTGATCTTGTCGATTTTTCTCAAAATTGTCAAATAAAATGTGTCCAAAAACAAACAACAACAACAAATTTTCTGTTTACATTTTTTTTTGTATATTCAAATAGCAGGAACACAAACCTGTTCACAGTCACGTTACGGGATATAGGGTTAGAAATGCAGCTATTATGCCTCCAACAGAAGCAAGAAATTGCCAGTCATTGCTATCACCAGATTATTTGTTCACGCAACTATCCTTGTTTTGGAAAACATATGGAAAGCACATGTTGAAATCTGTAATAATCATGAGGACGTCAGGAGACCTGCTGTCATCTCTTTTTTTTTTAATGTTAGGTTGACAGCAAAGAAAGTAGATCTTGTTAGAGTCAAAAAGAGTTTCACTGCAGAGACCAAGCATAAATTAATGAAGGTGCGACGGCCACTCTGACCTGCTATCAATCCACAAACAACTCGAGGTGACCGCTGCTCATCTTCTGCACGATATTAAAAAGAAAAAAAAAAAAGCGGCATCCTGGCCGTGTGCCAACATATTCATTATGCAAGTCGCAAATCCTGCATATTTTTTATTACAACTCGGTTACCGCATTCAAATCCTCTACAATCCCACTCTGCCAAGCATTTAAACCAATCCTAAAATCGGAATTACTGTAGCTGAGTCTCCATTAGCCGCACTCCATCCTTCAGCGGGACCACCGATACTGCAGATACGGACACCTCCACCTCCTGTAACCAGCTGATACAAGCTGTAATAATGCTAATGCTGGACGAACACCACTGCCAACAGCAGATTAACGGGAGCTTCAGATGGTTCTGGCACATCTTTTATCCTTATCTTGGGCCTTTAATCATTTGCTGTGCTGTACTTAGGATCGCTGGTTGGCTGGTGGACTACGGCTGTTGGCTGGATGGCTTGTAGATAGCAGTTGGAGCACAAAGTCAAAATGTAAAATGTATTTCTGTGTGCCATATACAAAAAAAAAAAAAAACAGCAAAGCATTTAAAACAGAATGTTTCAGCATTTCTTTGCTGTAATACGTTTTTAATTGATTCTGAATAAACAGCATCACAATAAACCGAATATTATGTTTGTAATTGATTCTGAATAAACAGCATCACAATAAACCGAATATTATGTTTACTCAGATAGAAGAAGCAGCATATGGTTATTAAACACAAATGTCTATTCTCCCCACTTCTGTATTTTTCAACCAAAATCTGAGCTGAAGAAAATCTTCTCTCTTGAGTTTATTGAAAAAAAAAACAGCTATTGAGTCAATATAAAGGGGTAGAAATAAGCCAGAAAATATCCTTTTAAAGCTCCCCGTTAAAAAGTGTCACCACAATGACAGCAAATATGATAGAAATGAACAGTCATACATGGGAAATATGCTCATTTGCTTTTCTTACAAAGATTAACAAGGCTGTTTGTCATGTATGGAGGTAATTAGTTATTCAAGTCGAGGCAATTCATGCGACATCTCACCTGCTTCAATACTATTCAAAGTGAAAGCTTAAAAAAAAGAAAAAAAAACCGACAAGATAAAAATCTCCCTCAAGTTAAAAACACTCTTTTGCTTAGTTCAAATCAGAGATTTTGCTGCTTTACTTGGACTGGTATGACCTTGCAGCTGTGGCCACGAGTTACATACACAGATACGAGAAGTCCGTTCATTCAAAACTAATTTGACCACATAGGTTGCTTGGGTCAGCAGATTATGAGGATTCATGATTACTTTTGACTGTAGCAGTGGCTTTACTTCGGACAGGAGCAAAGGAGATGACATTCAGTTTCACTCGTTCAGTCTGAATATGATTTTGTCAATATTTTCAAGATCGACCGCCGTCATTCTATATTTCAAAAGATCTCATCTACTGTATGTGTGCAGGTGCAGGTGTCAATCCACATTTTCAGTCTTATCCACGTTAGTTGCTATAGTAATGACATTTCAATCAATAGTAGAAGTAGTTGATATAAACAAACCAAAAATAGAAGCTAATGAAATGGGCTTTCTGATTTACCACAAGGCAACGCGAAACCGTGGCGCAAGTTTTATAAAAAGAATGAGGCAGCGTCAGAGCTGCAGGATTCTTGCCTGCTCTGATTTATTTCATACAGCCGTCACCACCGGTAACGCTGTCCAGCGACGAGTGACCAGGCTGACCAGCTGTGACCGGCTCTGGCACAGGAACTACCACGTTCACTATACGCGTGTTGCGCACATGACGCGGTGCCTAAAGTGACACACGTGAACAAAAAAATAAGACCGGAAATCCGATCAGACCCGTTACGCCTTAATGGGTTTGCACTAATGCGTTTTGAATCGAATTGACTTGTGAAAATTGGACCTTGTGTGCTTTTTGATCGTTCAGACTTGCTACATTCAGATTCGCACGTAAAAATATATATTATGACTGACAGTCATCAACATAGTCATATTTATGGGGCTACAAAATCCACATAAGAAAGAAGCCAAGGTGAATGACCGGGCCGAGAAAACATTGGACTCGTACGCAATGACTGTTGTTTGTGACAAGTTGTTTTTGTGCTTAAACCGGGCGGCAACCAGCAGCGACGTCACCCGTCGGTTTGTGAACGGCCGTTACGAAGCCTCGAGTTTGGAATTTGGCCGGCGGCATCTTGCCAGTTCAGACCAGTTTAGAGCCGTTCGTGACCGTATTTGGACGGGCTTATTTTTGACGGGACTATTTTTAGATGAACCTGCAGAAAACAAATAGGAAGGAGCAAATTTAGCTAGTAAAACTGAAATAACTCGTAGATTTTTTTTTTTTTTTTGGACTTTCAATTTCATGAGACGAGTTGAATGGGAGTCTATGGGACCAAAGGCTTTTTGGAGCCAACCTCTAGTGGCACTCGGTGGTAGTGCAGTTTAAGGCACTTCCGCATCAACCTCAGTTTTCAGACCCGGAAGCTTTGACCACTTTTTTTTATACAGTCAATGGGTAAAACCTAAACTAACATATTAGGAAAAGTGACCTATATAGTTGTTCAGGTTGGAGAATATGTTGAACATTAGAGTGGAGTCAGTCTCCTCATCTATCTCTTGTTAGGGAAGTAAATTAGCATATACAATTGTCTTTTTTTTTTTTTTACAGCAATTCCTTCAACTGCAACGATTTTGGATGGATACTGACAGCGTAATATCCATTATGGGGGTTGAAAATTGGACTGAAGTGTTCATTCACACGCTGCTTTGAGCAGTTTGAACTTGTTCCAAGACGCCTCAACTCTCCTCTGTTGTGTCATGGAAAGCGTGTGATCATCGTACAGCAAATTAAAGCTCGTAAAACTTTTCCGAAATCACTTTAAAGAATTTAAACTCTCATCACCGGCAGCCAGAGCACATTATCAGTCTGCCATGGAACCGCTCTACCTCTATGAATCACGCGGCTCCCCTGACTGGCATGTAATGTGCTGCTGGGATGACTCATTTACGTGTGACAGACGTCCTAAATGCTAGATTAGAGAACTGCGTCTTATCTAAAAGAACTAAAAGCGAATGCGAAGCCTTCCAGTTAAATCATTCTGTCTCTGCAGGGTACCCATCAACCCGTTAGTTTTTTTTTAATTTTTTTTTATCTTATATACTGACAGACTAGGAGATTATGTGTAATTATGGAGATAAGAGAAATTAAAGGGCACTGTTCCTATTGACCTGCCTAATGCAGTGGACTGAAATCTGGGTCCCTGAAAGCCTGTTTTTCGAGTGCTGGATGTGCATTATCGTGACATATTATGAGATGATTTAAATTTATCATCTCTCTCTTTTTTTTTTTTTTTTTTCAACCTGGAACTGATTCAACTGTCTGCGAATGAAATGAGAGACAGGCCAAACGCTTCATCTGGAACATGAAATAGCGTGCATGAAAGCCGGGATGGCAGGGATATACGATTTTTAATGCAATTTCAGTCAAAATGTTTTTTATCCTCTGGATAGTCTGTTTAGTAGTGCTGCATTTCTTTTGATTGGCCATTCTAGCAAATTAGAGCTGAAGAGCATAACTGGTTCGGGCACCATAATGCCTCATTGCTGATTTTGTTATTTTCTTGAGAGATTGCAGATATGATTTGCATTTAATTTTGTCTGTAATAAATCCGTTCCATTTTTATGTGTTTGTAAAACACATTCAAAGTGTTTTTCCAGCCCTCTGACGAAGCCCTGTTTTTTTTTTTTTTTCTAAACAGTTATCAGTAGGATGGAAACAATTGTCAGTAGGATCATCTCATGCCATTGTTAGGGCTGACCCAAATTTGCTTGTTGCTATGGTAATCAAAGCAACAACAACAACAAAAAAATCTCTATTTGAATGTTCTCACTGGAATCCTCTGTAAAGAGAGGACAACAACTCCAGTGTTTAACACCAAACAGTAAAGATAACTTTGTACTAAAGAATGTCATTAGGTCATGTGATCGGTAGGAAGCAGCAGGGTCGTGTTGAGTGGTCCCGTTTTTATAACGCATTCCTGTTTTAAATTTAGACACTGAACACATCTCTAAATTCTCTCCCTCTCACTACCATCTGTAATAATTCAAATGACACGACGATATAAAATGCGATGAGTAAATGAAAACCCGACGACACATATGTTTTTCCAAAGCCCATGTTCAATCATACTGGGAAGTATCACTGTCAGATTTTTATGAATGCGGTCTCGTGTCGGACTCCGATTTCAAAACATTGTCAATGTGCCCACCAAAAAAAAAAAAAAAATCCTGGAAGGCTTCTCGAGTGTTCCTGTACCACATCAGAAATAGCCGTTCGTGACAAAGAGCGTGCCGTGCCCATTTATGCTCCAATCGCTGAGGAAAAAGGAAGAGAAACAGATGAGACGGTAAATGTGAGAAATTTGGACGATTTCTGATGTCTGTGAAGATAAATAAATTATATTTTGGGATGATACTTCAGTTCTCTCAAGACTGAATCAGCTAATAAAGCGTGATTATTTCAGTTGGACTTTTTGAAAAGAAACATTCATAGATAATGAATTCTGCTTGATTGTTGCATCAGTCCTCATGTTTATCTAATGCGTCTTGGATGATGGTTTATACCAGTTTGTACCACAGACTGTGTATAAAAGTGGTCGTAGCTTTCGGGTCTGAAAAATGAGGCCAATGCGGAAGTTCCTTAAGCTGTAATACCACCGAGGGCCACTAGACGTTGGCTCCGAAAAGCCTCTGGATCCATTGACTCCCATTCAACTTCTGTCATAAAATACAAAGTCGGTACATTTTTTCCCATAAGTTCTCATGTGGTTGGAAGCTAAAGTCCTTCTTTCGTATCAGTTTTCTGGCAGGCCATCTAAAATTAAACCTGTAATTAATTATAAAATAAGCTGTGTTAATTTTTTTTGGGTTTTTGGGGGGGGGGGGGGGGGGGAGTCATGTTTGTTTGATTGACAGGCCAGTGGTCCAGTCAGGTTACGGCTATCAGTGGGCGGGACGTAATGTCATCCGATTCCATTTAGATTGAGTCAGATCCACCGCTCGCTCCCCCCTCAGCTCGTCCTAGCCACTCCGAACCAGCAAGATGGCGCCGGCCAAAATCTGAACTGGAGACCTCATAACGCTCAATACGAACCAACGGTTGACGGCTTGGTTTGTACAAATGTATTATCGCTAAGTAGCATCTACTAAATCTGCTAAATGTCCTTGTTACACATCTACCCGAATAAAGGGAAAAGAAGAGCTGTGAAGTGTTTCGTCTAATTAAGAGCTCAGGTCTGTCACTTAAAGGTGATTAGTTTGAATCCAGAGAGGCGATGGCTTTCCTGCCTCTACCCCCTTAATTTATAACTTAAAAATTAACCTAATCTTTGAAGTTTCTGTCCTTGTTCAAAGCAGATTAAATACAAAGAACTGACCTCAGAAGACAAGGAACAAAAAGAAAAGAAGCTTTGTAGGAGATCACGCGACTCTTGCAGCTGCAGGTATGTTTTTTTTTCCATTCCACTGATTTCCGCCGCTGCTACTGCTGGTTAAAAATGTTTTGTGCTGGCAACTACCTGACCCAGATATGCCAGGACACATTTGTTTACAAGTTCACGGATGTTGACAGAATGAGACAACTTGTCCACATAGTATCCAAGTCTTACACTCACTATGATTTGTGCAGGATTTAACACTGTCACATAAAGGACTTTAATTATGAGTTCTTTAATGTAGTTTATGACTCATGTCGTTTGTGAGGCCTAACCTGGGGGTCCAATAAAAGTGGGATAACTTGTGTAATATTGTTTCAGTTTTCACAGATGAATTATTCTTTTAATGTTGTTATCTAATAGTATCCTTCAAAAAACTCATTTAAAAACTTCTAATTCCAGGTTTTCCTATCTTACCCTCAATGTCTCAGGGGAAAAAAAAAAAAAAACATTCCTTGATTTACTTGAACATTAGTACTTTTTTCTATTGTAAGCTTGTCAACTTTCCGCTTCAATTGGGGGATCGAGCGAGGTTAGTGTGGAGGAATAAACGTATAAATCAGAGGATTCAGTCAATCAGGTCAAATTTGTCACAGACTTACGTAAGTCGCAGACCGCCATGCGGGACGAAGAGTTTCAAACCTCGGAGGTGAAAATGTTTTTCTGAAGTTGCTTTTTGTTTCCTAACCCCAACCATGTTTTTATTTTTTTTCTAACCCCAACCATGTACTTATTTAGCAAACCCAACCACGTGTTTTTGCTAAAAGTTTAATTTCCCTGTAACTCACATGGTTTTAAGCACGCAGTAGCTTTCACTATCATCCTCTACAGAAAAAAATAAAGCGTGTAACTTTCACGCCTACACAGCGCAAAGCGTGGCTATCTCACGTTTTTGCTGTAGTGGACCGGACTGTCTATATCACGTTTTTTTTTTTTTTTTTGCCGGGATACCGGGTTGCGCACACAGACACAGAATCCAAAATACACACATAAAATCACCACAATATCAACTCTGAAAATCAAAAAGACTCAGTTCTGATCCAAAGAAAGTTGATTTGAGCTTTTGTCTGGACTTCCTGTCAGTTAACTGGGATGAATGCGAGGTGTCTGATAGCTGCCACCAGTTTTGTGTTCCTCTCCGTTTCACACGAATATGTGCCCCCACCACCTCCCACACCTCCCACGCCCCTTTTATTGAAAAGCTGGGGTGAAAAGGATGTAGGTTGAATGAGAGGGTACGGGGGGGGGGGGGGGTGTCAGTTAAGAGGAGGGACTTTAAAGAGACATAAATGCTGGACGCAGAAGGCTTTTTACCCAATCCTTGCCCAGGGCAAGATCCCTTTTCACCCAATAACCTCCTTCTGTAACCCCCACCCCCCTCATGCTCTCGCTATTTGCTGTACTTAGCCACGCCTTCCTCTGGGAAATCCATTCAGCATAGCGGCAGCAGCATGAATGCGACGATGGGCCGGGGTCTCCACTCTAAAGTATATCATTTACATGTGTACAACAAGACGCAGCCTACAGGACCTTTATGTTTTCTTTCCGCCCTCGGTTCAGGTTTTGTCGGGCTGCTGTCCCATCTTCCATGCCTCATTGGAGCCAATTGCACTGACCTGAAAGGAGGTATTTCAAACGTCGTAATACTGAACAGAGATCCTTGAGCATCTCTTCAAATGAATATTTATTTATTTATTTAACCTTTATTTAAAAGTCCCTTTTTCAAGGGACACCTGGCCAAAATATATATAATTACATGAATGGTGTGGCTAGAGAAATTGAACTCTGGTGTGATAAACCACAGTTATGTTTTAACAGGGGGCGGCAAACACTTTTTCACACAGGGCCATGTGGGTTTGGATTTTTTTTCTCCCTTAATAATAAAAACCTTCATTTTAAAAACTGCATTTTGTGCTTACTTGTGTTATCTTTGACTAATATTTAAATTTGTTTGATGATCTGAAACATTTAAGTGTGACAAACATGCAAAAAAATAAGAAATCAGGAAGGGGGCAAAGACTTTTTCGCACCACTGTACATCTTCAACTGTTGCTTTAGATTTTCTGGTCACTTTGTTTACTTATTAATTCTCCCCGTCTGTAGTTTGTCTTTTAGAGAGAGTAAAGAAGAGAGGATAGAAAATGGCTGTAAACTTAAATATGCAGTGTTTGAGAGTACGCCTTAATCAAGGCCTAAAAGAGGCTCCAGACAGATTTTTATTTTACCACAAAAAGTGTCACGTCGTCAGCAATATAACCTCTGAAAAGAGGTATTGCCTCTTAAGTTCACCTCTGCAAAATACTCTTCACCGCTCCTATTAATAGCAATATCAACGAAGACTGCATAAAGTGCTTCATATCTTTTGGTTTAGGTTTGTTGCTCCTGCATGGATGGTCAAACACTGCATTATTTTTTTTTATTTTTTTCTCCAAGTGCAAATCCTCCGAGACCTCGCTGTATACTGTGGAGTAATGCAGCACATGTTCCACTCTAGATGTGCTCGGGGGTTCGGAAATGCAACATCTGCCTGTCATGTTTGTTTGCCTTGGGTGAACATATTCTCAACAGAATCTCTCTGGTTTGCTGAACTGATTAAAAAAAAAAAAAAAAAATTAAAAAAAAAAAATAATGGGCAGAGTGCTAATTAGCATCGTTGACTTACTGATGAACATCTACCAGGCTGTTATGTTGCACTTGATCCTCAGCATATGCTCATTTGGCTTTGACGAGTAAAAAAAAAAAAAAAAAAAAATCCTGCCTCAGCTTTTTTCTCACTGGAATCTCGCCACAGCACTCCTGAAGCTCTATCAGCACCCGCTCGCACACACACACATGCACACACACACACACACACACACACACACACACACACACACACACACACACACACACACACACACACACGCACGCTGTGACACTTTCATTTTTTCCACCTGCTCTCAGTTCCTGCTCCTTTTGTGCACACTGCACTGTCCCTTTAGGGCCAGTTTACATCCAACATTCACAACTAGATGGTTGTAAAGTGCCAAGCGCTCTCAAAAAAAAAAAAAAAAGAAGAAAAAAAAGAAAATAATCAAAGCAATGAAACTGTGGTACTTTCCTATGTATCTAACATCCACACAAAAGAGGGAAACGGCGCTTCGTGCTTTACTGGCGATTGGATATTTTTAGATGGATAAATAACCAAGGCAGTGACAATATGCTTCTTTCTGCAGTTTTTTTTTTTTTTTTTTTTTTTACTGTAGCTGCAGAAAGTAGCACATTGGAAGCTGTTGTTGAAATGCCACAAAAGCAGGAAAGCTGCGGAGGTCAAGGGTTCGGAAACGATTGTCGGGGGATAAACAAACAGGCATGCAAACTGAAACTTGGAGACGGTGCATCTTTTTTTTTTTTTTTTTGTAATTCCTGCCCGAGCAGCTGTGTTTGCGTCATCTTTAATATGCAGGAAAGACGCGGTCTTCCAAGACGGCATCTCACACCGAGAACAACAACAACGACAGATGAGATTAATACTTGATACCGCATCTGCCGACGGGCCACTGGTACGCGATCATTTTCTTTGCCGTCCTTCAGACAGCAGCGGTGGGCGAAAGCACCTTTTATTTTCCATCCCACTAATTATTTAGGAGTTTGTTTTCAGTCAGTATCCAATGATTGTGACATCTGAAGCGCCGTCTGCGTGCTTGAAGGTTGTGTATCCGTCCTGCTCGACTGTGTTCGCTCAGCTTTTTCAGGGGCAGTTTGTCTTACCGTGATTGGTTCAACCTTCTGCCGGCTGGTAGCTCCTTCACCTTCAGTGCTGTCCCCGTCCTCCCATTTCTTTGTGTCTTTCAGCTCATCGTTCACCCCGTCATTGATCTTCCTCTCAACAGCTGCAGCAGCTTCCTGGTGAAATTACCATGATTAAAAATAGCAACAAATAAAACAAAATTTAGTTTCCGTGTCCTGTCCACAGACGGTTAGAGCAGGACTGGAAGCAAAACAAAAGATTTCCCGTTGTGTCCTGGCTTAACATTTAGTAATATTGGGTCTTACACAGGAAATGTTCTCATTCTACCCTTAGTCATATTTTCCAAAAGACAATAGCGGACAGTAGCTGCTTTCAAATAAAGGCCTGTTTCCAAGATGCATGTGACAAAAGTCTTTGAAGAATACCAACCCAGCCAGAAAAAAACACAGCTGGGAGTGGAGAGTAGCTTTATGTGCATTCGAAAGCTTCGGAGAGCTCAGCAAAAAGACGGAGCATATTATATCGGCAAAAGATAAAAGGAAAAAAAATCTTAGGCGTAGAAATTGTTAACCAAAAGGTTATTTGGGCTATATTCAGTCCCTCCAGGATTTGGCTGAGTTCTTAGTAATTGTTGTGATTAAAAAAAAAAAAAAGGTGATTTTTGTAGCGGATTTTTCTCAAAAATTGCAAATTATAGAGTTTTAAGTACGTTTTTGTGGTGAATTGAAAAAGTTGCAAGGAGAGGAAACATTTTTTTAAATTTTTTTAAACAATGCCTGATAAAGAGTAACATGTAATCACTTCCTGTGATAACAATCATTCTGCATATTAGTTCTAATCTTTTTTTATTTATTGATTGAACTTAGAGAAGCTGTGGGGCTCAAAGTTACAAAAAAAAAAAAAAAAAATCATAATTTTGACGCAGATTGTAAATGAGGAGTTATTTTTGTTAATAAATGGAGTTTTGTTTGGAAAGATGTCGTTATGCCGTGATACTTTCAGCAGAGCGACATTTTTTGCGGATCGATTGTGGGAACCTTTTGCAAATTTACAAGCACCTGAGATTGCGTGAATTTGCAATTCTGTTCTTTTTAAAATGATTTTATATTTTTTTTCATCAAAGTCAAGTTTCAACAGTTGCCTCTTTACTAATCCAGCAACATTAACATTCATTTCAAGTTGTGTCTGGCCACCTGTTCAATGTAAACAAAGCACTGATTCTCATTTTAACTCTAGTGTGGTCTGTATCAACACCTTGAAGATAACATCAGGCTCTTCACTCAGTAGATTTTGATGAGTTTGTCTGTCTGCCATTTGGTGTTTTGTCAGGTCTGAGACCTTGGATTTTCAGTGACTTCATTTCAACTCCTCTGAAGTAAAAAGTAAAAGCAAAAATTAGATAAGAGCATGTGAAGAGCGGATTTTAAGATGTCAAATTGTGTCACATCATCTACAGAGAGGTGGACCATCTCTTTTTTTTTTTTTACTACCAAATGTGATTGCATCTTTGTGTAAAAATATGTTTCCTGTTCTGATGTCACTGAGCGGTTTACTCTTAACATGATGCACATCTCGTCTGCTTGCTATGGTGCAGAACAGCCTGAAGATGAGGGATAAATACTTACCCTTTAATTTGGTATTTCTATGTTCTTTGAAGTGTGACTTGCATTTGAGCACACGTGCATGATAATAGAGAGATGACTCAGCCTTATTTTCTGAAAATACACTGTTCTCTTGCTGTTTGTAGTTAGATGTGACCTCAAGTTTCTGGCTCGCCGATTTATGAGTAAGAGGAGCGTGTGGGAGCTGTTTCCACTCCCTGTGGGAGGAAACACTAAAATATGGTGCCAACTCCTCACAGATGCCCTCGCTCCTTCCTACTCTTCATCATGACTACCATCTCGTGCATCTCTGAAAGCTGTACCGTCAGATATGGACTCAGGGGTCACTGAAGGCTTCGGGGCATCTCCGCTGCAGAAATACGTAGAGCCTTGAAAAATAGCAGCTGGCCACACGACTCCGACCAGGCAAACCTGTTGATATCGATCTGCACTCGAGAATGAGGTCTTTACTCCATTTCTGGCTTTTGGTGATAAGGAATAAGATATAAATCGGTTTTTTTTTTTTTATCCCTTTTCTCTCTTTTTTTTGTTGTTTTGTTTGTGAAATAGTCCTGTGGTCACCAGCTTGGGCAGCAGAATATGGCAGCTGATGCAACAGCTCTGAATGGTCTGTCCAAATTCGACTCATTGAAATCTCCTTGTTCTGGTTGACAGGGCAAATGAGACAAAAGATGAGAAATAGATGAGCAGAAAGGTCCATAAATGGTCCATCGATGGTGGATAAGAATGGAACTAGCTTCCAGTTCAGAAAAGAGAAGCCAATGCGGAAGTGACTCAAAGTGCAATACCATTGAGAGCCACTAGGGGCTGTCTTCAAAAAGGCTCTGGCTCCATAGACTCCCATTCAACTTCTTTTATGAAATACAAAGTCAATATTTTTTTTATTGTGAGTCATTACGGTGTCATTTTCTAAATTCATTATTTTTGATCAGTGTTCCTTCGATCTATCTGAAAATAAGTCCACAATCAATTAGATATTAGGCCTGACAGAGAGGTATATTTGGGGGCATGTCTGGTTTGATTAACAGGCAGTAGGTACAGTCTTTTTTTTTCGCTCTAGGTGGACGGGTGTATTGTCTTCGGGTTATCAGTTAAATTGAGTCAGATCCATCGCTTGCTCCTCCCCAGCTCGTCCAAATATAAACACAAAAACCAAGATGGCGACATCCGAAATACCAAACCTGAGGCTTCAAAAAAGCAGTTCTTAAACCAGTGGGTGACCCCATGTTAGGTTGCTACGTCCCTGGGACAGGCCGTGGCAGCACATGATTCTGAAATAAATAAGTGATTGAGAGAATGGATGGACGGGACGAATACTGAGTGGCTGTTTAAATTATTCCACATGTGGATTGGATTTATGGAGGATTTTAACTGCAGTTGTTCAAAATAGTTTAGTTTGTTGGTCCAACCAGAAAACATTAACATGGATTTTTACACATGTACTGTTGAGATATTTGGGCTTTGACAATTCAGATGAGATGCATTTGTGGAAGAGCAAATAGAGTTTTCAGTTTTAAGATGAAAATATAAATCTGTAAAGAGAAGCCAAGACATTTTTGTTTTAAGACAAATCCCATTTTAGTTAAATAATTATGTTGCCTTTGCTTCTATTATTCACCAACAGTTACTGCTTAGTGCACAACAATAGGAGCTTGCTCGCCTAGAATTCAGTTAAATTCTGACTAACAGAAAAAGAAAATAATGGTCAAAGCAAGACAAAATTGGAGTCTTATAGGGTATTATAGTGCATAATATTGATGAAGGTTATTGTTGCATTCCCAATGTAGGTTCCATTCAGTTTATAATGAGGCACTGCTGTGCTGTGTGTGGAAGTGTGTGTAAATTATTTATACATTTCCTTTTTGTTGCGCTGCAAGTAACTTATTAGCCAACTGCTTCTTCCCCTCGACAACATTTGCCCCCGACTTTCTTCCCAAACTTCCATCTTCCAACACGAAACCCCAAAGTGCTTCTCCGGAGATGTCACTTCGGTACTTAAAGTTGGATTTTGACATTGCTGCTGAAGAAAATGGCAGCTTAGCAATGTTTAGCATTTGGGGTTGTCAATCAAATTCTGTTATAGGAGGGGGTAATTGGATGAGACAGCTGTTTACGGAGGAGTGTATTCGACACGAGCTCAGAAGATGCTTTGAAGACTGTGACCTTGTCAGAAGCGGCGGCGAGTGAGAGATGATGGACTGCGATGACATGCCAGGCCCTACGGATCCTCACAGCTCCAGTCAAGTTGTTACTTATTCAGGATTTGTGTGTGTGTGTGTGTGTGTGTGTGTGTGTGTGTGTGTGTGTGTGTGTGTGTGTGTGTGTGTGTGTGTGTGCGCGCGCGCCCGCACCCTTGTTCCTTGTTTTGCACACAACCCGATGTGCCTCATGGATGTTATTTGGCTGAGGCGTGTGTGCTTGCCTTTGTGTGTCTGTACGAGCGTCTAGCCTGCAGAGAGGAGGCTGATCAGGCCTTGAGAATATCCTCAGTGACAGCACATCAGGACTCGCCTCTCTCTCTCTCTCTCTCTCGTCTGACACCCCCTCCCCCTCTCATTACCGCCGCAACTCTTTGACTGTTCATTCATTGTGTTTAGTCCAAGTCCCTGTCTTGCAGGGGGATGATGTGACTACCCGTGAGCTCTGTGAATTTAGAGACTCACCA
Source organism: Brachyistius frenatus (assembly GCF_029030835.1). Taxonomy (NCBI): domain Eukaryota; kingdom Metazoa; phylum Chordata; class Actinopteri; family Embiotocidae; genus Brachyistius; species Brachyistius frenatus. The sequence continues at coordinate 1,712,624 of NW_027210655.1, forward strand.
AAGGGAGATGGAGAAATTCAGTGTATAGGAGAAGAAGTAAAAACACAGAGAAAAATGGTTCTTGTGATTTTGTGGGGTTTTTAAAAAAAAAAAAAAATTATGACCCTGTTTGGAGAAGAAGTAAACAGTGACTGCGAAAGATCACTTTAATCCTATGATGAAATGATTGCCTGAAGGTAGCAATTATGTCTTGGATGCTAATTGCCCAAGAAGTACAGGCTGAGATGTCAATGATAGTAGAACTGCAGTTTATTACAAATCCTAGTGGCAGGATAAATATTTTTCATTTGATATGGTTTTAGCGAAAGCTCATTAAACTTGTGAAAATGACAACTGCCATCACTGACTTGAAAATCGTGTCGAGTTGGAGACAGGGATTTAAGTTGCTGAGAGGTTCCGGGCATCAGATGGTGTTGGGAGATAATCCAATGTGTTTCTTAAATCAAGTGCAAATTCAAAACATCAAACATAATCCACGTCCTTTATGTCGCTCTTCAGTCATGTATTGTAGGCTAACCCTTAGGCAAACCTGTCCCCTGGAAATTGCATTCATATAACTGATTGGTTTCGTCAGCATTTCGAGGGAAATTATTGCTTTGAGTATTTTCTTTTTTTTTTAATCACACGATGAAGAACAACAGTTGTTGATGTTGAGATTGCATCCTGTTTTGTCCGGTGATGGTCGGATTTAGGCTACTTATATTTAACCAAGATAACATTAGACACATGAAAAAGGCTTAATTGCTAAGTGTATACCGCAAGGAAGAAATTGAAATATTATATGAAAGTTTTGCAGATACGCTCTGAATGAACATTTTGCAAATTACAGATGTTAGCCTTCATCGTTATGTTAATGTTGGCAGCATTGTTAGTTTATAATTATTTTTGACATTTATAGATAAACAAATAGCGAACGAGAATTACCACCTCGTCGTTGTCTGCCTCCACCAAGCAGGCAAGTTGCAGTTTACATTCGTTTACATTCCAGACTCATATAATATATGTAGTGAAGACTGGCTGTAGATAATGCTTCCACTTGTTGCTGCAAAGAAGCTACCAATTCTGAAATGTGGATGCTTTACTCACATCTTCAACCCGACAGCAGAAGTAAATCCATACTGTCACCTCAGTTTTGAGGTGGACTTCCAAAATCAATGTAATCAATTCAGCATTCGATTAAAAGTGAAATGTGGTCTCATTCCGCTTTCTCTTCCTGAGTTGAATGATGGCCAGAAAAAATGTTTTTGGCAGAACATTAATTTTGCAGCAAAGTTGACCTTTGACCTTTTTAGTTTATACAGTGTCATCACTTTATGATATTAGATACTTGTGTGAAATTCTGTCATAATTAGCATATAAATTGTTGAGTTATGGCCACAAGAGCGTTATGCAAAGCCGCAGTGATCTTTGACCACCAAAATGAATCAGTTCATCCTTGAGTCCGATTGAACATTTGTGCCAAATGTGAAGAGATTCGGTCCAGGTGTCCCGGAGATAACGCGTTTATGAAAACGGGGCATACCAACGGAGGGGCATAATGCCTCCAGTCAAACTGGTGTCGCGAGCATGGAGGCAAAAAAAAAACCTTCCCACCTCCAGTTCTGTTAGTCAAAGGTGACATCTTATAACAGTAGATTTTTTTTAGTTCAACATTTTAAATGTATAAATGTAAAAGCGTCAACCCGCACATCCAACAAGCAGTAACCACCAACAGTTTAACATCTTTATTGAATGAATTACTTACATTTTATTATCAATGTTTCTCACTCAACTTTTAAAATAATGTTGATAGGTAAAGATTAGACATGTGTCTACTCTTGAAAAGAGTTTTGAGGATTGTCCTAGTGCAAAGATATGAGTGTAAACACGTGTGTTCATTGTGTAGACAAAAAGCAAAGAAAACACGTAGTTTTACGTAGTCTGTTTAAATCAAAGTTATGTGATAAACAGTGGAATCAGTAATTTACACTCAACAAAAATATAAACCGAACACTTTTAGAGGCTTTTTATTGTGACCAGTCCCAGCACACCTGTGCAGTAATCATGCTGTTCAATCAGCATCTTAATGCGCCACACCTGCAAGGTGCATGGAGTATTTTGGCAAAAATGAAGTGCTGACTAACATGGATTTCAACAAATTTGTGAACAAAATTTGAGCAAAATAAATATTTCATGGGCATAAAAGAGGTTTTAGATCTTTTCACTGTAACCGAAAACAAAAGTGTTAGGTTTATATTTTTGTGTGAGTGTAAAGTGAGTGCATGGACGAGTGCACAATGCTGGATGGTACAAAAAAAAAAAAAAAAACTAACACTCCAAACTAGAGAACAAAAGAGAACCATGTGGGAGCTGAGAAATGGAGAGGATGTGGGACGCAGTAGGGCAGCTTCAAAGACTTCGCAGCCCAGCAGCACAGGTGGAACTCTTCCCTTTGACCGCCTCCGCTCTGCTCGGCTTCCTCCTGAAAAAGAACCCACTAAACAAGCCGAGCAGAGCGGGGAGGCAGGAGGGGGTCAATGTACATGTGTATATTTATACATATTTATGAAGATACACATTTGTTTTTATGAAGTTGTTTTACCTTTTTTTCAAATATATTCTTTTTTTTCAAATACAAAACTGTATATTTCAAACAATATCAAACGAAAACAAGAACAAACAACTGCATATGCTTAAAATTCACTCATGGTATACTTTACACGGTCTTCACATCCGGATTTTTCAAAGGTAAACTGCAACAACACCAATTAAGCTGGTCTGATTATTCACCGGTTTGGATAATGAGCTGCTGCAGGGCACGTCAGTCTTCCAAACAGCTCTGATTGGATTAGGCCTTATTGCTTAAGAGGGGTTAACAGTTTAGCATTGATCGACTGCAGATTAAAAAAGTATTTAAAGACCCCCTCCACTCAAAAATGGGTTTTTCTTCTTGCTCTTCTTACACTTGAATGTTTAAGCCTCACTGTGCAGAAAGATGTATGTGCAGAGTTTAAAACTAGAAAGCTGTTTTCACAATCAAGTGCCTAAGGTGGAAAGGGTTAGGGTATTAAAAATGATTAAAAATCTGGTTTTAAGGGGTGGGCCTACGAGCATGATTTGTGACATCACAAGTAGCTCGGAAGCCAATCCTGAATTTTACAGTGAAAAAAAGACCAATTTTAATGAGTTTTTTTGCGGGGGAAAAAAATCTTAATACATCTTAAAACATGTCTGGAGGGTATCTTTAAGAAAAGAACGTCCACCGCTAATGAAAATGTCAATCAAATGCCCCAATGTTATTTACTAGATTTAATTTAAAGATGACATTTTTATAATGACATTTTAAATAGTTTAATGGTCATGATGGTATAAATAGAAGAAAAAAAAAATCAGAACAACGATGAGCACCACAATCTTCACCATTATGTGGGTACGAATTTCAGCAGAATTGGAAATTCTGCATACCCTCGATTTTCACAGTAGAAACAAATGGATGAAGAGACTTTTTAGAGTCTTTTTCTAAAGGCTATTATTGGATGTTTGTGCTGTAGAGGTGTGGATAAGGCTGATGTGTTTTCTCTATCTGAGTGGCTAACGGCTCCGAATACAACCGGCTGACTTGTGCTGAGATCAGGTTATTTGGGAATACCTCTGTGATAATGCCTAGCTATTTGGACATTCAATTAAGGCAGTTTTATGTTTAATCATGAGCAGCAATTAAAGCAGCGGAGTTAGCTGTCTTTATTATTTCTAAGTGAGAGCATCATAGTGCTGGGCTACACTGCGGTTTGCTGCTCAGTCAGGTCTCCCCGCGGCGATGTCGGCTCTCCTTTATGAATAGCTTACCAGCCACTGTAGATCACAGTAAAACCAATTACTGAGGTGACTCAAAGGGAGCTCAGATTGAACTCGCATGAATTCAGATTCAGGATACCTCAACCTTGCAGCAGGTTTTATATCACTGATGAACGGATCAGAGGTGTTTTTGACAGTGACTAAACGGGATTCCAAAATTGTGCTCACATCCTTTGATCACGACGGGTGGTGTCATTGTTTTTCACCGCAGCATACTTTGATAGTGGTGACTGAATTTTTAGGATCACAAACCAATTCAATCCCTCACAGTCTCGTAATGGTGGACATGAAATATTCAAAGTACCACCTTAAAGTTTAATAACTTGGTTTCATTCCTCTTATAAATCATTCTCACAACATCTACTACAGTAACACATTTGTAATCATTCTGCACTATATGCCAAAGTGTCAGTGGCTTTCAAGCACATTTAACCAGATACAAAGTGTATCTTGCAGGTGCAACGGATGAATGTCTTTTTGATCCGTGGAAGCTTTCAGGTAGAAGAAAATTACCAAAATCTTGTTATGAAAAATAATCCTGTTCCGAGCTTTCCAAATGAAATTGTATCACAGATGTCTTAATACTGCATTAGAGTACAAATTGATTTACTTTGGACATTATTTACAATGATACGGTTAAATGGAGCAACCCTGCGGTACACTGGGTGTACTAGACAGCATAGCATGATTACGTTCAAATGTGGTCGCATTTAGCGCGTACACAAGAAGAGTCCATATGAACGACCCCCTCGTGGTTTTCACGATGTTGAAAATCAAAAGCTTTTATAAGCCTTGAGTTCACAAGTTGTGATGTTGTCGCTGACGTTTATGGAAATGTCAGAGGCCATGGAAGTACATTTTTCGTTGGATGTTAAGATAATATATTGTAATTTTCTTCATGTAGTTTGTCTTCATAACTAAGGTAAATAGCCTACGTCTGAGGAAATTGTTGATCTTCCCAACGGCCTCATCTTTTCCCTCTGTCACTTTGCATTTCCTGCCTTACGTTATCCTCTTGTTAGCTTGCTAAATTGTTAGCCTCTGTGGCTTCTAGACGCTGCCCATTTTGACATTGCCGAGCAATCATGTTTTTATGACTCAACCACTTGAACGTCAAGAGTACGGTGCCCATGTTGTAATCACGAGTTCACAAGTTCAGCTTTAACATGCCACATGTTCCCCGTGGTTAAAGAATGAATACTTTAGAACAGGGGTGTCAAACTCATTTCAGTTAAGGGGCCACATACTGCCCACTTTGATCTCAAGTGGGCCAGACCAGTAAAATCGTAGCATAATAACGACAATATTTCTCTATGTTTAAATCATTGGTGAAGGTTTTTGGATGATAAACCCTATTTTAAGGTCTTTCTACAATAAACTAGAAACATAAAGACCAAAAACTCAGACATCAACAAACTGTTTATCTGCCCCGGCTCTCCTCTGCAGATTCCCTCGCTTTGTGACGCATTTGACGTCAAACGCGTCACAAAACGAGCAGCGAGCGCTGCTGCCTGTGGCAACGAGCGCTTCTTCCTCCGGAGCAGACGTCGCATTTACGCTGTTTTGGAAGCAATTACTGGATCGATTAAAAACAATTACAAAACGTTTGTACTCATAAACCTCCATATTCTCATAGAAATTGCAATTTATGTCTTTCTGTAATTTTCACACTTAGCAAAGTCATCCGGCGGGCCGAGCTGGACCCCGAGGCGGGCCAGATCCGGCCCGCGGGCCGTATGTTTGACACCCCTGCTTTAGAAGCTGAATTGGATGTATTGATGGTGAAGAAAGCGCATGAATGTAGCATACTTTTGAGTTTCACACGTGTTACATTTTGTTGTTGACTCGTGTTATATAACTGAGAACTATCACATGAAATTAAATAAAAATAAAATCCTTTTGGAACCTCGTACATGTACCAGGTAAAAAAATAAATACATTTTTGCTTAGTTTGTTAAAAACAGATGATGAACTTCACTACAATGACAGCATGGATAGTCCACGTGGAATTGTTAAAATCCTAAAACCTGAACTTTTACTAGTAACTGAATTTGATTGAAACACACTTTAATATTCTGGTCAGTGACTAGAGGGAAGTTTTCCTCACGGCAGACATTTCTACCCGTCGTAGTAGGGGAAGCGCAGGTGGAACTAATGACGCTAATGATGTCTCTGCCCATTAAGTAACCGTATAAGCCCTAGAGAGTGTGCAAAATACCGGAGTCTGGGAGTCACATTTACTGCATTAACAGACACAACTAAATTTAACTGCACTTGTAATCACACTTTATTTTGTGCGTCTCGCTCGCTGTGAGGACTGAATATTAGTGTGTAATATGAAGAGCCCTCCTTTAATCATCCAAATGACTGCTTATGTCTCATCAAGCTGCTCCTCAAGTCAAGAATCCACTCCCAAAGGAGCCACGGCAGATTTTAGTCTTCAGATGTTCCTAAAATGCAATAAGTTTTAATACATGCATAATGAAGTTTTTACAAACTGGGCTATTTCATGCTTTGTAGTTGAGTCACCAGTCTTTAGCCTCTGAGGCTTTATTCTAGACTCATGCTTAAACATTTTGTTGAGGAAGATTTTTAAAGTGACAAACAAGCATGTCAGATGGCCTGGGGACTCTTAATTAGACACAGATATGGCTGAGTGTGATATTGTCTCCATTTACTGCACTCAGGGTCAATCCGTCAAGTTAATGAACTACATTTGCGTGTAATGGTGTTGATTATTGTTTGCAATACAAGCAATTCTTTTTTTTTTTTTTTTTTTTTTAACTATTTCATAAAACCGAGCACGGTCAAACACGGGGTAACATCAACCTATTTGTGGTGTGTATAGTCATAGCAAATTCTCCACAGTAGATCTAGTATGTTGTGATCTTTAAAGGCAGCAAAGTGGAATTTGTTGGGAATATAAATACATGTTTTAAGTGTGTCGTTAGCGCACAGTGTCTTTGCCCATTTCCATTTTGTAAGATGGATGTGTTAGTGAGGCCCACAGTGGGGGACTGTTTAACTGAGACAGGTGTACTCCCATTACCACACCACAGTGCCTGGGTTAAATGAAAGGGGGCTACCAAGTCGTATTTGTCTCACAGCCAGACCCTTTCAAGAGGTCTTACTGTGATCTGTTAATGAGGCTGGTGAAAAATAGAATCCTCTTCTCGTCCAAAGTCTTCATCAAATCCCTTTCACAGAAAAAGCCTTGGCTAATACAGCCTATTATTGTAGGACAATACACGCGTGTGTGTGTGTGTGATGTTTGATGGTGTGACGATGTTTTCCACTAAAAAAAAAATATTCAGATTTTTAAAAACAAAGCAACCAAATTGAATAGGTCTAAGTGATGGTCAAAATTATATTTAATTTTAATAAATCATGTTTTGGAACATTTCAATAAAGACAAATAATTATTCATTAAAAGTACTATGACTTAGAACCATTAGGGCACAAACGGTGACTGACAGTTTCAATATACATGAGCAATCAAATTGAAGATTGGAATGGGCTCTGTGCACCGGGCTGTCCCCTGAAACCCTAATGGACCCCTAGCTGCTCTTGGGTCCCAGTGCACTGCACCAGTCACACTATTCTATTGCAGTTTGTTTTGCGTCTGGCTCAATACTGGATGAATTTCCAAAATTGCTGTCGGCATTCGTGACTTAGACACAAAATGATTGAAAAATACCAAAGTTTCTCTTCAACGGTGATTTCTCCTTGACAAATTGTCACCTGACAAAAAAAATAAACAAATAACATGATGGTAGCGAAATTGTACCACAAATAAAATGAGCTATGAAAAAAAAATTGCTGCTATTTAGTGTGGGTGAGGAAATTGTGGGGGCACTATGTTAGTAGTGTATTTTGTATTTTATAACAAGGATCACAAGGAAACCTGACCACTCTTTAATTCAAAATGAATCACCCTAATCAGCAGATATTGATGATGAATAGCAAACACATGTATCACGAAAGCTTTAAATATGTTTTCTCCAGGTTATTAAATAATTCAGTTTCTTTAACCACAGCTCAAATTTTTGTGGAGCTCAAGGTAAAATGTTAACATTGAATATCATAGAGTTTATTTGCACTCTCACACGTATAAAGTGACGTATGGCCAGCTGTTGCTTTCTTCTCTGCTTTGTTCTGAATCACAGTCAGTGGCAACAGGTGCGTACCAATCAAGCAGATGGAGAAATGAATCTACGCAAGACATTGGTTTATATATTTCAAGCCAGTTGAATGTTAAATGTATTTTTTCTTTGAAAACTTCTCGCGTAATTTCAGTGCCTTTGGCTGTTTCGAAGAACCCGCTAGATTTGTAGTTTGTGTACCATTTTTTATCATGATATGTAACCCACCCCCAAAAAAGAAAAAAAAAAAAAGGTTAACGCGTGAAGAAGGATGTGTGTTTACAAGAAATAAAAGTGCATTCATAATAGGTACAGAAGTTGTACTGAAGAGAAAACAAAAACAAGTTACTTGTCCACAATAATAAATCATGTTTTACGTTTTCAAAAATTCTATGTCGAAAATACACAGTTTGTAAACCCCCACACAGCTTTGTCAGATGGTCTAATCATCAAAAATAAGTGAAATCACCTGTGTGGGAGGAGCATAAGTGTTCAGGGTCTTAAATTATTGGCTGCGGTGCCTCCAGCTTTTGTTTGGCCCTCCGTTTGACATATTTGGCAGTGAATGCAGTTGGGAATCTGACAAAAAGTTAATGTCATTCTGGACCAGCAACTGCTCGGGCGTATCATGAAATATTTGTGGCCACCCTTAAAAGAAATGCCATATCATCAAATAGGCTTGATTAACAGGCTATATTTAAAGATAAAATTAGTGGTTTCATATATTATATGGCTGCAAGTCGCCTTAATTTAACCTCACACTTCATCCTTGGCCACAAAGCCCCAATTCCAACAGGAAGTAAAAACAGTTTCTATTTGCAGTTATGAGTTAAGCTCGACGGGCATCGCAGATTTACAGAAACACATTTAATGTACCTTTGTTTCAGTAAATATATAGGTCATATGACTTTTATCACTTGCGACTGTTGGAAAAATATAGTTTATTTATTCTCTTGACTTTGACTCCCTTCTATAAACGTCATCTCAAAACATTGAATGCAGGTTTTTAAAAAGTGAATTAATCCAAAGGGATTTGAAGGGGTGCAAAGTGATAATGGCAATGGATTAAGTGGGACTCAGAGGAGATTTGAGTTGATATTGAGTTGTATTGCCAGCACCGCAAAGCAATTTTTGACAGGAGCTCTAGAGGAATACAGTGACAGGAGTGAAAATACATTGGTATTGAATTTTCATGAGGACCTTCAGAGCAGTGCAATTACTATGCCTGATTTTCAGCATAACCCAATTGCACTGGGAATAGTTTCACTCAGTGCCGGGAAAGGCTCAACTGCAGTGGTTAGCTGATCCTGTAATGAAATAATAAGCTGAGGTAATAGCCGCCTAATCTTTGTGAAATTTTAATTAAACTGACACTTTTCAGAAGACAATTGACATGGTGGTAAATTTCATTAATTTATTTAGAAATTTATCGACCAATTTTGAGTGTAAAGTTCATCCATGTCCTTGAATGACAATCCAGCAAACCTAGAGCAGTTATGCACAATATATTGGAACATTGGGAGAAAATGTATTCATTTAAAGAAACAGACAAAGACAAAAAAGACATGTAATGATGATTTCTTTCAGGTTTTGGGCCTTAATCGCAGCAACATTAAGTTGTCTAAGTCAGAAAGCACTAATAGTATCACAGTGAAAAGTTTCACTTCAAAAATGCACTAAGTTTGATAATTTACTCAATATTTAATTATTTTACTGCCTCTGCTGCTTGACAAAGGTGAAAAGAAGTAATTGAAAATTAAGGATCTTTAATGATTTTTGTATATTCAAAGAGTCATTAATATATATATAAAATAGTCAATATAGTGATATAAAATCTATATATTGCTATATAGATTTATAGCCATTATTGAATAGTAATTTCGCTTCTAACCCCCCTCCCCTTTTTTGTTTGTTTGTTGACTTCTTACCTTAAATGGACAATATTTTTCAAAAACAAATCTGTTATTTCTCAGTCTAATGGCTCAATGCTTACATGTAAGAAATTATTCTGATGGTCATCTTGCAAGATGTAAAATTAACTAATATATATTCATGGTTTATCAGTAGTTGCTGATAAAAGTCTGAAACATACTCACTACGGTAGGAGTAGGTTTTTATTTAGGCTTCAATAACTGCAGATGTTTACGTGGTGGAAGATTTCATGAGATGCATTTTCCAAAAGCCTCTAAAAACGTGGCTGACTGTAAGATACGGTGAGTGTAAGATACAGAGGGCTTTCTGTTGAAGCCACAGCCTACCTTTTTTTTTATCTGGAGAAATTATTCACAAAAATGGAATATTTGTGTTCTGCATTCAATATGCATATACAGTAGGTTTTCCCCGTGGCTAGTGTCTCATCTCGTGGTGCAGGTACTCTACATGCATGCAGCAGAAGTAGTCACATTCAATTTGCATCACTTTCACATTTTCTGCAGGCAGAATTTGGTGTTGCTTACAGAGCTTACTTTCTCAGAAGAGCTGCTTTGATCAGTTTGATACTCTATGATCCTCAACCGGCCATCTCCCCTTCCAGATGCAACCACCAATTCTCTGATAACAAAAATAAAAAATAAAAAAAAGTAACGGGCAACCGTTTTAGAGAGGAAATCTGCTGTGTATTTACAATCATTAATTTAAGAAAGAGCTGCTTTGGTGGTGTTGTTGTTGTTGTTCTCTTCAGCTAATCTTTAATGTTGCATAAAACGTGTCCATGTAGCATTGCCAACACACGTCTGCATCAGGTTGTGCTTTTTCTTAATTCTTGAATTCCATTCAATTTGCATTTCTTTTCTTGTAAATAGGGAATATTTGTCTTTGGAAAAGGGCAGGTCATTCGCTAACATGTTAACTGCTTGGCCATGTACAAGAAAGGTTGAAAACGGAGTTTATTGTAGTACATCAACGCACTTCAGTCATCCTGTGAAGATCATGCATCGTCCACTAACATAATGTTAAAACAATTAATCTGATTGTATATGCCAATGTAACTTTAGCATCACATACAATGTGCAGTTTCACCATTGTTTCCCATATTTTTTTTTATTAAGAACTGTATGATATGGATCAGTAGAGTCTCAGGAAAGCAAACAGTTAGAACGTTGTGCCATACATTATTTATGAAAAACACAGGGAAGCGGGGCTGTTGTGTTTAAATTGTGTAAAAGTGTCCAATCAATTTTTTTCAATTCAGTTCATCTCATTGCAGAGGTGCAGAGAGATAAGACATCAAAGATTAAAAAAAAAAAAGAAAGAAAGAGATCTTATCACACAAAATGTTAAGAAATAGATTATACACACAAACACGCACAGTACAGTTTGCTAAGAAAAGCAAAAGGGATTAAGATTGCTGTTTCCACCTCCGTCTTTATTTTCATGCCATTATAGACACACTCACTATCTTTTGTTTGGCTGGCGTTAATCCAGCTGAATAGTGATGAAATTGGGTCACACAGCGAGCTGCTTAGACAATAGCCCAGGAATGAGTGCTGTTGAGGAGCATTATTAAGTCCAGTTCAGATACTGTACAGGAGAATTCTGTTGTGGCTGCTTATACAGCATTTTTGAAATGAACTAGCTCATGTTGGACTGTACGAAGCACATTCCACAAGAAGCTCTAACGAAGTCGAAACAAGAGGTGCAATCAATTTGAGTCTTTAGCTTTGGGTTTTCCCCCTCAAGTAACTTTTATTTTCTGATGTTTTGTGCACTGTGTAAGGACGCACACACTCATACGCAACACAGTAGAGTCCTTACTTCTGCAAACTATGAATCACTTATTAATAAAGGTGAAAGATAAGTAGCCATAATGAATATGCGTCACTGAAAGTAGCATTTAAATAGATGTTATACAATTTAACCACTTACAATTAATCACTTTATACCTCCCACCAAGAGTTGATGTGTACAAATTTGCAGAAACATTACAAAAGAAAAGAAAGTATCTGAAATTGCTTATTAAACTTGTCCAGTTACCTTCTGCACAAAATACGTTAAAAAAAAAATCAAAATAAGAGTAAATACAAAAATGAAAAGAACAATTCAATGAGTCTTTTAGTTTGTTAGGGTGTTAAGCAACTTTTTAGTCTGCTGACTGATTGGTTTGCCTCCAATATGCTAATGACTCTGGGGGTGAGTCAAGTACTCAGTTCAATATCTAAGAAACCCATGGAATTTTTACTACAGTATACAGTACTTCCATACATTTCATTGTCCATCTGTATTCAACTACCATTACAGAGAAGAACCATAACCTTTGCCAAAAGATAGTTATAATTTAGCTAGGCCGTTTTAACTATCCACAGCATTCCTCTGAGGGATAAAAAAAAAAAAAAAAAGTAGCATCATATATACTTTATGAGATGTTAATGTAAGGAGATAAAATGGTGTACTTTGTGTTTACTGTTATATAGGCATTCTTTTTATTTTTCAAAATGTGTATTTATGCCAATAGCATGTGGCTCCTTCATTGATCTCAGGCTGTTGGTGCACAACTAGCTTCATTTACAACAGTATGCGTCTGTGAAAAAAAAGTCACATGCCAAAACTATCTGCCAAATAACGTACTGTACGAAGTGATAAACAACAGATGTACGTGGGCTTTGCTGTTTCTTACTGAAAGACAAAAAACTTTGAAACCTAAAAAAGTAGCATCCTTTCTGAGATCTAAAATGAAATTTATTCGAAGCTTGATGCTCTGACTGCCACATTAAAACCAAGGTTTCCAGTTGGAAATAGATTTTCAATAAGCACACAAGCTCAGCAGACAAAAATCATGATGCAATCGCAAATAAAATAGCATACAATCTTACTCTAACTATCTTTTCTATTGACTCATACACAAACGTTGCAAATGACATTCAAATGTTTCTGACTGTGTCTTTCATCTTTCCATTAATGCTAATGGCTGGATGTTTCTTGTCAAAGAGCCATGAGCAAAAGGAGGGTGAGGGACGAGAACGTAAAACAGAACACTCTGCAAGAACGAGTAAATGCATTCCCTATATTTATCTTTTTTTTCAATGTACTCTTAATGCAAAGTGTTGAAGCAGTTTTCGCACGTGTGCAGCTTCTTTTTTTTTTACTGCCTTTCCAAGGTGAAGATTGGTGTCTTTCCTATCGGCAAAAAAGGAACAGCACTTGGAAAAGGTGAAGAAATGCCTTCCAGGCATGTTTGATGTGTTTGATTTCAATGAAGCTTCTCCTGGGCTCCCAGTCAATGAATAGCCTCACCGGTGTAACTGCCTGAAATGACAGGAGATGTCTGGGAGCACAATAAATGCAGCGTGGATGCAAACAACTGCACCAAAACCAGATCCTACCTTTCTCTTTTTGGTAACAGGGATGTGTGACTGGCATCGGGAAAACAAAGCGTTAATACAGATTTAAGGAGTGAGGTTCGTCACCAGTTCACTGACTTACTATTATTACCATTTCAGTAGATAGGACCCCGCCTCGGCCGAGGGCGAACCTTCATTGTAATCCCGAGAAACTCCAAGATGTGTGAAGGACCTTCTGTTTTCTCTTCAGAGAGAGGGACACCAAACTGAGCGAAGACTGATTTCATGGTCAAGAGACCATGGGCTGGAGGTGATAAAGGAGGGGTTATAACTAGGAAGTTGTCGAGGAGGTGGACCAGGTGAGGAATGTTATGGTTGTTGGAGAGAATCCAACACAAGGCCTCTGATAATGTGTCAAATAATTTAGGGCTGCTCTTGCAGCCGAAAGTGAGTCTCACGGCAAAGTAGTAGGCGTCCTTCCAAAGAGGCACCAGAAGTCCGGATGGATGTGGAGGATTTTGAAGGCATTTGTTATGTCTGTTTTAGAAAGCCGGGCACCTCTGCCGGCAAGTTTGGTGAGGGAAATGACGTGGTTTATGGTGGCATATTTCAGGGAGAAATTTTCGCTTGGGATTAAGCTATTTATGCTCGGAATTTGGCTGCCATGAGGGGCAGAGAGGTCGATGATTAAGCGTTTTTTACCTGAGTATTTCCTGGCTGCTATGCCTCTACCGGGCTGATTCTGAAATTTGGGAATGGTGGTTGTGTAAATGGGCCGATCATGAAACCCTCTTTTGCCTCTGTGGCTAGCAAGGAGTCAACTGTGTCAGGGTCCCTCAGGGCAGACTGGAGGTTTTTGCACCGGAAGGGGACTGAGAGAATGGAGATGGTCCCCGGATGGAAGCCGTCGAGGAGACACGAAATTAGGAAACTGACGAAGCGTGGATCTGGATGGTTTTTGAGGGATTTCTTTAATGCTTGGACATTTATGGGGGTTGATGCGGAAATGGGTAGTCATGGTTTTGTTGGATTATGGGGGCATGCTGGGCGGGAATGGCCGCCACGGCAGAAGGAGCAGTTATGGAGGTACCTGCACTGGGACATGTTGCATCTGGCCTCGTTAAAATTATTGCATATGGTTTTACCCTATTGGAGCATCATTGGACAGCCTTTCCTATCCAAGCCCTGGGGCAGGCGCATGCTGATGCTGGGTGCTGCAAATTTGGGAGTTAGGTATTTGGAAGGAGCAGTAGTTGGTGGGTGAGTGGTGGCTGAAGGTTGGCTTTGGGGACGTGGTTGGATGGGGATGGTGCACGCAGAGGCGGGATGGGCAGGAGCGCTGCATTATTTGCAGGGGAGGGCTGGACGGGTGGCAAAAATGCGGCAGTAGAGTTCCTGGTCGAGGGTACCCCAGTAAGTGGCCTAGTTGAACTGGAGGAGACGGGCTGCGGCTTCTGAAGCGAATTGGATGTGGTATTGGTAGAAGCCTGCTCCGCCAAAGCGGAGAGCTGGGTCAAGGATTATGGAAAGGTAGTTATCTACTGTAACTCTGTCCTCCTAGCTGGGATGGGGGTGCAGAGGACATCTCTATACAGGGAGAAAGCGTACGCGAACTCGAGCGGGGTGAGCTCTTTGGAGCGAGCTGGCGCTGGGTTACGCATGATAAGGAGGCTCTCATGGCCTAGGTGCAGCGTGTTGGTGGAGGGGAGGGAGGATGAGTTGTGCCAAGTCAACGTATTTACCTGAGATTATCTGTTGGCGGAGGTTCGCAGAGACGGGAGAAGGTTTTTTGGCTGGTATGTTGGGTGGAGAGATCGCTGACGCCAAGGAGAAGTGCTGGGTGTGTGGTTGGAGCGGGGTAAAAGGGAGGAGGGGGGCTGGCATCTCGGTGCCAGTAGTATGGCCGTGGGACTGCTGGGTTGGAGGAATGGGGAAGAAGGGAGGGGGCGGCGCAGAGCCGGAAAAGAGAGCATGGGATGGTTGGAGGGTAGGGAAAGAAGAAGTAGGGACTGGCAACCCGGTGCCAGGAATCTGCATAGTAGAAGGGTAAACTGCAGTCATCGTTGTGCTGGGGAAGGTCACTGGAGGCGCCTGAGGAAAGGGGGCAGAAGGGTTGTAAGTTGGCAGCCCGGTGGTGATGATGGGTGCTGTGGATGGATGAGTTTGAAGGAGTGCAGGTTAACTTGAGGTCAGTGTTCCAGTTAGGTTCGCCTGATTGATAATCAGTGTCTTTTTCTTGGCTGACTCTTAATATTACTTGATTTGCTTCACTTTTTTGGTGCTTTATTTTTACCGTACCCAGGAATACGAGTAATGGGGAGAAGTGAATCATATTTCAGGTGTAAAATGTCAAAAAGAAAAAGTTGAACAGATTCTGACTAACACCTAATTGCTCAACCAAACAGCACTTAATTGTTGTTAGGTGTATTTCTAACGAACCCAAACAACAGCAGAATCTCTGGTGAACCAAGCTCTTTATTTCTCCTTAGTCAGGGTAACAAACAGGATGCACAGAAACAGTCCGAGTTCGTTTGCGCGGGTCCGCGCACCTCCAATCCGCGATGCAGCTGGCAGGCTGACAAACAGGCAGGCAGCCTGCGCGGGGCGTTGCTAACCGAGGGAATCCCGGGGTTCTCCTCGGCAAGCGACCGGGTGACGTAGTCGGACGGCGCTCGCTGGGGAATCCCGAGTCTTCTCCACAGCGAGCAGCAGGCTGACGTGGGTTGGTGGGAATCCCGTGGTCCTCCACCAGCGCAGCTGATTGGCTGGATCGACTGTGTAACGTCCGCGACTGGACACAGGATAGCCAAACCCTCGACAGTTGATCTCCGAGGAACACACTAGAAGGTCTCTTCGTGCAGGTGATGCCCGTGGCTCGACACTGGACGGAATAGGCAGGGTCGACTGTGTGACACTCATAGCTCGACACAGGATTGCCAAGATTGCAGCAGATGATCTCTGTGGAATGATCTGGAATCTTCTTCATTCGAACAGCAGGAAACAGGTTGGAGTCAGAACCAGAATCTCAGAACAGGGAGACGGACAGACTTACGGGACGGGTTGACGGGTCGGCAATGGACGAACTGACAACGGGTAGGCAGGAGACCGCGGTATTAGTAGCAGCCGGAGGTGATCACTGGAATGCCGCCCAGCTGTGCTGCCGGAGAGAGGCGCGGCAGTGGGAGGTACTCGGAGGAGGGTACTGCTGAGGAAAAAACAGACGGGGGAATGACAGGACACAGGTGGAGAGGTAATCGGGGGTTAAACAGGGGAAAACACACTAGGAACAGACAGGAATCCTAACATTAATAAAAAAAAAAAATCCTCATAGACTTTGAGGAAATAAAAGCCTATTATAATAGCCTGTGTATCCTTGAACTACTTAACTCTAGCCCTCTTCAGACGATGCAAATCACTTGCTTTGCACAGTATCTCCACTTCTTTGTCAGTGCATGAATGTAAGGCTTTGGTGTCAACATGTTTCTAGATAGACAGAATAGATGAAACCATCTGCTGCCTGGTAAGAAAATGACCTATAAAGATTACCTCAAATGATAAAGTCACATTTTTCTAAGCATACAGGCTTTAAACTAAAGACAAAATATATAAATCTTTAGTATTTTCAGTAACTTTTACAAGTCACGAAATCAAAAGGATGTTAAAGGTATTATAGTCAAAGCTGTTGAGATTAATTGCATCAGTATGGAGAAGAACGTGCTTTTATCCATACAATAAATATACTGTAGAAATGTATTTATTTTTCTGTTTTGTCACCCAGCTCCTGTGCTTCATACAACCGTATTTCAGTTTTTGGTCTTTTGCTCCTAATGGCCTGCATTGGACGTGACCCTTTTAAAGCAGAACAAAAAGAGGTCACAGAGGAGCCTAACCTTCAGACACACAGTAAATTGGGGTCTTTGTGTGGAGCTCCCATTAAAAGCTTGCTTGGTACAATCAAGCTATTACACTGTTTTCTGCCTTTCAGTGGCTGACCCCGCGCTGACCTTTTCCTTTTGTCCCTATTTCCCCATCAACCCCTCGTACAAACATACCGGTGTCTGTGTTTCCCAAAGACTTCAGTATTCAGTAATTATTAAATAGGTAATTAGTCTAAATAATGAATGAATGAAACCAAGTGTTTGAATGTTTTTTTTATTTACTTTAATTGTTACCCTTCAATTTTTTGGGCTGAGTACTAATCGAAATTAAACTGACTCACAATTGAACTTGGAAAATGTGTTGAACATATTTTTGAACAATGCTTGAATTGATTTTATTTTTACTAATCATTGCTTTCATCTCTGTTATTACCTCTACGTTTCCTCTATATGTATTTTTAGGCAATGTACTACAGATTGGTAGCAGTAATTATTGTTCTTATTCCTTATAGAAATGTGGTCATCACAGCAGCATGGAAAAACAAAACGGTGCCCACAATAATAAAAAAAAATACAGATAAAAAAAATAAGAGCAATTAATAAATAAATACACACACATGCAGACTATATACACAAAACAAATAAAATGAAATAAAAAAATAAATAAATACAGCTTGGATATCTTGATGGACGGAAAAGTGTCAGGTGCTATGAAATTAAATGAACAGTTCAACGTTATTATTGGATGGTGTTGAACGGTCTGACAGCTGTAAATCATTATCAAACTAACCCCATTCAACACACAATGGTTCTTAATGACTTGGTATTCTTTGCAGATGTTTGTAGCAGCCTCTAAAATTATAGTTAACGCTTTGGTGTTATATGTGTGTATATATATATATATGTGTGTATATATATATGTGTGCATATATTATGAAGATTACAAACCTAGTTACAAATTTGAGAAAAATATTCCAATTCATGAAAGTGTAGTCATAAATTGTTCCACTGTGCATCTATCTTACATAAAATGAACCATTTGTGCTGAGGTAAAGTAATATTCTAGAATGTATATTAAAAAAAAGAAATGTAAGGGTTATTCATATTCTGACATTAACAGTAAGTCAACACTAAAATATGTATATTAAAAGGGTCCATACTTTCATGAGCATGTGGAGTGTTTACAGGATTCGTTGTCAGTTTTCTCCACCGAAATATCGTATGCCGCACATCTGGTCACTTTGTATGCACCGTTCGAACCATTTATAAAGAATGAAGCAGAGTGCATTTTAATCACAGTGTACTTCAAAATCCTCTTAGGCAGAAATGAACTCAACTAGTGAACCCACTCCAGTGAAATGGTAATTAATAAGAGGGAGTTTAATGGAGTTCCTCCAAACTGTGTTTTGATGTCAACCGAGTGCGAAAGTAATACAGATGTGATAAAAAAAAAAGTAATGGACAGAATTATTATTTTTGTTCCTTTCTTCATTCTGCAAAGATAATTAGATGCACATTTTATATGGCGCTATATGGCATGGCGAGCAATCGAAAGTAGTAAAATAGTGTGTATATATTTATATATAGAGACAATTATAATTGTAACTCCAACTTAGACTGTGACTACAGGGTATATTGTGATAGATTATAGCTACTAGGAGCAGAACTCCAATTTTGGACTAAAAAAAAGGCCAGTCTTGGACATGTCACTATTTAAACCAATATGCTTCAACATAAGCAGGGCAGCAACTGCAACCTCACTGACAGTGAAGTTCAATATTTTGAATGAGGCCACTTTAAGGTTGACAAATTGGTGCAGTTGGTATTGGCATTAGGAACAAATGTAGCTCTATGCAGCCAAGTTCTCCGACTCCCATCTGTGAATTGCAAATTGGTTGGTTGAAATCTTCAGTTTTAATTCTACAGCGGATGTGCCTTCGAGCAATGCACTAATACTGTCATTTTGTTGAACATGGTAATGTTTTTAACAGGACTGCTCACACAAATGTGCCAATTAATGATTCTACAGTACAGCAGAGATGTACTGCACAAGTCTCACTGCATGAAGGCTTCTCATTTAAGATGCCATTTTGTTCTCGCAGAGCTGAAGCTGGACATATAGTAACAGACATTAGGCTCTCTAATGACAGCAGTTTTATTACTCATTATAAGTCATAAGTCATTGTGGTGAAATGGCTTGGCGATAATTATATTTTCAGCAGATGCCATGCATGAATTATGATAAACCATAAAACAGTCCAAAAAAGTTGACCTGTTGTCAATCAATTGAAAATTTGATTTTAAGTTAATTAATGAAATTGCTAAATGACTCCATATTACCATTTGGCTATGCAGCGATGATACTGTCTAAAAACCTCAGATGAAAGGATAGTTGGAGGGGGCACTTGGACAGGGCTCCAACTCACTGAGAAAACCGTATATCATTTTTTTTGTATACATTTATGTGTTCATAAAATTGGAGCCTACAACTTCTTGCACATTATACTTAAGTAGCTTGCAAATATTTGTTTTAATTTGACTATATTAATCTAAAATATTTTCATTTTAAAATCAATTTGTCTTAATTTTCTTCATTTATTTATGAAATATGTTACACAGCCTGATTTGAGCCTGTTGCCCACTGATGAAAATCTTTGCAGTATTACAGAGCAAGTTTAGCGTAAGTGGTGACAAAAATTGCAAGCAATGCACAATTCCGTGACGTGTGTTATGTCATTAATTTAATTGTGGATGAGGATTCATTTTGTTGAAAAAGCAAGTTGTATTTGACGAGGCTTAGTTGTGTTGCGGTGCCTTCAGCAGCGCTTCTCTTGAGCACATTCACATGCTGAGGAATAGGTTTTTCAACATTTTAAGCTCCTATAAATATTGCAGCAACATTGGCTGGATTTGGATTGTAAAATCACGATTTACGGGAGGGACTGACAAAGGCACATTTTTTTGTCAAGACTAAAACTAAACCAACACGTAGTGCCATAATTAACGCTGATTTAAACCACTATCAACATCATTGTTGGTCTGCGGCATACATACACCTACTGTTCAGTGTCTTCATTACTCATATTTCAACCGTGTTGAAAACCAATGTAGCATACAGTACACACTACATTTGGTGTAGAGCAGTGCTCCTCGAACGTAGTCCTCGGGGTCCAGGGCACTGCTGGTTCTCTACCTCACCGGGTGGTTAATTGCATTCACCTGTCATCCCAGGTCAGAATCAGCTCCATCACAAATAATGAAAATTGTCTGGTAGAGTTGAAAAACCCAGCAGTGCTCTGAACTCTGAGGGCTGCACGAGTACTGCCAGAATGTGCTAATTGTATGAGCGTCAAAAGGCTTGAATAACGTTGTTGCTAAGGTCGTTACTAAGGGTCGGACTACTTGCTGGAACAGAAAACAACTCTTATGTAATGCATGTAATGTTTACTATTCCAGCAAGTAGTCCGACCCCAGCAACAGAGACGATTTCTAGTCCATCTTAAAACTCAGAAAAAAAAAAAAAAAAAACAGGGCACCCAGAAACACCAAAAAGATCGATGGACTCACGGATTTTTAAGATTGCAGCACTGTGTCGTGTTAAAACCAAACCGGTCAAGCTAGCCGCCGCTAGGATTTTAACCCTCCCACTGTCCTTGGGTCAAATTGAATTGTTGGAACAGCGGGTGAATTGTTAGAATAGTGGATGCTGGAGGAACACAATGCAGGTTGCGACCGGGAGATGCAAAAGGCTTGAATTGATTTAAAATGTAAACCCGAGCTGCTGCCTTTGTTTTCTCTAATGCGAAAACACTAAAACACCTAACTCTACGTTTATAGCTGAGATACTAACTGGTCCTGCTGAAGGATGGATGCTGTAGCATCACAATATCACCGTCTGGATCAGCTATCATTTGGCCTTCAGTCTGATTTTTAAATCGTCTTTGCGCAGAAATTATCCGAGAAAATGCTTAATGATGATGTGAGCGCTTCCAAACCTGCGATCGCATGTATTTTTTTGCGTTCGTTTCTGAAGGTCTTGCATCCCCCCCCCCCCCGCCGCCCCCCTCCCGTTCCGCCTTGCTTTACTCTCACGTGACTGCTGTGATGTCTTATTCTGTCAGTGAGATGATGGCCACCAGGGCTCACCAGCAGGTAGGTATATGCCTCTGTTTATTTCACAGCAGCCACGCAGCCAGGAGCTCTCAACAGGTGATAAAGGACTCGTGGAGGAATCCTGCCAGCGTGAGCCCTATAGGCTTCATTGTTAATAAGACCAGTCAGCACCCGCATGTTTGGAATACTAAAAATATCTTCTCTGCATTTACCGCTTCCAGATGATAGTCAGTAAAAGCGGATAAGCGGTGAGTGAGTGTGTTTAAAGACAAACAAGAAAAGAAATAATGTTCTGAACATCTTCCTCTTGTGTAAACGAACATATTTTTTATTTTTTTTTATTAGAGAAAGAGTTGTTGTGGCTATCACGAACAATTAACAGGAAGTTATGAAATACAAAAGCAATTAATGATTGTTTATTGGCATATTATTTCAATATTAGCCCAACATGATATCTTGTGGTTTCTTATTTTTTTGTAACCAAAAAACACCCCAACAATTTCCTCTCCAGCAGCCAGTTATGACAATTTAAAAAAATATATATTTTTAGGCTCGTGCCTCCTTTTTTCGTCAGCAACAAAACGTATCGCTCGTGTGTAGAAGGGTTTAAATTATTCATATTGTTAACTACTTGGAAACCTGCCTATCGATTGTCCTTCTCATTACCGGCATGAATGATTGATGACACTCACTATACTTTTCAGTCCTTAAGCACAGCTGTAACCCACACATTACATACAGACATTGTGACAGCGTGTGTTTACTTGTATTACCCATATTGTGGGGACATAAATCTCTTTTCACGGTCGCTTTCCTTTTTAGGGACAAAATTACGTAAAACCTTCAACGTTAGGACCAAAGCTTTGGTAGATTATGGTTAGAGTAAGTTTATGTTTAGGTTATGGTGAGCGTAAGGGTTAGGCAAGTAGTGATTATGGTTAGGGTAAGTCTTCAGGAAATGAAGGCGAGCCAGTGTAATGTCCACTGAGGTGATGGAAAACAATCGCGTGTGTTCACTTCTGTTTTGTTACTATCAATGTCAGCTTCTGATGTTATGAGTGCGGACAGTTTTAGAGTTTACATTCATTAGCGTGAATGAAAAAGGAACACACTGTATTATCCGTCTCTTAATTTAATTTCCAGCCCTTCTGTCACAGTCCTCCACCAGATCTACTCCGGCTCCCTCTATCTCTGTTTTGACGGGAGGATTAATTTGGGATTAACGGCTGGATGGCCTCCATTAAGGGCATGTGAAGAGGCTACATCCAGAGGGGGGGGGGGGGGTATATTCTGCTGACCCCGGGGGGGGGTCAGGTGCCGGAGAACAGTTTGAGATCTCTGATGCTTCGTAGTCACCTTTTTTTTTTTTAACTATAGTGCAGTGAAACTATAATAGATCTCTGAACATCAATTGAAAAGGTAACTAAGAATAGGAACTCCCCTTCTCATTCCTTAAGAGAGCAAAGCACTTTTACATCCAAATAACGTGGCTGCAATGGATTTGTTATGTGCGAGCAAGCTATCAGTTGGGACCAACGAAACAACACACTCAGCAAAAATGACTGAACGCAGCTGCAGACTGGGGTGGCGACTGCTAATAGGACTGCCAATTCCTGTAACCGTTTGATGCAAGTAATGGTCAGTAAATTAATAGTACATATTTTGCAAAGCTTCCAATATCTGAGGCTGATATTATTATAATACCCAAATTCATTGCATCCCTAATGGCCGTAAACGTCCGGCGAATTTTGAAACTGGAGCAGCCTTTAACCAGTCAGCACTGGCCACTCAACTCAGTATCACGGCAGAGCTTGACATAGACACGCCGCTCCACTAAAACAAACCGTAGCATAGACACGCTTTGGGGTGTCCGGGCGTGAAAGCTGCATGTTTTGAAAGTGTGAAACTTAGACGCACGTAAATGTAATGTGACAAAGTTCCTGCAACTTAGGCAACAAAAGACATTTGTTGGCGTTGTTAGGAGGCAGGAGAGACTGCCACGCGGGACTATGAGTTTCGCATCCAGGAGGTGACAACGTTTTTGTTGAGTTTTTTTGGTATTATTCCCTAGCCCCAACCCTGTTTGTTTATCCTAACCCCGAGCATGTTTTCTTTCCCTAACCCCAACCATGTTTTTATTCATTTTTTCCTCGACGTTTTGCTAGCATTGCTACAACTGTTCGCATTGCTTCATCTGGCTCGACCACCGCCGCCATTGTTCACGCTTTACCTTAACGTCATTGCACTTAACCACCTCATGGTGGGTTCACTCTTTCGGATTGGCGAAACGAACCCACATGTGAGTAGAGCTTCCAGACTATAATCACTGCAAGCTTTGAGCCAAAGGAGGGCAGTCGGCTCACCAATACCTTCAAACAACAAGAAAAAGGATTAATCTTAAATAAGTCAGTCTTAAATTTGTCTGTTTTTCAGCTCATAGTCTTTAAATTACAGTAGCATTCCACAACACAGTACCTGTAGTTTATTGATAAGCTGGAGTGACTTGTTCAGAGTTTCAACAAATGGATACTGTGAAAATCACGGTGCAATGGAAGGATATGTTCGATGAAGCATGTCACTGAAAAATAGTTCGTGAACCTAAGCCCCTGAACAGAGGCCGAGCCGCAGAGTCGGAAGCCTGTGGTGAATGCTCAGGATTTGTACCATACCATACCATAGTGTAATAATACTGGGTAAATTAATGTGTTGAGTTTAAAGCAGGATGCAGCGGCTGTGTTAGAAGCAGCAGTGGGAGCTATGTGCGTGGGAGTTGTTGAGGAGACAACCCAGTGGATTGCGTGTTAGATGAAAAATAAAAGCACTTTAACAGTAGTTTTGAAACGGTCTGTTTGCTGACAAAATGCTTTACATGTTTTCAAGCATAACGCTACGCTACTAGAATATTTGTTTGTTAGTCTGCCAGCATGTTGCTTTGCTGATTTCTGCACACTAACCAGGTATTTTTCAGTTATTCTGCTTCATTAGGCCTGCTCAGGTTTGTGCTGCGAGGAATATTAAACTTGCTAATGTTCCCACCCTCGCTGGCCTTCTTCACTGCGGACATCTAGACTTATTGAAAGAAAAAGCACCGGTGCCACTAAAACCGTTTATGATGGATCTGTTTTGTGCAGATGTTCCAGTGAATCATGACAAAGAGTCAACATACACAGTATCAAGACCCTGGAACTGGGACACCTATAGCACACAGCCATTATAATGCTATTAGATGCACCTGCATTTGAGCAATCTGCACCCAGACACCTCAGAGAAAGGCTCCAGTGAAGATCATTATTTTCCTCTGATGTAGGCTATTATCTAAGTTATCTAAGATAAACTCTACATGATAAAAATTACAATATATTTGCTGAACAAAAATTACTTTCTGTGGCCTTCTGCCATATCCGTAAACATCAGTGAACACGCCACAACTCGTGAACTTCATGCTTCCGACATTGCGAATACCACAAGAGCGGGACATTCATATTGTTATAAGTTAAATCACATGGTTGAAGTTGGCCAAAACCTTGTAGGTAGTTACAAACGGTAATATTTTTGAATCAAATGTGCACCACCTTGCATTTTATGCTGTCTTTTTTTCAACCAATACAAAACCGGCCTTCAAAATGATGGGAGCTTCCATAGGTTTCAACTACCATAAGGTACCACTTATGCCATGTACAGTAAGTGCAGTTTGACCTTCTGTACTTTACAGACAAAACCTCCAATGAAAAATATTTTCATTACTCTGAAAACCATTCATTCATTCCTCTCTAAGTGTGAAGGCTGTTCACTCCATTTAAATAAATAATATTCACTGTACTGCACCAGCAAACAGAAAATTAACTTATTGGGTTATCTAGGATAGTCAGAGCTCCCAGTTCTGTCTCCATCTCCGTCCACTCTGTCTCCCTGGCTGGTCTAACTTGTTCCTGACTCTAGGACGCGGTCATAGCTATCAGAAACCAATGTCATATCACTTTGGCGCACTACCGAGCATAATATCAACATCCCACCTGTTATAATTTGAACAGTCCTACTATCACCTTTACACCTCTGTGCTTCGCTTTTGGTAACTGCATTTAAAAAAAGACATTTCCATATGTGAAATTTGACTCAAATTACATTTTTAATTTCTGTTCTTTAGTGGCTCTTGTTAACATAAATGCATCAGCAACATCAAAGTCTAATACTGAGCAAGACACCAATTTAATCATGACACATTAGAATGATTTTCAAAATAATTTACCAGTAATTATTGTTTAATTTACTTGAGATTTACCCATTGGTTATGTTAATACCTTTCTGTACTTACTTGTTTGTTTAATGGTTGTTAAATAATTTGTAGTTGTACAAATTTGCCGTGTTGATATATTTTTGTCAGTTTGTGTTTTGTCACTCTTGCTTGACACTTTTTATTCAATCTGCCCACTTGTACTGCAAAGGAGGACCACAATGAAAATAAGCCAAAAGGCTAAAAAATAAGTTTAAAAAAAAAAAAAATAAAGTCTGTCATTTGGGCTCAATTTGTTTTGGATGTTTGTAATTTTGTAAAAAAAAAAATCTATATATCTATTTTGAAAGGGAAAGGAAATGCAGCAGTGAAATGTTAATTATTCTCAGTAAGATCATGCATATTTCAAAGATATATTTACTTGGTTATAACTTTGTAATAATTCCAGAAGAATTGAGAGGAACAATTCCTTTTTTTTTTTTTTTTTTCTTTCTTCATCTTCCTTGATGGGAAGAGGAAGGCTCCATATTTCTAACTGTTTCTGCACTGATTCCCATTATGACATGTCAGCCTCATCACAAGTTTAAAAGCTTTAGAGAATACCCTTGCCTGCCTGCCAAATACATGTCAGTTCAGGTGCATTATACACACCCATAGATTTACATTTTCACCCCGGAGAGTGTAAGTGACGCTTTAATCAAATGAAGACCTATGGGTGGTGTGCCATTTGATACCTTCCGTAATGAGGAAGATATTATGCCTCTTTGACAATGTGGTCTCTCGTGTGAACTCCATCCTAATATCCACTAATGAACTGCAGTTGTCAAAACCCACAATCACGGTCCGCAGAGAAGGAAGTACCCAACGGAGACTCCCCTCTCAATTATCTTTAATAGCACTGGTATGCCACACCATTTAAAATGATTTAAAAATACAATGTAAAGGACTGGACCCTGTGAAGTCTCTGCTGGGTTGTTCTGTCTTTAAGTGGTATAGGGCCCTGTATTTTTAGTTTGCATTAAGGACAGCGATAGATGTTTTGGTTTTGCCCCACAGAGGTCAGAGTGACTTTTAATGATAAATTATATTTTATTTCAATTTGTTCTCTGTGTGCTGTTAAGGACAGTGAAACAGTTTTTTTTTGTTTTTTGTTTTTTAAGTAGAAGCAAATCAGAAAAGTTGATAGGTCCAACTCATGTAACTGACATTTTTAATAATGAATCATTTGTTTTGCTTCCACAATTATTAACTGTGAATGAGACACATGGATCATGATCCTCATGAAGTTGATGGATAAATCTAAAGATGATGGACAGTACACGGAGGCCAGTACTGAAAATTATTCAGAACATGCAGCTAAATAAAACTGAAAAATCTATACAGAGAGGCAAAGGTACCACTCTAGCATGTATAACATTCACTTGAGTTGATTTTAATTGGCAAGCAACCAGATACCTGCAAGCTGAAGCTGCATAATTTTTACATGCTGAGGCCTGAATTTGCATTTGGAACAAACTGGTTACACAAAAGAACAGAAGTAGATATCTTTTTTTTTGTTTACTGAGCTGACAGTTGAAAGATGACAAGAAATGAGGGGAAGACAGAGATTGGAAATGACATGCAACAAAGGTCACTGGACAAACTTGAACTGGGGACATTGTGTGACATTTTAGTGCCCTAAAACCACCGAATGTGCCCCCCCAAACGTGAATTATGGCACACGATTATTCTTCTTTTTTTTTTAAATGTCAACCATAAAAGAATCCCAATTTACTGCTGTTATACTCTTTGAAGGAGAAAGCAAACTTTTCAAGCATTTGAGGCTGAAAATACAGGTGGAAGTTTTGTAGTGTTCTCATATGATAATGTGACATTACTCTTGTAATGCAACATTACAATCTTATTTGGCATCAAAACTATTACCCCCAACTGTGTTAAACTGACTGAACTCCAAAACACTACTCCAAAACAGCCGGGGGGAAATTCAAACATTGAAAATACAGATGAGGCAGGCGAACAAATTCGAAAGAGCAGGAGCACGAAACCCAGGAGCACGCCAAGGATTTAAAAAAAAACAACAACAAAAAAAACACTGAGATTAAATGGCTGGACAACTTCCCATGTTGAAACCATTTTAACATAACAAGGGGGAGGAGTGACAATAAGACGCATGTGGAAACAATCGGGGTGCGGCAGGCAATCACAAAGGCGGGAAACACACCAGGGCAGGAAATCAAGACTCTGAAAAGAGATCAAATGTGAGTTACCACAATGAAAATGCTGAAAATGTGAAATCTATTGACAGGGACGGGCTGTGACATCAACCTTATTCTTACCCTAAAAGTACCCAGCAATCAATATATCCCCCTGATTTAAGGTTATTTAATTTGTTCTGAAGTATCACAGTATGGCCCTCCGCTAATATAACCCAGTTGTCATGTAAAGGGTTATTGAAGATATTGGGAATTTGGCTGTACTGGGCAGTAAAAGGCAAGACAGGCTTGAACCACCGTCATGGCAGTATTCACAACACACCGTTATTAAGATTGCCACACGCACTTATGGCAGGGGAGGCCATTTTTGCGATGGAATGTGTGGTAGTAGCAGCATTCTACTCATAAGGCAGCAATGAATTAACATTAGCATTTCCCACGTGTTCTCCCTTTCCTATATAAGGATATAGGAAACCATATATGAAGGCATTGTTCTGCCAACAGGAGCCTAAAGAAGCAGTGCATACATATCTGTCATCACAAGCAGTAGTGATCGGCAGCCTTGCCTATCCATTATTACCCATGAAATTCAACGAGTGAAGCATAAAATTGAAATGAAGAGCTGATCTGTATTGTGATGGCTCATTTCCTTATTCCACGTCTCCGCATTAATTCTAATTATGCCCAAGCTGTCCCCACTTCCCTTCCAGGAGAGCTTTCTGTGTCAGGGTTTCTGTCAGAGCTGCTTTTCCATGATAAAGTAGCTGGGAGAGCCAATATTCCTCACTGCCAGAGATAGGCTTCACACACATCTGGAGGCCTATTTATCAAGCAGTGCCACCGCTGGCACAGTGAGCCACATACATACATACATACATACATACATACATACATACATACATACATACATACATACATACATACATACATACATACATACATACACCTAATTGTGCTCAGAATAGCACACGAACAAGTGCTAATGTATACTTTTAGATGTACACACTTCACACGCAATTACTACACATAAATACACATTATCTTAATCTATGGTGGGTTGAGTTTGAAGTTGGCGTGACGGACACCTAAGCCCATAAGGTAAAAGAAAAAAAAAAACACATATATTCTTGTAGTAAGGCAAAATCAATCAAAGGATTAAATTAGCAAATATAAAAAATATGCCCCAGTATCGGAACATGCTCGAACATTTAATTAAGAATCCACTTTGAATTCCAACCTTGAATGATGATGTTGTGGTTGGTTGTTGTTGTGGTGGGGATCTGCTGGATGGAGATAGTTGGGGTTGGGGAAAAAAAAAAAAAAAAAGTCCTCTGGGAAAACCTTACTGCGTCAATATTTCTGCACTTTAAATATACGTGATGACACATGTATTGACCTTAAGATATGCTGTCGATGACCTTCCATTCAGGGTGGTAAGAGGCTTGTCTTGTTGTTTTGGTAACACCAGAAAATATAGTGGAAAGATCTTAGTTGACACAATGAAAACATCTTATTTATCACGTGTATCGTAGTGATAAATGTAGTGTCCGTTGCTCTTATTCTGAAATGCAAACGATATGAATTTACCATTATGTCATTTATTTTATGGTTACTCTTTACTTAATTATTTAAAACACAAGACAAATGGAAATTAATCTACTCTGAAATATTGGTATTTTCAGCATTTTTTTTCCAGCAGTTGTCATTTCAGCCTGTAAACAATCCAACAAGCATCTTATTTTGTTCGAAATTGTTGAAAAGATATACAGATGGTCGACACTTATCACAATCAACCCTCAATTATTCATTGCAGATGGTTTTGGAAACTGACTTGTAGTTCTAATTGTCGCCCATCTGAGTAAAATGCCAATAAAAAAGAAAAAAATATTTAAATTCTCTCACGCTATCTCTGTCAGTTTAAAATGTAGGTGGAGTGGATAGCATTCAAACGACGACACATTTTTACGAAGCCTTTAATAGTTTTGAGTGTTTAGGTTTAATTGTTAGCCATTTGCCTAAAAGGCAAAAGAAAACATTAATAGTAAAAAAGTAAAAAATAAAACAAACAACACATTACTTCAAACATGCCATAGCTACCAACCAAAGCTAGAAGCAAAAGTTTTTGTTCTTCTGACTGCGAGCTGCAAAAGAAATCTTGAGCTGTTTGTTTTTTTTTTGTTTTTTTTTGTCGTTATTTTCACTTTTACTGTATTTCTCTCACATCAACTCATAAACATTTAATTTCCGTATCTTCAGGCTGAGCTGGCACTCAGGACAGTCCCACACAAAGTCAAATTATATGGGCCACTGCTTCACAGACAAATGCTGAGAATTAGCATGTGAATATGCATTGTGCTCCAATCTCCCACACCAGCAAATTTTAATTTAAATATATACTCTGACTAGAAGTCTGAGCAGGCGAGCTCAAATGAGACCAGAGTTCCATTTTATTTTGTTATGTCTACACATTTTTTATCAGGGAGTTGCTCAAGGTTACAATGAGGCCATTTATTAAACTGTAATGGATTTTCCACTTGATACATTCTGCAATGAAATTGCATACCAGAGAACTAGCTGAGGTGTCTGATGGATGATTTTCCATGGGCGCGCACGTTCTTTATTTTAGTTTTTTTTTTTTTTGGCATGTTTACTCACAAATTTTGTATATTTTATGTATTTTGGGGAATATATTTTCAGTCAGCTTTCTTGACTGGATGGTTCCTCTCAACCATTACCCCAAAAATAGTCTGATACCACAACAACCTGGTTCAGTCTCAAGTGTTTAAATCTAAAACTCATTGTTCTTTCCTTTAAGCTTTACAGGTTGAAAACAGTTACATTGCACAATATTATGCTTTATTATGAGCTACTCTCTGTAGTTTTAAGTTATGCAATGTGCATACAGGCTATGTAGTATGAGGAGTTTTTCCTTCCTAGCTTATGTGGGAAATGTTGGATTGTTGGGTTTCTCTGTATAATGTTGTAAAGTTCTGTTGTCAGTACTTCAATGTGTTAAGTGCCATGAAATAACCTGTGTTGTGATTTGACGCTATATAAATTGAATTGAATTAAAAGTGAAAAAAATATATATTTTGTAAGTCAACAGTAACCAAAAAAATAAGCACACTGATACAAATATTACAAATATTCCATTCAGCTGTCATTAAATTGAATGGATTTAAATACATTTAGTTAATTGACTCAGCTGTTGCGCAGTTCTTTGTCAGAAAAATGTTGATACAATTAGAGAAACTAGAAAACTGAAGTTTAAAATATCAATGAGTTTTCCTAATGTGTGTATATATATTTTTTTTTGTATTTCAAAATTGTTTACCTCCACTGGTATTGTGGTGATGACAGCAGACATCTCTCCCTAATAAGTGCAAAAATCTCCAGACCTCACCCATCACACTCAAACTCTCTGGATGGAAAAGCAATTTTCTATTCTTCCATAGATTGAAAAAATATGATTTTACTCTGTATCTTTGATGAAGTTTAATAAAGTCCTCCAGAAAGCAATCAAAAGGGGCAAAAGTGAGACATAATGGCAGACTATAGTCTTAGAGGCTGGGTACTCTGACAGTCCAGCCTCTGTGCTAAGCTGAAACTAAGCCAAAAATACCCTGTTCCCAGGATCACATGCAGCTGGCTGTGGGTTAAAAGATTACATCTAGTCAGGGGCCAGACCTATACTGGCCTAAAAAGGGATCATTAATATTTTTGAATTAATCCTGTTTCATTGGAATCCTGGGAAGCCTTGGACTAATGTATTGTATGTAAGAGGAACATTCTCTCTGAAAAATTCAAGCTTCTGCTTTCTGAATGAAGTCTTTCTGTTTCTCAGGGCAGCCTAATACACTTTCTTCTCATCTACTTAAAAAATGACAAAGAGAATACATTTCTCAAGCAACTGGACAAGTTAGTAAGGCAAGAACAATGTGATGAAGAATCGGTATCAAACACGAGCTGTTTGATTTATATCAGTTCTGCTGACTGTATATAAAAGTGGACATAGCTTCCAGGTCTGAAAAACGAGGCTGATGCAATACTGCAGTACCACCGAGGGCCACTAGGGGTCAGCTCCAAAAAGGCTCTGGCTCCATAGACTTCCATTCAACTTCTCTCATGAAATACAAAGTCAGTACATTTTTTCACCAAGCCATAATGATGTCATTTGTTAAAGTCACTCTTTTTTTTATTTGTTTTCTGGCAGTCCAATGGAAAATAATCCCATCCTTAATTAGATATAAGGCCTCAAAAAGCGGTACATTTGGGGGCCTGGCTGTATGATTGACATGATGAAAAGAGCCATCGTTATCAAAAGAAGGGGCGAGATTTGAATAATCTATATCGTAATTGGCTGTGCTGTGTTAATTTCAGTCATTTAATTGGAACATATTTTCACTTTAATTTCAGCAGGGGAAAGAGAGAACAATGGAGAAAAGAGCATAAACACTACTGCGTGAGATAAGGATGATTTAAAATCTTCTGTAACCAGTGTTAAATTTGACACCTGACTTTGATTTAGTTATAGCCTTTAGACAAAAACTTATAAGCTTTTGTCAAATTTTAGTCATTCGATTTTTGTTTCTTGTTTTTTTTTGGGTGATTTTGGTCTCATACATTTTTAATTATGTATGTGTTGATTTTGAAGCCAGAGCTGTCTTCCTCTTTGTTGAGTACAGTTACCATGGTTACTGGTGTTCTTCTCATCTCTCGCAAGGTTAGTGGAAAAAGCTCTGTTTATTTGTTCACAGACACACACACACACACACACACACACACACACACACACACACACACACACACACACACACACACACACACACACACACACACACACACACACACACACACACACACACACACACACACACACACACACACACACTGTCGAAATCACTCCAATCTGTAGTTGATACAACAGACTGAATCTCCTCAGTAAATCCAGTTACGACTGCCAAACTCTTCACTCAGCTCTTTGCTTTCTGTGTTTGGGCTTGAGAGAGAAGAGAAAACATTGGAAAACGTAGTGATATTTATTTAGGAAGCATGTGCAGGAAGATTTAGGTCAGGGGTGTCAAACATATGGCCCGCGGGCCGGATCCGGCCCGCCCGGGGGTCCAGCTCGGCCCGCCGGATGACTTTGCTAAGTGTGAAAATTACAGAAAGACATAAATTGCATTTCTATGAGAATATGGAGGTTTATGACGTTTTGTAATTTTTTTTTTTTTTTTTAATCGATCCAGTAATTGCTTCCAAAACAGCGTAAATGCGATGTCTGCTCCGGAGGCAGAAGCGCTCGTTGCCACAGGCAGCAGCGCTCGCTGCTCGTTTTGTGACATCACAAAGCGAGGGAATCTGCAGAGGAGAGCCCAGGCAGATAAACAGTGGGCTGATGTCTGAGTTTTTGCTCTTTATGTTTCTAGTTTATTGTAGAAAGACTTTAAAATAGGGTTTATCATCCAAAAACCTTCACCAATGATTTAAACATAGAGAAATATTGTCGTTATGTATGCGTTATTATGCTATGATTTTACTGGTCTGGCCCACTTGAGATCAACGTGGGCAGTATGTGGCCCCTTAACTAAAATGAGTTTGACACCCCTGATTTAGATGGTAAACTGCCGACATGAATCTTGTGACTAGTAAATAGACATATTTAACCAATAAATAAGAGGTACTGTCAATAAAGAATAGCCTGTAATATTTATCATAAGGAAGCCTACAGTGAGTGATTCCACAGATACATTGAGTTTGTTAAACATGACAGTAATTACTTAATTTGTCCAGTTTTTAGATGTTGACAAAAAACTGTAATACACACACATACTATGTATACTCACAACGCCCCTTAATAGATAGCAGATAATAAATAACCTAGAACAAAGGCAATCTGTGTGTTATTGCCTGTTTTAAGGAACCAGTGGCCATGAAATGTGCAAATATTTTGCGGATCATAAAAGTGTAAAAATACTCTCTCGTTTTTCACACCGTATTAAATGCGGCGTCCTGAGTCCACCGCTCCGTTCTCACTTTGTTATCCTCACAAGGTCACAGTCATCACCGTCATTAACCCAGTGAACTGTTGACCTGGGAGAGTGTGCGCAATTCAATCCGCCCTCCTCAAATTATCTGGCAAATTAGCTCAGCCGAAGTCAGAACGAGGCAATTAACTCAACCGTCTGAGAACTCCAATCAGTATCTCATCTCCATGACTAATACTCAGACCTCCAACGTACACATGTGGGTGTATTTTCAGGTCATTTCTTTTTTTGTTGTTATCATGTCAGGGTAAAATAAGCTTCTCTTTGGCACTGACTCATTGAAAACGTTACAGTATTTTAGTGCATGTATGAGACGTGCATTTTCACGTTTGTCCGTGAAAATTAGAACAAAATATGACAAAAACCCTGAAATGCTGGGCATACTTTCAAGAGCAGAATAACATAGGATAATATATGTAAAATGTATGAGATAAAGGGAATAGGGCCAAAAAATGAAAGTGACAGTTGACTTGAAGAGTTAAAAGGTTTCCTGCCTCTCCTGTAAAATGTTAATCCTTGATCCCATTCATCTTTCATCTCACAAATCTTGCTCAGTCTTCCACATTTCTCTTGAATTACTAATTTAGTGAAACCCTCGAGGCGATGCCACCTTGCTCTTTATTCATTCTCATAGGCATTCATCCCCTTGGTCTTCAATTTCCTCCTGCCACCTTTTACCTTTCTCTCCCTCTCAGCGTCTCATTTTTCTTCTCATATTTACTCCTTCTCTTTTTCCTCTCTTTCATTTCCAGCACACCCGATTCGACCAAAGAAGAATCATGGCTCAGGTGGAGGCCATCGATCCTCTCAATCCCTTTAAGGTTTTTCCATCTCGAACTCTTTTCTTTTCTCCTTTTCATTCCATAATGACCTGCTTTGACTCTCTTCAGCTCCATTAAAGACCAGCATGCTGGTCTATCTTCGAGAAACAGGTTGAATTTAGCATGGTATCCTCTGTTAAGCACCACTTCAGTATAAATGGCCTTGAGATCTAGTATGTGGCCTGTTGCAGCTCAGAGAGAAAACTGAATAGGAAAGAAAAAGCAGGAAACTGCTAACAAAACAACGTCAAAAGGTTTTGAATTCAGACCTATTGACCGTGTCCAATCTTTGCATGCAGGTTCAGCACATTGAAATTGGGCTCGATATTCTATTGCAACGACTCAAGCAGTGGATAGACTATAGACAAAATAAATCAGTAGAAATATGAGGTCACTTTTAGACCATTTTCTTCCACTCGTAAGATGGGACAATTACATTTCGCAAAAGCCAAAGATGCTATATCTCAGTGATGAAATCGAAACACACAGTCCTCCAACCTGAACAGAGTTACATGAATAAACGGTGTCAAGCAACAGTCATGTTTGAAAGAAACATTTACTTTCTGTTTGAAACAGAAATGAACAGCAGTCCTTCATTGTCACAGTCACAATCATTCCTAAAGCAAACAATGGTCTAAGCAAAGTTGACCTTTTCATCCACCCCAACCTCCTCTCTACACAAAATTGGTGGCTCAATAACCATACTTTGCTTGCATCATACATATAATGTGGGGATGGGGGTCGGGGATGGGGGGAGGGGGCACCATCACAGTGACTAACTATGGCTCTCTCACAAATCCCATAGGATGTTTTTTTTTATATGTGAAGGGAGTCTGACATACTTAGAGGTATATACAAACAACAAGATTTGTAATAAAATGTGAGAAATAAGGGATATTAGTGTTCTCTACAAAATATTGTATCGAAGGAAAGCAGGGAAGGACACAAAGAAGCTTTTAGGCCCCTTAAACACCATGAAATTATGTTGGAAGGCATGAGCCAAAAGTCACATCAACATGAACAACACATTTGCAGAAAAAGTAACCGTCCATTTCCAATACCTTGTACAGAATTGTCCAAACAGAGGGCAACAGCTCACCAACAATGAGTCCTTGGGCAAACACGTTATTTGCATTTGCCTGAATAACACATGCAAGCATTTTATGATCAGACACCCCGATCTTTATTCTGACATAAGTAGGTATTTCCCTCTAAAATGTCTAACTATTGAAACCATTACATGATCCGGCACAATTATGGTGCAGGCCTGTGAAGATTTAGGCAAAAGAAGAACTGAGTTGGAGAAAGATCCTAATTTTGGTTGGGGCACCTTCTTCGTTAACTATTCGTTAAAGTTAGGAAGCAATCGTGATCATGCTAAAAAAAAAAAAAAGCTGGTGTTGATTATTGGCAGGGATCAAGTGCAAGCAGCAGTCTCCAAACAGCAGTCTGCCAAGTCAAAATTCAGATGTTTTGTCGACCTATCCAGCCCCCCAAACCTCTCTCTTTCCCTAAAAACGTTGTAGCTCTATGACAACATCACACTACCTCCAGCTCTCAGACAAGAGTCTCAGCCCCTAAGGGGCTTCATCACTTGTTGTTGGGCATTTGCTGAAATGATTCCGTCGGACTTCTTGGCAGATCGTCTCCATTTGACTGCAGGGGGAAGTCTGCATATACATATAAATGAGAACAAAGCATACTCCTCAGAGAAAGGCCCCAGACAGAGGAGACAACCTTTTTCTCTCAGTCCAAAACTAGCCATGAATGATTAATGATAACCACCATAATACAGCAAATGACTTCAAATGTTATCAAATGTGATACACTGACAGAATCAAAAGGAAATTAAAGATTAAAACGCTTCATTTTACCAGTCCTTTTTGTCTCTGTTTTGTCATGAGAAAACTGTATGTCTGAGCCCAACGAGACCATACTTCATTGTTGCCTTAATATCATACAAAAATGCCCATCCTAGTCACTCACATGCCTCTGATTGGCTCTTTGTTGATCGGGGAGTTGCCCTTTCAGTAACCCTCACTGTTACTCCGAAAGTAAGCGGAGCCAAGGATTTATTTTTTCCCCTTCTGGTTCTTGGCCCTTAGAGAGTCTGTGCACGTCACTAGGGGCCAGTGACATCTGCTGCTGTCTAATGACCAATGAAGAGTTCTTCCAGCAAAAAAAAAAAAGAGAAAAAAATGGGGCACCAGCACAGGAGCAAGAGAGTGCCTCACTTTCCACCTTCAGGTCCTCATCATCAGATGAGGGCTCGGGGAAGAGCACAAAAGTGGAAGCCTAACATCATCGGGCAGTATTCTACATGCCTCGGGCTGACGTTGTGATGAGTTGGGGGCAGAGAGAGCAGCATTGCATAAAAGCGAGCAACGAAGAGACTGTCCTTGACCGCAGGTAACTGTCTCATTTATCAGATTGCTGTCAGGTGCCTAAAACAAGTGGAAGGAAGACTTAGATCTCTCTGGCTTTGGGCCAATTTAAAAAACAAATTATATATCTTGAAAACACCCAAAAAAAAGTATTGTTGTGCATCTGCTGGAATACGTTACCACAGTCAAAGCCCAGTACACCTTTTTCACAGTAGACATTTTGTCTTGTCAGTGTCGGGAAAGCACAAGCGTATCAACGATGGCTGTATTCCACTTTGGCGGGGTCCTATTTTTGTGTATGTTGGATCAATGTCATGGTACACTTAATGGAACTGAGCCATTGTTATTAATAATAATCATAAACATGTGAGAAGATGATCAGTGAAAGAAAATCAAATCCCCTTACTAAAACGACAAAATAAGTTGATTTCCATTGACTCCTAAAGCGGCATATAAGCATTTTCAGTGCCCTCTATAGGACCAACACGTCCTCATACCTTAACAGGAATAAATCATCTGCTAAAATACTGTATATGTCCATTGGAGAGTACCAGCAACAGGCATACGAAACCTTGGTCATGATGCTAACAATGACAAACACACGGTTAACATTGTGAAATGTTCGCAGTTTGGTTGGGTATAGGCAACAGAACCTTATCTTGGTGATACCAGACCCAATTCACTGTGTGAATATATAGGTCTGGCCATCCTCTATAGGGAATTGTTTCCAGTTGTTGCATCCTAATGGGGCGTAGACCTGAGGTTAAATTTGAATCTACTGGAGCAACCTTTAACCAATCAGCATCGACCAATATACAGTATGTGCCAGAACTCTACTACCGCTGATGATACATTTAAAAATAAACCCTTGACCTCAGCTTCGTCACACTGACTCATCCCCACTGGTCGTTCATTGGTCCGTCCTTCAGGGTGGCTGTGCGGACGTTAATTCGAACACGGTTTCCAGACTCTCATTACAACGAAGAAAATGTGTCACCTAACTTCCTCCTATGCTCCCATTATAATTACTACGGCCACTGGAGGTATTAAGCTGCTTGCACAGATGACCGAGACGGCCATCCAAGAGGACTGCCTGGAGAAAAGACACCAATTAAGTCACAAATTGGTTATCTTTGCTCGCATTTGAAAATCTGAGAACCAATACCTTAACACTGCCGGCATTTGCTTCTTGAGACTTGACATTGCTTGATTGCTGTGGTGCCCTCTATACCATTTTGAAGACACCACTGCATTAAAATGTTCGGCGAAAACACATTACTAACACATAAACAATGCAATCTCAACCTTAATGGTAGCTGCAGAGCAGATTATTGAATAGAACTGAATGCTATGTGTGCTTTCATTCAGTGCTTATGCTTCTACAAGTGCAGTGTCATTTTTGGCAGTGGTACGTTCTGACTACATGTAAACATCATTTTTATGACATTATTTGACCTAAAAAGGATATATAACATCTGCTAGCTCCTGTGAATTCTTATTTAATTCCAATAACTATTGTTTTCTTCAAAAGCTATATTTTAGCAATGCTGGTTTTCGAGAGGAAAATGATTTAGTTTGATTGATATTGTCTACTCGAGGTCTCTCCCTCAGCACATTTTCATGTGAAAGATAACCCAACAAAAGAGAGGAGAATGACTCATACAATAGTGCTGTTTTATAACAACATGCAGCAATGGACATGACAGCTTCCCTGCTCCTTGACTCCCCTTCAGCCACGAGGTAACAAAGAGTGAAGACGCCACAGAGCTGGAACACAGAGCATTCACAAACCAAATCCCTGCCCTATAATGTCAGCCTA
The DNA here is from genome assembly GCF_029030835.1 of Brachyistius frenatus. NCBI lineage: Eukaryota > Metazoa > Chordata > Actinopteri > Embiotocidae > Brachyistius > Brachyistius frenatus. The sequence goes on from NW_027210655.1 coordinate 1,751,382, forward strand.
AAGTTCCAGTGAATTAATTTAATTGTCAAACACATTGCATTCAAGAAGTATTGCAGTTGTTTTTTTTGTGAGGTCAGAACAATGAAACACTTATCCTTGAAAGAGTGTGCATGTGTCCGCGTTACTAGCATCATTTATCAAGTTCAGCTAAAATAATGTACGATTATTGTTATTCCAATCAAGACCCATAGTGAATAAATATTTTGTTTTCAATTGAGAATGCAAAAACAATAGCTGCAGCTGTGTCCTTGATGGTGCTTAACTCTAAGATCACTCGAATATGAATCATCATATTCAGTGGATCCAATCAAAGCAAAGTTGCTTAATCCTGTTTGCAATGCGGTCTCGCATCTCTCATGCTGTCGGTGATTCTCAATGAAAAAATAACCATCCGCCTCTACTGTGCGTTTGTGTGTTATATCATCTTTATTGGTTTTCTTGAGGTACAGTCGTTCTTGATAATTACCACAGCCCTGGGTTGAGTACCTTTTATCTGTCATCATACTGTATACTAAATGATCGTCCTCGCTGTGGAGCTCAAGATGCAGACACAATCTTTTATTTCTTCAAGCATAAAAGACATAAAACCTGTAGTAGCAGCCATCAGCTATAGTCAACCAAATACACAGACATGAAGAAAATCATCAGCCCTCCACCAGTAAACTGAGAGGAGTCGGTAGTTGCAGATTTCAGCATTTATAAGTTTTAATGGAGGCGGGTAACTTTTGATAAGTTTTAAATGAAAAGTTCAACATTTTGTAAAATACACCATTGGAGAATAAGTTAGAAAGAAGATCAGTATCACTCACATTTGTTCATTAAATATTTGATTCATCCTTCAATATTGTCTTTATACAATCAGGAAGTCCCTTGACATAAAAGCTCTTCCTCAAGGAAGACTTGGCCAAGATAACACACCATTACAATGTTATACAGACTACAAAATCGGGCATTGCAAAAACAGATGTGGCAAGTAAAGTATGGAGCATGTTGAAAACAAACAAGGGGCATCAGATACTACAAAATACAGTTTATACATAGAAATTGCACACTTCATTTACAGGTTGTTTTTTTTGTGTTTTTTTTACAGATCTTTGCATTCCCAGAGAGACAAAATCATTAAACTGTAAAGTGTCCTGAGGTTTATTCAATGAACCGGGCAAAAAATACAGAAAGAGACAGAAATTAATAATAAATTCTTAGCAAATCCTTGGTACCCTGTCGTGCAGCCATCTTGAGCAGCAAAAATCATAACAGCTGTACGTAAGTGATAGAAAATTGCACAGATACAAAAGAGGTTTACCCAGTATGACTTTGTAAATATAAATATACAAATGCCGCTGTCTCTATAGGCATAATGAAGGCCAAATAACTAGATCATGAAGCACACAGTGATTTCTACAGGACAATTAATACTCAAGCGTCTCAATGCATATAAATAATGTCTCCATCGTATAGAACCCTTAAGAATGTAGTCTGTCCAAGTGATTTCCTATTTTCTATATGCATACTTACCCTATTTCAATAGTAAAAAAAAACCAGCCAGGAGTTCAGTTTCTTCAATTTGCACTCCAGAAGATAGCCAATCATCCAGCCAAGTACCTATAGAGCGATAGTAGTTGAGTCGCTTCTTAAGTAGGTAGGTAGGTATATACTTTATTAATCCCCGAGGGGAAATTTTTTAAAGGTGTGAATGCCGACAATATTTGAGATTTGGAAAATACCATAAATTTGTTTTTTTCAGCATCAAGAACCAACCTTAGACCATAAAGGCTAGCAGCTGTTGAAAGGTAATCTAAAGGTTATCAATAGCCTGACTCAAGAAAGGAATCACTAAGTAGGTTAGGTTAGGTAGTTACTTTATTAATCCCCAAGGGGAAATGTTTTTCGCTACAGCAGCATACAGGAAAGTAGACTATTGTATCATCTTTATAGAGATGAACCTCAGCTGTGAGTTGGTTAGTCATCAACATCTTGGAGAGAGCCCCTTGAAGTATCCATGAAGCTTGACTCGTGACCATCTGTATACACACTGGGCTCGATCAGCATGGCATCTCCTTAGCCACTCAATAGCCTTGTCAGACATATCACTGAGCCTGCCAAACAGTGGCTCATGGTAGATCGAATCAAATGCGACATGTTTCCAACAGAAGCTGCTGTTATTGTACGATGACCTGATTTAAAGCTAGACTGACTTTCACCTTAAATATTGTTGTCAGTCAAGAATTGTTTGACTTGAAAGTTCACTTCAGATTTTAAAATCTTGGCAGGTATAAAAAAAATTGGCATATTGGGCGGTAATTATTTAAACCCGAAGGCTCCCCAACCTTCAATAAAGGAAGAATATTGGCTGCTGTCCAGAGTTTGGGAATTAGTCTGGAGGCTCTGATTAAAAATGTGAGCATTCGACTCAGCAATAAAATCAGCTGTGAGCTTAAAGGGATAAGGATCCAGGTTTCTGGATCCAGATTACTTTATTGGATCAATAGTTTCAAGGCTATACAGATCTCCACTCAAGAAACAGGTCTAAAAAGAAAGGGGGTCACTGGGTGAGGGACAGGTTACACGACAGAGGTGTCACGAGATTGGAATTAGAGCTGCTGCATATGAATCAAAAACAGAGCCATCTGATACAAAATGCTCATTAAAGTGCCCAAAAATAAGGTCTTTGCTCTTAATTCCAGTTAACCAAAATGCCTAAAGTAGAATGGGAACATTCCGATGATTATATCTGACAGGGTCTTATATTAACTATACTGGGTATTCTCACAGTACTCCATGTAGAGTCACGTTACAGTATGACTGATGTTCAGTAGCCAAAGAGTTTATATATCTATATTTTTTTTCCCACAGAGCAGAAAGTATCACAAACTGTGATGTGAGAGCAGAAGTGACAAGAAATACTGCAATATTATTTCCTTTTTAAATGTTTTTTTTTTTTTCATGTTCTTCTGTGTATTTTTTTGCTTAAAGAGAATTGCCATCCTCAGTTCGACAAGGACGACCATTGCGGTTTTCAGTACTAATTATCCTTATTGTGGTCCGGTTTCAATAAGGTTGTGATGAAAATACTTGGCTTGTGATAGTGTGGCTCAGATAGCACTGTGCTGTCTGGAACATTGTGTACATAGAAGGAGGGAATGATGGTAAATTGCACGACTCATATCAAGTTGGCTGTGTGTGCTCAAGTTACTGTGATTGTGTGTGTTTGTCCTTGTATTGCTCATGTTGTGGGGACATATTTCCATTTACTTCTTGTTGGTGAGAAATACATTCAGTCTTACATTCTGTTTGTCTGCACAGATATCTATCTTATCGGTTTTCACTTTGACATGGAGACTACTCAATTTTACGATTTACTTACAGCAATTTTCCTATCTCACCCTTCATTTAAGTTTGGAAAAAAAAAATGTTATCTCTATAAGTACAGCAACAAGACAGCAAATTTCATCAAAATGTAATCTCTTTGCTTCCCGAGAGATGGATTTGGGACGAACACTGAGTTTTTGAACTAGAAAATGTGCCCTAATACCCAGAAAATCATCCTGGATTTTACCATAACCATTCACTCTGTTCGGTATGTGAAATCCGTCTTTTTTTTCCTCTGTCAATTGATTCTCCATGGAGATGCCCAGCTCTCTGCAAATTTATATGAGGTGACTTACAATCCCTCAACTCCTATCTATTGCTCTGGGAAAACAAAGTCAGTTGTAATATAACAGTTTACACAGCACAGAGGCACAGATATGGTATACGAGAGTTAAATTCACACCTCACAATAAAATATGCATTCTGTTTATTTCCGCATACTCTGGGTTCACATCTGCCTGCTTCGCCCTTACGGTGATTAATTGGCATAGTGTTTAATGGTGAGTGCAGATGCTTACTGCAGTCCTGGAAAACTTCAGTGTTATATGATTATGTTTCAATGTAGCAGAACATTGTTGAACAACCCCTGCTTTCTTTCAAGATATGTATGTATTGTGGCATTTTAGCAAGAACAAGGAACAAATCATACCAAAAATATGCATTTTATCATAAAAGTATCAGTTTCATGTTCACTTTATATGAATTTTGTCTCAAAATTGGAGAGCTTACAGTGAGATCCCTGCAATAGATGTGGCATACTTTATTGAATTAGAATCTGGAATGAGAAAATGACAACAGGAGTGCGATGGTACAACCCGGTATCACGGCAAAACGTGAAATAGACACGCCGGTCCATGACAGCTAAATGTGCAATAGCCACGATTTGGCCTGTGTAAGCGTGATTTTTCCCATAGTGGATGTAAATGAAACCTACTGCAAGCATAGAGCCATGTCATTTACAGACAAATTTAACTCGTGGCTAAAACACATGGATGGAGTTAGCAAATAAGCTCATGGTTGGGGTTAGGGAAAGAAAACATGGTTTGGGTTAGGAAACAAAAAACAACTCGACAAAAACATTGTCAACTCCTGGATTGTCCCACATTGTACATGTGACTAGTACCACCAAGCTAGCCTCCCTGCCTCCTAATACCACCAAAATGTTTGGTTTGTTGACTCTGTTGCGGGATCTTGGCGACGTGATCTCGCTTCACGTGACATTTACTTGCGTGTAAGTTTCACGCTTTCAAAATGTGTAACTGCCACGCATAAGCAGGCCAAAGTGTGTCTATTTGAGGTTTTGCTGTCATGGACCGCCGTGTATTTAACACTTTGACGGGATACTGGTTTGCAAAAATGAGGGACTTGCACTGAAATCACTGCAAAAGATTTGGCACACTTCATTCAATTAAGATCTGGTTTGACAACGTGATGATCGGAGTGATGGCGTCCCAACCAGACAAAGAGGCTCGGTTTTGTTTTAAAAGTGGAAACTCCACTTTGTAATGTATTTACTGATCATGTTTATGAAGTAAACCAAAATAAATGAAAAACAATTACAAATATAATATTAGGATTATGCCTGTAGGTGGCAGAATGTGCTGCCTACAGCGGTGATGTCCCCACTGTAACAATGGTGAAGCCTTTCTAAGGTTACTTCACCACTCAGCCAAAGAGGTGAGTGTGTGCCGCACTCAGCAGTTTACTGTATTCACACACTTCTACACTTTCTTCTTTTCTTCAGGAGCCTTTAGCTTCTCACAGCAGTGTCCAGAAGGGACCAGGCGGAAACCCACAAACGGCCTGCCCCTCAAGCAACACCGCTACAACAGTGCCAACAGGGAGATCACTGTTCCTGGCCCAAACAGTGTGTAACAACCCCAGTGCCACTGAGTGGCCTGACACGGAACAGGACATCCAACAAACAGGATACTCTTGTTGGCACAGGTGAAACGTCTTTGCTTGAGGTCCAATGAAGTCTCGGGATTGCCCTCGTTCCCAGGTATTAAAAGTTATGACATGCTCTCACGGCAACACAAGCAGAACCGAGTGATCCGCAGAGATAATCCTGATGGAAGAAGCTGATAGGAGCGGCTGAATGGACTGACTTGACTGTCCTCGCACACGCCTTGTCCCGGGTTTAATCTGTGTCCAGACGTTGCCTTTCCCGGGATGCAGAAAAGCTTCAGTGATCATCCAGATCACTCAATTCATTCTTTCCCAGGATTAAACCTACCAAATCCTCGTGTAACATTAAGAAAACTCCCATGTATCTCCTTTTACAAGTGACACTCAGCATGTAGAAGGTATTTTGTTTTGCTTGGATAGTGACATTTTGAATGTAATAATAGTGGCAGTTTGACCTTCTCTGCCCTCTTCGCCTAAGAGGGAATGACAGGTTGGGGCCGGACTGAAAATGTCACTCCCGTCACTCCTGGGCTCTGACCACTCACGGTGGCCTGTACGCTAATTTGAGCGCACAGAAAAAGATGATGTTCGGTATCTAAAACAGAAGCAAGGATCATCTGTATTCAGCGTTATGCCCGTACAATCAGTTTGTTAGCGGCTGTAACAAGATTACTCATTAAAATTCAACACCCGGAGCATTGCAAGATAACGCTGAAAATGCCTGAAAAGATATTCCAGACTGCATCTTTTCATTCGAATCAAAGGATATTTAAAACTTTGTGACTTTCAACTCAAGTGAATGCCAAGGCGGAAAAAGATAAGTGTGGTGTCTGTGACCAAAAGGGTCTAGAATTTGTATAACTGCACCGCCTGTCCGAAAAGTGTTTCTACGCTCACACGGGTAAATTTAAGGTTTCTGTTCAACGGTCGAGGGCGTAGTTCAGGAGAAATAAGCAGTTTGGTTTAGGAGAGAGGTGGGCACGGGAGCTTTTTCTTCCCCTCAGGTAGCGTCAACTTTCCTGGCTCACAAAATAAAGAAAGAAAATCTTTTTTTTGTAGAGAAGTTGATTCAATCTTTAAAAGCGCCGATAGAAACATAACACACGTTTTAAGTGAAGAATATTCCCCCGTGGAGTATCTTGTAGAGTTTGTAGCCATGGGCGAGCTTCCTGAAACTTCATAGATATAGACAGGATATGATCGCTGTGGAACAAGCAGGAATCCAGTACAGGTTGGTACAGAAGTTTCACTGGTTTCCCCCCTCAAGCACAAGACCTCTGTGTGTTTGACTTCAGGAGAAGTCAATGAAAGGCTCCACCATTCTCCTCCACCGTACGTCTGCATGACTAATTAAGTAAGCCAAGAAGGCTGGGGCACGACTCGCCGAGAAGGATTAAGAAAAAAAAAAAAGACAAAAAGCCTCCTCTTCTGAGGGAGAAATCGTACTCTTGTTCAATCTGCCCACATTACCTTGCTGTGTTATCTGATATAAAGAGACACACAATACCGGTCAGTGTTGATGTGGTAACATACAGAGGGAGAGAGAAAGGACAGCGGCCCTGTGAGAGAGGTGGGGTGAAGGGTTTGTTATTGAGCCAGTGAAGTGATTGTGTCCCGAACAATCCTGATTAAAAACTGATGAATCAAGTACCATCATCAGCCACAAAGAGGGATTACTTTCATCGTTAATGAAAAATTAGAGGATGGTCACTTTTCTTCTTTTTTTTTTCTATCCAATAGCAAGAAGCCTAAGTATCCAGTCTGTCATTGTTTACATCGGTGCCTATGTGATTTCAGGGGCCATATATTAAAACAAATTATGTTTATTCTAATTAAAATTGGCAGATGTTTCATTGTAGACCTTCATAAACTTGACATTTTTGATTTTAATTTACTGTACTTTTAAAAATAGTTTCTTTTCACTCATTTTCATTTGAGATTAATTCCCAGGTATAAAGATAAATAATAACGGCATCCCTTTTCTCCTAGAAAATGATGCTTATTTGTTGTGTTAATTACATTCCAATCGAAAACACAACGGTCCGATCCCGTTCTACTTTTTTGGTGTTAAAGTCCTCTTTGGGCTGACTCGAACAACAAAGTCTTTGTTAAATTTGCAGAATAAAAAGCAAACTCATCTTTTCTCCAGCTTCAAACCACTGCTGACTTTTTCTGGCTTAAAAACCAAGCCCACAATTTTTCTCAAACCTTGCGTGCTGCGAATGATTAAACTTCATTCAAAGTTTAGTCACGCTACGGTCACAGTGAGCAGATATTGCATCGCAGAAGTGGATACTGCGGGAAAGCCAATGAAATGTGTTGTCGGTGAACACGACAGCTAATCCATCCAGTGTCAACATTTACAATTTGGCAGATAGGTGAAGTAACAAAGTTTTCTCATTATGTCCTCGCAAGAAGAATGACAGCAACATTCATTTCAGGTTGATGCCCCAAAACAATCAGGTGACAAAGCACTTGAGCCTCCATGTATTTACAACATGACGGAAGAATAGCAGACATTATTGGACAGCAGCAAAGTCAGTGCAAAGCGTGTTTATTGTTGTCATCATAAAGCTCCCTCAGCTTACCAAAGTAGTCATTTCTAACCCAAACCATGGTTATTTTGGCCCGGTGTTACCAGACCCAAATGATCTCATGAATATTGTTCGGCCTCTCTCTATTGGAGATTGTTTCCAGTCGTATAGTCCTAATTTCCGTAGACGTCGGTTTAATTTTGAAACTACTGGAGAAGCCTTTAACCAATCACCGTTGATCGCAATATGGCATATGCTGTACTCCAAAACTCACGAAGCCGTAAACAACAGAGACCCTCCTCCATTTTTTTTTTTAGCTCAGGAAGGATTTTAGACAATAATACTGGGGGGAAAAAAAAGAAAAACCCTGTCTGTGGCTCTGCTTTGAAAAAGTCGAATGGAGAAACTCGCAAGAACTCAAACATATCTTGCATAACTCTATCGTCGCTGTCGGTATTCAGACAGGAGGGGTGGGGAGGTAAGGTGGGGGGGAGAGTGGTTGGTAGGCCGCCTTTCTTCCCCTCCACGTGATATTTTGCTGGGACGCTTTGTTCACAGACCTTTAGTGGACGTTATCTGCTCATAAAAATATGGTGTTCAAAAGGTTACTCTACCAATAAAGTTCGCTGGGTACTGTTGATTAGCTGATTACAACTCTTATGAGCATTTAAATCGTTGAAATTGCTCCACTTGCAATCGCTAATGCACTGATTTTTTTTTTTTTTTTCTTCAAACATTATTGAGTCAAGGTTATTCATTATGAGGTGAAGAGCCGTACAGTTTATTACCAGCGAGCATGATTAACCATAATTTCAGTGCTCCCCCGGTGTGATCCCAATCAACACCCAGAAGATCAGACCATGTCAGAAACTTCTGATTCTGATAGGAAAATATCTGGTTACGTATAATCAATAAAGTGCATTCGTTATTATAATCAGTCCCATGCAGTTTTTTTTTTTTGTTTTTTTTGTTTGTGCTACAAAGGAAACGCACCTTGTCTGTGTCTGAATGGATTTTCTCTCCTGTTTAAAACTCCTGCACTCGTGTGTCAGATTGCATCGGGACTAACAAAGGAAGTGAATCAGTGTGTTAGCGACCGCATGGTACGGCGTGGAATAAAAGCAGCTGTGGCGGTGATTAAATAATTTTCCTCTGATGACATTGTACTCTAAACTCTGCTGTGTCTAAACAGGCTTTAGGGGGTTTAAATTGGGCTTTGAATAGCGTAATCACGCTTTATCCTTTGATTAAAAACAAAAAGAAGCCACCTACGGCCCGTGACAGCTAACTCCCATCGTTACGGGTCATTTTCTGTTTTTTGTATTTCAGTTTTTTTTTTTTTTTAATTCCGAGCTCTTTGACCTCCCAGAGGCGGACATGTCGGCATGATGAATGTAAAGACATGTTAACGTGTGAGTGTGTTTGACTTTATTTGATTTTTTTCACTCCATATAAGTGCAGACTTCACAGACTTTTGCAGAGGTTTGAAGACAAAGTGCTCCCGCTTCCTGCTCGGCTCTCATGTGGGACATATAAAAAAAAAAAAATTTAAAAAAAAAAAACTGCCAGCAGAACTGGTCGTCCGCACACGAATGCAATTTGTCTCTCATAAATCTTTTTGGTCTCTTATAATAGAGGCGAAATGCAAGTGAGCATCTGGGTCGAAATTCCTCATAAGAGGTGGAAAATTTAGTTTCACCTCGCTGCCGAGACGCTCTCCCGGCCGGAGGATCAATTTATTGAGCAAGCAAATGATCCCTTTCCTTCTTTTTTTTTTTTTCTTTTCTTCGTCTTGTGAGTGTGTTGTGGCACGATAAAGTGAAATTGCTCGGCGGTTGTGTCGTAGACTGTAAATTACAGACTTGGGATAATAGATAGTTTAGCGGGGTGGTGGGTGGGGAGGGGTTTCCGTCGCCTCCTCTGCGCTTTATCGGGAAGTTGGGCAGTCGAATCCCATCTTGTTGTTAAGTAAAGTATTGTTTTCAAGACAAAGTAGATGAATAGACCTGCCTCCATCTTCTACTTATGTGCCGAGCAGAATTGTCTCGCTGATCCCCCACCTCCGAACCTCCCACAGCGAGAGGACGGATCGGTCTGACATGCTTCCGCGCGTCGAGGAACACAAATCCCTCTCTGACGCGTTTATTTGTCCGCCAACAACTCTTGTCATTTAGACTATCCAGCGTTGTGCACATCTTGACCGTAAGTCACCGCAGCCGAGGTAGAGAGGGCTGGTTTGATTTATTTCTGGCGATTAGCATGGAAAAAGGTGTGTTAAAGAGAGGAGGACGGGAAGATAAGGCCTTTTTTTTTTTTTTTTTAATGTGACATTCCAGGCCTGGTTCACTGGTTTTAACTGAAGCCATATAACGGCTCTCTTATAACCTTTACTTTTTTTTATTTTTTTTTTTTTTTTTTACTGTATCGCCATGGCGACTGCTGAGGTAAGCAGTTGATCTCATTAAAAACTAGGGAGATCGGAGCCGACAAACAGTTTGGAAGTTGCCCTTGAGAAACAGAAACGGTAGCCTTGGAACGCCAGCTACAAGTCTCCCGACAAAAGGATGGCAATTTCCGCTTTTATTCAACAGCCCTTTACGGATTTTGTACCCCGCTTCATTAGCATCATAATGAGATCCAGGAGGATACCAGACAATGTGGCAGAGCGGACCTTGATACCCTGAAAGATGAGCCTGCAGTCCAGATTTCTTTTTGGAAGATCCTGAAATCCTTTGCATGCAGTGCAAGGCCAAAGTGCCGCGAATCCTTTAAATTCTAGCAGGATGCTGAGACAAATAATGGGCTGTCGCAAGAAACGTCGCATTTTACATCCAAACACGGTGCTGGCTGTTTAAATATGCATTGTATACACAGATCATGACAATGCTGCTGTCACTTACGCTGAACCGAATCCACGTGTCAGCAACAGGTCACCTGAGGCCCCCCGCTTCTATTCTTTTCATATGTTGGGGCTCTGTGGTGAATTGGAGATGTGAGACATGAAGGAGCTGCACAGTTCAGATTCTTTATCCGTGAGGAGTAAAGAGGAGATGCAGAAAGACTGATGGAAGTTTTTATTCAAAGCAATAGTTTGACGTCTAAGGACAAATTCTCTTATTTGTGTTTTGTTGAGAGTAAGACGAGAATATTACTACCGCTCTTGTGCGTTTCCGTTCGAAGGCTACAAATACAACTCCCTTTTAAAATGTGTTTGTGTGCGTGAAACAAACACAATGCAGTTCGTTAATTAGATCATTTGAGAGGTGCTGGGAGGTTTATTTGTTTCCTTTGGAAAGCTACGTCTTTGCACTCGCTTACGCGGCTGCTGGCTACTTCATTGTGTAAAAGTTTTAAGTGAAGACGCTTTCAAAAATAATCCATAAATAGTTGTTATTTATTAATTACCTTATTACAAGCAGGAACAATCACAAATCCTCCTTTTTGTCTTTTAAACAGCAGAAGAAACAGTCGTGCAAAGTTTTTTAAAAGTCAGGTTGTTCTTTGTGGCTCCGGCCATATGGTTGCAGGTGCATAATTTTGGCTGATCAGATAATATATCATATTACATGATGGACTAGAATCTAAGCACCTGTCTTGGCGTTGTTTTTTTCCTCACAGCTGATAAAATAACTATTAAATAAAAGTAAAAAATGAAATAACTATAAAAATATTAAACCATTCCTTTAAAAAGAAAAAAATATCTGATCCCAGTACCGTGTACATTTTTTTTTGTCTTTCCTTACACTCATTTTCACACAAAGCTTCTTAAGCTTGAATTTAAAATGACCATAAAAATGGCTGTAAAAGAACCTTTTGTGGAGACTTTACTGTGTTAAGTGCCTCAAAATAACCTGTGTTGTGATTTGGTGCTATATTCATAAAATTGAATTGAATTGAATTGAAATTGGTAACTACGTGACATACGAGAGAAAACACGTGGGCAGTAAAATAATTAAGGAAATGGATGATGTTTTAGTTTGAATTTCTCCCAAAAGGTCACATAATATCCTAAAAAAAAACATGAAACATGACGCAATTCTTCAATCTACAATTTGAAGCAGAATTTAAAGGGACATGTGAGGATTTGCTCGAAGCACATTTCTTCATCGCATTAATGCATCGTAAAACAGATTCCCGTGTCGTCGTGTGTGTGTGTGTGTGTGTGTGTGTGTGTGTGTGTGTGATAACAACTAGAATTGTTGTCGCTGGTGTTTACTCTCAGGGTACCGGCATTCGCCACTTGAGCTTTAACTGCTTTGGCAGAGTTTTATCAAAGATGGTTGTCACAGTCAGGGTCAGCTCCCCACAGGAAAGTAAGAGGGGTAATCCTGTTAGAGGTGTTATTATAACCTCTGACAGCTACACACATACTGTGACCATCTCAACTGCAACCATGTCAGCTGAGTCACCGAGCTCCGCATTTTACTAAAGTGCATTTTTGGAGTCAAACTGCGTCCTGCGCACACGCTCTTGTCCTGCCACAACAAATATCACAAGGAGATGGTAACCAGACGTCTCTTGCTCCACATTGTAAATTCAATAAATCTGTCTGGACAGTGGACTCATTGTGAGAAATCAGAGTACATCCAGTTTATAACTCAGACGAGACGTAAATGTCAGTTTGTTTGTCAGAACCGGTTGGATTTACTTTATAAAAAAAAAAAAATAAAAAAAAAATACAAGAGAGAGATTTCAGTATTTTCTACCATGACTGTCGCTGTTGTAATCTGAATAGTAATTATGTTGACAGGCAGTTTACTGCAGTGGATGGATGCCACAGAGATCTCATCAGCTTTGCATAAGAGATGTTTATATAACTGCATGTAACGCTTCAGATACCTTCTGGAAATAACAGCTTGCCTGTAATCAGAGCTTAAAGCTACCTTGACAATATCAACCTACTGGGACTTAAGCGCCGCCTGCTCATTTAATGTTGAGTGACACATAAGGAGCAACATTTTTTTTAAATTTTTTTTTGTGTGTGCGTGCTCTCATGAGCTGTCGATTTAGAAGTAAATGCACTTTACTGACTCTGAGTTTCCAAACTGCTGCATAAATGTGTATCAGAGGGCTGAGTGGAATTGTAAATATTTGATAATCAATAGTCCGTATTTGGACGGCTGTCACATATCATACCCTTCGAAAATGTTTTTTTTTTTCCTGATTGACTGGTTGTCCATCTACAGTGTCAGACTGTCAGACTGTATATAAAAGTGAAAACTGAGGCGAATGCGAAAGTGCCTTAAACAGCGATACAACCGAGGGCCACTAGAAGTTGGCTCCTAAAAACTTTTTTTTTAGGGGTGTGTTTGTTTGATTGACAGGCCTGTGGTGCAGTCAGGTTTCCGCGATAAGGAGACGGGGTTTACTGTCCTCGGGTTTCCAATCAGATTGAGTCAGATTCACCGCTCACTCCGCCCAACTTATCAAGATTTGGTCACTTCTAGGTCCAAATTAGCAAAATGGTGATGGCCAAAATCTGAACTCAAGCCTTTATAACGGCAGTTCAAAATCCAACGGGTGATGTCACGGTTGGTTGCTGCTTGGTCAGGATACAGTAGCTAAAACATGGCTGCAATACGAAAATGTCTTTTTTTTTCATTGTTGTTTTGCATAAGGTACTCTAAGGTGTCCGTATATATATATATATATAAAAAAGAATTTATAAATGTTGAAAATAATCGTTTCTTTAAAGTTATTGATGATAGGAAAATAAAAAATAAAACACGCTAGTAGTGCAAGGTGTTTATTTGCTTGGATGCCCATATGCGGCATATTAAATGCATAATTCAGATAATTAATTTGTGGAATAATATGTTGCTACATATTTCATGTACAAATGAAGTTCAGTGTCTCTTCATGGTCTCTTCATGGTCTCTTAATCAGCTGACTCTGCATTCGGTCGAGTGAATACTGAGCACGGTTTTCTTCATCGTTCCTGTCTTTGGATGAGCGCTGTTCATTTATATAATTGATTCGTGTGGCCCAGACTGCAGCAATAACAGATACATTCATTCTCACAGTGACTGCCTGTTGTTTTGAAACGGCATAAACATGACACAAAGATAAACTGCAATGAGGCTTTTATGAATGGTGATTATCCATTAATGCTTCATTGAAGACAAAGCATGTGTTTGTTATGAATGCCTCTCAAATATGAGGGTGATAAGTTGACTGAGTGGTAAGTCAATTTTACAGGCAGGCTGCGACCTCATTCAATCAGCGAAACTGTGGAATTCAATCAGGCGAAAGACTTTAAGAGGCAAGGATGAGGTTTTAAAAACCGGAGCTTCCACTGGCATTATAGTGTGAAAGGAGCTTTCTATTTCCCAGGAGAGATCTTTAAAAAAAAAAAAAAATGGCACACGTCTACCGACTGAACATAGCTGCAGAGCCGCAGGCTGAAGTCAGCAGCTAAACAGAAACACGCAGTCCAGATATGCCAAATCTGCACGAGCCGACGCTGGCGTGACTCATGAAGACTGACACATCCACCGGCAAGCAACAGATTGTTTGACTTGTGAGTGGGTTTCATACCTTGTACTCTTGTACATCTAATTCCAAGTGGCGCAGCCTCTGAATACAAAGTTGTGTACAATCATTGTACATCTCTATCCACTGCTTTAACAAATTGAGCGATTATTCTGAATGCAGAGCGAGCTCACACTGGCTCAGGCTGGGATAACAGATTGCCTTGGGCCTTTGGACTGAGAGATTGTTATTAAATCCACATTTATAAAACTGTTCGTCTCTCGTCAGAGAGGTTGAGGCATAAAGCCATTTTAATACAACCGACGTGACGTACTGTAAATATGAATGCATTATCTGAAAATCATGCTGACCATGTTCATTTGTTGCTTGGCAACAGTGCTGTTTAAACATGTTCACAAATTACACTACTGAGAAAAGGATAGGTATTAAACTTGTTTTTGACTATTATAAATAATTGATCAATAATTATCGCATTCATAATTTTAGATAACGGTTTATTTTTCTTGATCCACGTAAACAGCGTATGTTTGTGCAACTTGAAATTCCACAGTTATTGACTAAATGCCTGCCCAACATGAGGTAAACGTATAACATGGAGCTAAAATACTTTATGTTATAGTTTCTGCCCATCTGGTAAATAGAGCTTAAAAGTTCTGTCAACATCTCAGCCTCACATCGTAATATGTAACAGCGAAGTGGGTCGGCAGCTCTAAATCTGTGCGATGTCTACATTTGAGACTGGATTGTCAAAAAAAAAAAAAGGAAATCATATAACAGAGTAGAAAGGTAGGTTGGATGGATCACGCTCAGGACGCAGGTGTTCGTGGGAAAGCAAAAATCAATGTGGACTTATTTTACGTAACTTAAGCAATACTTACGTAAGTGACATACTTATTTTAACCCAAACCATCATTCTTTTCTACACTTAACCAAGTAGTTTTGGTGCTTAAAACGAACTAAAAGCTACTATTGTACATTTTGATGTGAGATTGGGTTTGTCGGTATGTGTTGGATGATCAGGTGCAGTACGTTAAGTCCATCAGCCGTACAGACACACAGATGTAGCTCGATGGAGGTAACAACACTGCAAATAGTGTGCGTATGTTTTGTGACAGTTCAGACGCTATTTTTTTTGGTGATATCAATCCTAAATTTAAAATGTCCTTCGCATTTTAATATGGACCCACTTTTAGAAGATGACCGTTAATGTTTTAACGGTCAAAAACGTGTGAATGCAACTTTAACATTTTAAAAAACAATATATATTTTTATATATATATATATACATATATATATATATATATAAACACTTTAAGAATACAGTATATCAGTAATAATGATAGGTTTTATATGGGGTGAAGGCATAATAATCTATTGTCAGTGCTTGTTTTTACCTTGTATGTTGAGCTGCAAAGAAAATAAGACCAAATAAGATCAAATTGTACCTGCAATCCAGAATGAGTCAGTGTGTTCTCTGTCCTCACTTGAGTTCAACAAGATTAGTGTGGTTCCCGGAGCACAGCTCTTGCCATTTCCAGAGCTGAGCATCCAGCTGTCCAACAGAAAACAGGCCAGCTGTGTGTCACCTTGTCTGCTCGGTGTTTTGTCTCGCTGCTCTTGCATGTCTTCAACCAATTGCGTTTGTTCTACTCCACCGACACCGATCATCCCTTCGCACTGACCACTGCTGTTTGAGAGAATTGTTGCCCATTGGGACGTAGAGGAGTCAATGACCTGCAACACGATGCGGGAGTTGTGCCCGGTTGTGATGTTACAGGGACAAGCAGACATCTGACTAGAGGCTGTAGGGACTCTGCTGCCGTGTGCCTGTTCTTGGACGTGGTTTAAAGAAACACAATAACAGTTATTACATTATTACTGTTGTGGTTGTTGTTCCTGCTTATGCTGCTGTTATACTTAATTGCACTTGTTTTTGAGACAATACTTTTATTTGATACCGAAAACAACTGCATCAGCATCAGAGTGTAGGAGAAATTGAACTAATTACCTTGTTGGCATGGAAACTGTTTGGGTCATCACATTGCATTGGATGCTTTGGAGCAAACACTGTTGGCAGTGTTTTGCTCGGCTAACGCTGCCTTAAAATGGGGATGTATTTACCTTGTTCACTGGAACAGTCCATCTGATCGCCCCCCCCCCCCCCCCCCCCCCGTTGGGGTATTAACGACCTTGGAATTTACTGAAAGCTCACAGTTCACAAGTTGTGATATGCTGCTGATTGCAGAAAGAATGAAAATGTTGATGTTCCCTTCGGCCTCATCTTTCCTCTCTGCTGTTACGCCTTTGCGTTACGTTACCTTGCCGCTGGCTTGCTAAATTGGTAAGGCCCAAGTCCACCGAAGCGTTTTTCCCTCTTTTTTTTTTTTTGAAATCGTTGTTAACGGCAGCACCGCGTTTTTCCAAATGCCAGCTGCGTAATAAGGCTTCGTAAGTTTGAGCGTTTTTTTTTTTTACTGGATGCCGAGACATGTTCAATTTAGGGTGAAATGCGGCGCTCGTCACTGTTACTTTTTTTCCACATCTTTCTCACCTCTGCACGCACCTCGAACAAAGGAAGGAGACGCTCCTCCGAGCTTATAGCCTCCCGGTCATTTTTTTTTTGTTGTTTTTGTTTTTGCCTTTCCTTGAAATGAAAGGTCCAATTTCCCGGAACAACACTTCAAACTGCGTCCCGCTCATATGAAAGTACTCATTCAACCGGGCTCCGTCAAACTTCAGCTCCTAATGATTGCACTCGCCGAGTTTTTGACCCAGCAAAGGAAATCTCATGAACCCGCGTAGACCAGAGGGCCCATCCTTTCTCCTCAAGAGCTTTAGACTTCCCTTCATCCGGAGGAAGAGCCATAGCAATTACTCGACTCGTTTGCTGACATTTTTGCAGTCAGTATTTGTTGATCACACAAAACATCGATTAAAATTAGGTACTTTCAACACGTAAATTAACCGTTACTTTCGCGGATATTCGGTATCGTAGGAACCAGCTAGAAAAAAAAAAAAAAAAAAAAAAAAATACCCGCTTTGGTAGCCCCCGTGGTTTGTTGTTGCCTAGCAGCAGTTTTCTCATGACTTGAACGGCGAGCACACCACATACACGACTTCCCATGTCGCAACCGTGAGCTCACGCGTTCCATTTGAAAGCTGCATAAACGTAGCTCGATGCTAAAGAGAGAGTGGGCTGTGTTGTTACTCATCACAATCTGGTTAATGAGAAATCGCTCAGTTCGTTTACTTTGCCCGTTAGGCTAATCTAAATATTCATTTTGAAGTTTTCCCATCGAGTCGATTGAACTGAGCCTCGACTCCGACCAGATTGTCTGAGTCACGTCGGTATCTACCCGCCCCAAAGCCAATTCAATTCAGCTCTCATTATAATTTCTAACGCAGAAAAATAAAACTGCTGTTCTGAAAAAAAACAAAATACCTGGTGATTGGCGGTGCTGAAAACAGACAGTGCTGCTGCCCTTGCTTGCCTGGTAATGTCATTGTCATGGTTGTGGACCGGTGAGTCTTCATCAAGATGAATGGGTGAAATAATTCATGTTGACAAATGCGATCGCTCATGCGGTGTTCATGAAACGAGCCTGTATTTGATTCGCATATTGTTCATTACAATGCGGCCTAATAACTAATACATGCTTTGTATGAGAAGATTGTGTCGTTGGAAACGTGTCGCTTAACAAAATGCTGTCCCCGACACACAACATAACATCTGCAAGAAGGGTGTGAGGCAGCACCAGCAATGATCGTTGAAACCGAAGCTGTTTAGCATGTGTAGCAGTTACAGTGCATTTGCAGAGGACATTTGTTCCGTCATCCTTGGCGTTATTCTACCTTGCCCGTGCATGAAAATGAAATAAAAGTGCAGGAATCAGTCTGCGAGCAGCGATAACAATGCCGCTCGCTGGTTTTTACTGTGCCGTGTGGGAATATTCCGCCGCTGAACTTCCAGTGAACTGGAACACTTGTTGGCACTGGGACGCCTTCAAATATGCCAGACTCCCCCAGGCAGTTCACTACCTACTGAACTACTCCGAGACACATCCCGCATGACTTCAACCGACCGTGATTTTTCTTGGACTGTTGAGACGCAGAGGTAATGAAACAGACACTTTATAAAGGAACGCCTGTCAGCTTAAAGAGCCACCGGTGGGTTTGGATGAGCCCAGCGTCTTCCCTTACGGTGTGTGAGCAGCCGCAACGATCATCCCTACACGTTTTCACCTTGTACTGTGGACTGCACCACCCTGAATCCCAACCGTTCCCCGTCCCCCCCCCCCCCACCTCACACACACACACACCTCCCGTGTTGGAAATTGAACATGGCACGATAGCCACGGTGCTGGGATGGAAGAGGAGAGTTAAAAAAAAAAAATTAAAATAAAAAGGAGGTAGCGAATAACAGGGACGATTTAACAGATAGGGTGTGTGTGTGTGGGGTGGGGGGTGGGTGGTGGGTGGGGGGGAGGGGGTGTCAGGTGCGTGTTGAGAAGATATCACGGGGAGGGGAGCTGTGTTTGCATGGTAATCCAGTAGAGCCGATAGAACGTGGCTCAGCTCGGAAAATCCTCTCTCTCCTCTGGAAGAGATTGCTTCAGGCCAGGCGAGCTACCAGCCAGGACTTTGGAGATAAAGCTGTGTCTTCGCGTACATGTGCAAGCCCGTGTTTTATACATACCTAAGTACACGGTTGTTGCGAGTGTGCTTTTTTTTTTTTTTTTTGTACCGCATGGCATGTGTGCGTGCTATTTATTTGTGTGTGTGCGTAAGAGACAGCATCCAGACCGGATATTGTTGCTCATATCAGTGGCCAGCCAGTAGCTTTGGTTGACGGAGGTGGGTTAGGGTGAGGGAGGGAGGTGATGCATGGTTGCTTCGCTGTCCCCTCAGCCCTGGGTTTTGGCAGCCCATCAGAGCCGAGCAGATAAGGCCTCACACATGCTTCATGTTTGGTGAACTGGCAGTGGAGCTGCTCAGAGACAGATGCTGTGGCCCGGTGGGAGGAGTGGACATCGCACTTTTCCATCTCCTGTCATTCTCCATTTCCTACGGCAGGATGCTGATTTACACTGGAGTCGCAGTATCATAATTTGTATGAATAATGCATCGCTCCCTTTTCCTATCGCTACCCTCGCTCTGTATCGTTCTGACAAATACTGCACCGGGAAGGAAATCAAACTCCGACAACAGCAGCAAGGTTAAGTTGCACACGCATTCCAGGAGTACAAATTGAATGCGTGCCAGACTCCGCCATTAAAACTAATGGCTTTAATTACTTACTTTGTAATAGTGAGAGTGCAGCACCATCATTTTGTAACAAATGCTGAAATTAATGAAAGTATCGTATATATGAGACAGTCTGAAGAATTAAAAAGTCACCTGGTCTAACTGAGGAGAATCACAACCTTTTTGATTTCATGCTGCGCTGTCAAGATAACATATCTTGAGAGCGCAACATGAAATCAGACCAATTATAAGAAAGCAAAATCTTTTTTCTGTTCTCCATTTTTTTTAAAGTCACCCTTTGGGGTGGGGGAAGACGTCCCTTTCCAAGACCAAAGAAGGGGGTCAGGTCAGGATTGTAACGGCCGCGGGTGTTTTGCTCTGTAAATTCGTACCCCGGGGTCAGACTGTCAAAACCGAGTTCAACCGTGATGTTCTGAGGCATCCGAGGGAAAATATTCGGCGCGAGCAACCTGAGCTGTGTTGGGGTGGCACTTGTGTTTTCCAACGTGACAACACGACTGCTCCCCATGCGCCGAAAAAGCACAAGTTTCCCACCCTTTAACAATACAGTTGTCGCCCCCCTGTGATTTCTAAATTACAGCATGTATATATATTAATGTACATGTAATATATTATATAGCAATAAATCAACTGTTTGCATGCACAGAAGGTAATTAAAAAATGTATATTACAGCCTCAGAATTGATTGCGGTGCACCGGTGACAAAACTCGCACCTACAACAGCTGCGGTTTGGTTCCTGGTAGGTGGACTTGGTTAGTCATGCATTCCAATCAATACAAATGTTTGTGGGTGGGAAGCCAGCGGGGGATTACATCTTTGTTTCTACACTGGTCGGTTGGGTGATTTTGGAGGTGGTGGCTTCGGGGGGCTGCCAGAAACGTTACACTCCACTGGTGAAGCTTTTTCGCTGGCAGTTGAAACGACACCGCTGCTGAAGCCATGTTAATCAGGGGACCTGCACGGGATGTGTGTCTGCAGCAACAAACACTGACTGTACAAGGGGAATTGGTTCAAAATCAGGAGGAATAAAGGGATTAAATAAAAGCCCAGATACAGAGCGTCCAGTTCTCTGGACAACAGAATTCCCAACGTGATACTGTCTTCCATTAGCTGAGCACAGAAACACGGGAACATGTTCTTTGTTATTACTGCAGTGTTTCATTACAAACCTGTGGGCATGAAGTTAATAGAAAAAAAGAGACTCTGAACTGTCCACTCACATATTGGTTCCACCTTTAGAGGCAGTATGTTGTTCTGCTCTGAGTTGTTTGTCAATGTTACAGCCATATGAGCATCACCAGAATATACAGAGAGAATACAGTACAATTGACCTTGAAGTGCTGAGAATGATGTATTGCTCCTTGCTGTTAATGCATTTAATGTGACGCATATTAAAACCTATTTTATATTTTGTATTATTCATTCATTACCAAAGCTGCAGCCCTTATCATTAATGAGGACGCTTAGATTTTCTTGTTTGTTTGGCTTTTGTATCTCCAACAGAAACTATTTAGTTATGCAAACATGCCTGGGGTCTAAAACAACAAAATTAAACACCGTTGACATCTCCCCCCCCTGACACCATAAAGAGAAACACTTAACTTGTAAGGATTTCATATTGATCTTGCGATCATTTCCAAGGTACCGACACACTCGTGTACAGCTTTACCTGTGAGGATACGTTCAAAGGAGCTAGACTCGAGCATTGAATTATTCTTTCTATTTTTATTTTTTTGAAATGTACATATTTATCATAAATCAAAGCAATGTTAAGAGAATTCACTGTTAAATTTTGTTTGGACAAATCCCCAATTATCCGGCCTATTAGCCAGTCATGCTGCTAATGAGTTGCTTCAACATAAAACATAACAACTAGTAATTTTTCCCATTTTCATTCTTAAATATGGTAACTTTTTGTGACTCGTGGATTTGGATAAACACTAACAAATTAGTAACTTTTATTGAAATTATTCACGAACAATGCGGGCGTTCAGTCCATTTAAGATTTGCAAACTGTTTGTATATAATGTAATCCCCTGGATGAATGCTGCTGTTTCTCCGCGGACCTCATCAAATTGATGAGCTGGAGAAATGTCAAGAGCTGAACTGGATACTGACTGACGCAAATGTCCTTGACATTATTCCGATCCCTGTATCATTTAAAGTAACCTGCAACCTATTTAAATCAGTGGGCTAATTTGGGCCAGTGTCAGTTTAGCTGCCCTGTCATTGTTTCGGTTTAGCCAGCAGTTATTGCCATCTCTGTGACACTTCATTACCACCTAATTAGTATTCCGGATTAATTGGCCATCTTGTTAACTGTAACCTCTAAATATTATGATAAAGCTGCTGAGCAATTAAAATGAGGTGGGTTAGAGGCTGTGGAGCTACAGCAGCGAGGAGGGTAAACTCAGTTTGTCCTCAGTGGGAAGAGATGCTGGAGGATTTCTCCGGTCAAAAATGGGACAGTAACTCTTAATTCGCTGCTTTTTGCAGGCTGCAAAAAGCAGCGAAAATGCACAGTTGCTCATGAAGGAAATGATTTGTATGGTAACTCATTGTTTAATGGCAAAACATTTATTTAAACACCCAACTTCTTAAACGGTTACATGGCTACTTTTTCTTGCACATGCTGTTCCATATGTGTTTAATTGTTATCTTTAATTGAATTTTAAACCTGGTCTCACACCCGCCAGTTGTCCACTAAAGATAACCGTGTCAGTGTCATGTTTTGACTCGTGTAGGCGTGAGCAGTAACGTTAGTTTAGGCACCAAAAATAGTTGCATGGTGTTTATTTTGAAATTACATGCCCATTTAGACTGTTGTCTTAATGTTGCATTAACTTGTAGGGTTCAACTCAATAAGGGGGCAAATGCTTTAAGCCATGTGTCAAACTTACAGTACTTGGATTTTTATTACTGAGGAGGTTTTAGGTTGAATAGTGTTTTCAAATACAGGTTGGGTTCATTTTCAGAAAGATACTAACTTACGTATATCGTTTGTTGAACTGAAGAAGCCTTTAAAATAAAAGACGGAAAGTCGTGAAGAAACTCGATCAAATCTAGTAGCACTTAAACTCAGATGACCTGAATGATTGAGAATCTTCACAGATGGAAATGGTTGGCCTTAACCTTTTAATCTTTAATCTGCACCAACCATTGTCTGTCACTGTGGCCCAACAACTCTTTGATTTATCTGTCCGGAGCACATTATTCCAAAAGGCCTGGTCTTTCCTCACATGTTCACTGGCAAGCGTTAGTTTTGCTCGAGTATTCTTTTTGGACAGCAGTCGCTTTTTTCTGGCACATCTCCCATGCGGGTCAAATTTATGCACTCTCTTTCTGATAGCAGACACATGCACTTTGACAGCAGGCGTTGCAAGAGTTACCTGCAGATCCTATGATTAAATTTGGAGGTTCTTGGAGACTCGTTTTCGCATCAAACGCTCCGCTCTTGGACTGAATTTGCCGGGGCATACAGAATTGAACAAATTCACAGTCCTTTGAAATCTGCAGCCCTTGTGCATGATTTGCCTTACAATAATTTATTTCAAATGATTTTTTAAAGATCTCAATCTCAAGACTCAAAGGGTTCACAAACTTTTTTTGAAAGGTTTTAGACAGCCCCTTCGATCTTACCATGATGACAGTTTTGGAGCTGCACTTACTTTTTCCATGTGACTGATCTACTTTTTATTATTTACTTAAAGTATGAAAATGACGACAAAATGTCAATTTTACAGGCCATCTGTTTGAGATTAACACCTTTACCTGTCGGCACAGTTTCATATAGGATCAAATGTTTGGTTGGCCACATGTGCTGTCCACATGGGATGCACTTACTTTTTTCTTTTGACTGTATGCTTCCAAATATCAGGGGAGGGGTCTGACGTCTTGTTTTTGGCAGTATTCACTGTGACCCTAATCTTGGGGGAGAAATTGATTAATCTCAGTGTGTAGAAGAGGCAGTTTCTATGTTTGCTAACTAAATGTGATTTAAGAAGGGTTTTTCTATTACATTTAAAAAATATATATATTTTTATGTTAAAGGGGCTGAAATGAATGTGTTAAAATATTCTCGTATCAGTAGAAAAATGAAAGACTGCCTCGTTGCATGTCACAGTTTCTCAGAAGCTTTAAATCCAGCAGCTGAAGGTCAGATTTACAAGCTTGATTTGTATAACAAGAGGCAGTCGGTCAGTAAATCAGGTCAGTGGACATAATCCAATATAATCCACTCTAATCTCAGAGTACTCATAGTGGGAGATTACCTTAGTGATTCATCTTAATTGCTATGTTAAAATCCTGATTTGGCTGCATATGATTTATAACTGAAATAAACAGACTGCGATGTGTCCTGAAATTGTGGTGACAGTTTGTGTGAGTCACTCTGGAGCCACGTGTTTAATTTTAATAAAGTATAAAAATCCTTAAATAAAAATCTAGCCATTAAGAACCGAAATAAAACATTTGTTCTTATGGTTGAGTTGCTATTTACAGCATGATTTTACTGGTTAAGTAGTCGACGATCACTGCAGTTAAACGTGCAACGAGACCAGACAGATGCATTGTGGCAAATAAAACCACCAACTGAGAGCAATTTTATCAAAATGAGACCAAAATAACCCAATAATCCCTGACAGAAAATACCCACTAATCTGAGCAAACAGAAAACAAAACAAAAGGATTCAGACCACAACACACCGCTGCAGTCTGTGCGCACCCCACCCAGAGTCCTCCATCAACCACACACAACCAGAGAGCAGGTAGAAAGTACTAGAATGATAAAGTATTCCTCCCCCGGCAGTGGTGCGTATCAATATCAATACAGAAATGTAAAAAAAATATTCCATCACAAGTTGAGGTTTTGCATGAAAAATCCTACCTGAACACTAAAATATTAGCCGGAAAATATAGTAAATGTTCTGGTATGGTCCCGCTGACTGATATGTTATGATGTATGACATCATTATATTATTAATACTGAAGCATCAGTTTGTGAGCAGCATGTTACTGTTGTAGCTGCTGCAGGTGGTGCTCATTTAAACTACTTTATATACAGTTGTATATACAGGGACAGCAGATAAATCTGAGGGGGTCATAAGATGATTACTGGGAGAGGAAAGAAGAAAAAGCAAAGTAGTTATACAAAAATCAATTTTCAGTTTTTCTGACTTTGATTTTTGAAGAGATATTGGATCATTTGAGCTTTTATTGAAATAAGACCATGTGAAAAGTGTAGAACGTTTAACAACGTCATATGTCATATTTTAAAAGCTTTTAAACTGTACCGTGGGTATCTCGGAAGGTTTGTTGGTTCAACTAGCTACACCCATGAGATAGGAATAGTTTTGGGTATTAAAGACCAGATGTTCTCTCGCTTGCTGGTCAGACTGCACGACTTCTACATGATTTAATAATTCATTAGTCAACTTGTGGTACTCTAAACGCTACCATACGTTTATTCTGCTGATACTTCAATAAACCAAACTGTTATTTATAGCTGGTGTTTGTATATGTGCACTTGTGCAATTGCATTAAGCCTGCAATTTTTTTTTTGTAACATAACGACATTAAAGGCTCTGACTCATTCCGCTGCAACTAGCATTAAGTCTGCTTCATTTAATTGACTATATGTGCAGCAGAATATTGAAACCGCCATAATGGCCTAGTGCGAGGTCTGATTTTGCCACACTAGCAGAGTTTATTCAGATTCAATCACTCTGCAACACAGTCCCGATGAAAACGAAAAGTCTGCAAACTCCAGATTTCATCCAATGTCAACGTTTTTTTGTGTGCCTTCTGTCAACAATGCAATTTTAGGTTATCTTCACACCAGCATATCTCAAGGAAAGCAATCATTTTAAATTATTTATGTTACTCTCTGATGTTGGAAGGTAAAGAGCTGACATTATCTCTTAGAGATGGAGAGGTTCAAATATATAACATATTACATCAATTAAAACCACCAAGTTTTGAGGGAGTCTACTGTAGGATTTCAAAAGTGAAATTATGCACAGATTCTTTTTAATTAAGGGGAGAGCAGAATTTGGAATTGCAAACACTCAAAAAAAAAAAAACAGTTAGAAGAATTATTTTCAAAAAGCTCCCAATGAAACCAAGGTTGTTCAATTATTAATTATTAGCCATGCTAGAAATAAAAAAAAAAAAATCTAAAGTTAACCACAACTAAAATATCAGTAAAATAAGAAAAGGATGAACTAAAATGATTTAAAAGTGGAAAAACAATCCAAAATGTCTGAA
Organism: Brachyistius frenatus; assembly: GCF_029030835.1. Taxonomy (NCBI): domain Eukaryota; kingdom Metazoa; phylum Chordata; class Actinopteri; family Embiotocidae; genus Brachyistius; species Brachyistius frenatus. Next base: position 1,777,215 of record NW_027210655.1, read on the forward strand.
GCGGGAAAAAAAAAAAAAAAAGAGGGAAACATTGGGTAATTACAGTGTTCACCATCTGGCGTTTCAACTCCAACTAGCAGGAACTCCTCGCGACCCTCGTCCTCGCTGGGCCACCGTGGGCAGAGCTCGGGGGAAGCTTCTCAATCTGTGTTTAAACCGCAGCGCTCCGGGCCCTTTTTCCCTCTAGCTGCCCGTGTCATGTTCCCAGGTGTGCGTCGTCCTTCTTTTCTCTCCTGATTCTTCTGGTCAGTGTGCTCTCCGTCGCTCCCGTGGCGTGTTGCTCTTGCGCCTCGCTGCTTCGCCCTCCGTATCCATCAACCTGGAGGGGAGCTTACCACGGTACGCCGTGTTTTTGTTCTCTCTCTCTCTCTAGGAAAACACAACTCAGAAATGGATGGAAATACCACCGCAAAAAAATATGTCGGCAATTTATTAAACACTTTTTTTTCTAGTGCTTAAAAATGGACATAGTCTCAGGGTCTGAACAGTGAAGCGAATGTTGAATTGCCTTAAAGTGAAATAACCCTTCAGGCCACCAGAGACTGGCTCCCCCCACCCCAAAAAAAAAAACAACAGACTCCAACAGACTCCTATTAACAACCCCAACTTGTGTCATTAAATCCCAGGCAACATTTTTTTCCCCTCAAGTCCTTATGGTGTCATTTGCTAAATTCACTCCCAATTAGTGCTCTGTTGGTTCTTCTGAAAAATAATTCCAGAATTAATTCCATGTAAGGCCTCAAAGAGAAGTATGTTTGAGGGCGTGTCTGTATTGATTGACAAGGCTGAGGAGCAGTCAGGTCCCTTTTAAAAGTGGGCGAGGCGTAGTGGTTCTCGTGTTCCCAATCGGATCGAGTCAGATCCACGGCCCGTCCCACCTCAGCTCGTCCAAGTATGGTCACTTCTGGCTCCATAAAAACCAAGATGGCGGCGGCTGAAATGCCAGACTCGAGGCATCGAAATAGTAGTTCACAAACCAACGGGTGACGTCATGGAGGGTTTCCGCTTGGTCAATCCCAACTTGTAGAACTGAGCGGTCAATTTTCCACTCAAGGATGTGATGTGTTCGTCTGTGGTAGTTGAGGAAGTGCTACTTTTGAAATATATAACTCACTGAGGTGACCAGCCAGCAACTGAATGGCAGAAAGTTTTTTGTGATTTGGCAGCGAGGTCACAGCCGACTTTTCTCCTGTGACCTATATAAGGGGCAAACTGATGGATGCATCCCTGTTGATGGTGGTTGGTGGGGAGATACTTGCATGATGAGAGCAGTCGGTGGCAAGCTGCCTCTGAGGAAGTCACACCGCATCCATCTCCTGGAGATGGATGGTGTGTCACAGCTCTCCCAACACTTCAATCCACCGCTGAGTGGCGAGGATGTGCAGCCGAGGCCAGACGGCTGAATGATTGTGGTGTGTGCGGGATTCTTTGGGCATTTTCAAACCTTTAAGTTTTTTTTTTTTTTCGATCCGGACAAAAGTAAGAAAAATATACATTGTTGAAGTGCAGTTTATATTCACCCTAACATCGAACGGGTAACTGTTTGGACGTCACCACGCTGGTGTTGTTATCCTGCGCCACTAGCCCCCGAAAATACAAGTCTGCGTAACTTGGTGCTGTATATGGAGTGTGGTTGTTACTGGGTAAAGGCTAACCGACGGGTTCCCTGGTGTACACTTATTGGCAATGCCCTTAACCTAAGGCCCACAACACATTGCCTACGTGGCGTGTGCGTTACCTTTGACCTATTTTTTCCACTCGTGTCACTCGCGGTTTCCAGCTAAATTATACAGGGAAACAATCTGTTGTATCATTTGTACTGTATAATAATAATAATAGCAAAAACCCATTGTAGGCTCTAATTATATCATGAAGACACTTTACCAGGTGGCGGGTGTAGTTTTCCTCGCTACTCCCTCCCTCTCTCTCTGTATCACCCCTTTTGTCTCTGTGTGTGTCTGTGTGTCTCGCTATGAACGTGGGTAAACAAAAATCACGTGGCTGCTGTTCGGTTTCAACTCATCAATTGTCGGACCTCAGAAATACTATACTGATGGTCTTTATCAAAGAGAAACGTATTGATTCAAAGGAAGGACCTGCGGCCGTAAGTACCGCAGCTGACACGCAGCCGGTACGTACGTGTACACACACACACACACACACACACACACACACACACACACACACACACGCACCAAGAAAGCCACAGTTAAGATACACATCAGAAGTAACGCACGTGCCAAGCAGGTAGTGTGTTCAAGGCCGTAGATAATGCCTGCTGAACTTTAGACAGCAATGAGTGACATTAAGGGCTGAAAACAAGATGTAAGAGTCCACAAATTATAATCAACACAATTTCATTCAGAAATGTCAGCGGAGAGACGACCGAAATCCAGTCAGTGCTGAACATGTTGTACCTACAAACTACCGATGTCACTCCCGCACCACTGTTACCATAACAGAAAAGGAGAATTTAAATCAAGCGGCCTCCAATCTTAATGAACTCTTCGTATCGTAGCAGCGACGTCGTCGTACAGTGCACCTCCACGTAGTTGATATCTGGGTAATTTATCTCGGACGCCAACCAATTTCATGGAAAGTCTTCACCTGTGAGTCCTCTCTTACTTGAGATGATTTGAAAAGATTTTGAAAAAGATTCACCTGAAGATATGATTATGACTCATGACTAGTTTTTTTACGTTCACGCTGACAAAATCAACAGAAAGTCCCAAAGCCAAAAGCTCACTTTATTTAGTCAATCTGAGTTCATTACCTCGGAAGCATGTTCCATTTCTCTTAGGGCGACGAGGCTACCATACGAACGCTCATCCTAATGCGTTTCTCCCCACCTCAGTGATTTTGCTGTATGAACCATTGTCCCCCCCCCCCCCCACGGGTGTTAAGGTGTGTGCGGTGCAAAATGGAGACCTAATTGGAAATGATCGCTGACAGAAGCTTGAGCCGCAGGGTCCCTTAATGATCCAGGCAGCGCTTGGATCAGAGAGAACTCCCTCACCCCCACCCCACCCCCCACCACTCCCACCCACACACCTACCTGTGAAAGTAATTTGGAGCAGATGACAGCAGCGCGAGCCCCGTTGTGGGACCGAGGGGTTGCAACCATGTGGTGCTCAAAGTGTTACCGAGTGGGCGAGAGGGTTAGGCGAAGAGGGAAAACGCAGAAGGAAGCGAAGCCTTTTTGACAGATGAAAGCCGCCTGAAAATTGAACTGGTGGCCGCTCTGATGTTATGAAAGAAAATGTTGCCCAGTTTTGAAGTGGGATTTTAGGAACATCGTCTAATAGCAGGAGACAAACTTCATGTGCGGGTAGCAAATTTTTTTTAGATGCTCCAATTTTGCACCTAAATATTACACCAAGACACTCACTCCATCTTCTTTCTACGAGATACGTATGACTCATCTGCAATGATTGTCTTTTGTTTACAGGTTTAACAATAGGTCACAAGCGTTAAATGCCACACATTATAATTGCATGCTAAATTAAATCGATGTCATTTTCCACAGGAAACTTGCTCTTGGCCAAATATACCTGTAAACAAAAGTTGATTACATTTTACAAATTACAATTACAAATTAAGCATTTTTGATTGCAGCAATCACAAAAAAAAACTCTGGAGGGACTGTGTAGTGCTGTCTTAAATAGCATAAATACACTTATGCACACGAAATAGCTTATGAAAGTATATATGCGAATTGAGACTGCCAATGACACACAGGTCAGCCTGATCGGGTGGGTCAGACAGTCATACTGGCATGGAGCACAAAAGGCGAGAAAGTGAAGAATCTCAAACAATCTCAAAAGGATTTACACAAACTAAATAAGAAACAATGAGTAAAAAAAAAACTGCACAATGAAAACAATTGTTAAAAATGGGAAAGTAACTGCGAAGTATGTGACCTCTTATAGTCTCAAAATGTCTTGGTGTCAGAAAAATGTCACCGTAAAGACACTAACCTTTTGAGAGCATTTTCTTTTCTTATATCTACGCTAAAGACAAAAAAAAAAGACACTCCAGGCAACTTTTTCCAGCCATCTTAACTTATTGTCAAATGACTAAAGAGGACCTTGTCAAGTGAAATCCCGACCCAGGTCTTCAATATCGCTCTGTGTGCCGAGAGAGACATTTTGACAGACAAGCCCTGGAGCTAAATCACTGAAGATGGGCTCGTCCAACCAGTGCCATTTCCTTGTCGCCTCAGGTCTTAGGATGCCAGAGCTTGAAATCTCCCTCCAGTCTACGGGGCTGGGCTGAATCGAACAGCGCCCGAGTCAATACAGCTATCCATCATGCGAAGGGAACTGACAAGGTGACACTTTAATGAAGCAACTGAAAGTTTCTCATGAGCTCTTCGGTTGTCGAATGATGAAGAACGATGTTACGTTTTCATCACCTTGCAAAAACAATGCAAAAACAAAACAAAAAAACGTGCAAGGGAAAATTCTGTGAAAACTGCAGATGGTTGCTGTTCACAATTGCCAACATATGTTTTTTAAGCTATTATTGATTTTCATCCCAAATCAAATTAACATTCAGCAAAGATGGTAAGAGCAGCAACTCAAATGAAGCACGAATAACGACTTCAATTTTTTTTTTTTACTTCTTACTTGTTGACAAATGTTTGGAGTTAGTTGGAGAAATCTGTGTGTGCTGCAACTTTCACTAACTCAGAGCCATCTGGCACTCGGCCCCTTTCAGACTGCACTGCTTTCATGTTGAAATCGAGATCCTTTGGCAAGCCAGAAAGACATCCTCACCATTTTCTCTTTTGGAGAAAGTAGTAGCCCATCACTCTCTCCCAGTCTTTTGATTTCTGAACACAGAGCCGTCATCTGTTCTCTCCCTGCATCGGGTTTATTCTGTTTTTTAGTAGAGCCTGCTGACTAGCCGCCTGTTAACTAGCGTCATTGTTGGCACAGTAAAAAAGAAAACAGAGTACACCTTCAAACCTGAAACGTCTGACAAAATAAGTAAAATTTTCCGTGTTTAATCTTTGCCAGTTACTACGTTTTGCCATCATTGTACAGCCGTTTTTTTTTTTATTATTATCACAAAGCCCCTTGCACTCTTATTCCAGTGTGTACGATAACGTGATTCCCTCGCTTCCTAAAAATGGAAACAAAAGAACATCATCAGTGCAGTTATGCAGTGGGTCTGCGGTGGTATTATAAGAAGGTACAGCCACCTTCTTCCATGACTCACAGCAGATGGCATTTTGGTTCTCTGTCATGTCATTTCTGCAGTGAATCTGCAGTCGGGCAACAGCATTGGTGTCCATACGGTTCATATTAGGGCGTAGATATGTTGGTCCAGCTCAGAGTAACAGTGCAGAAAGGGAACATGGGTTCATGCTTTTTAGATGTTATTTTAATGTCTTGATTCGAACCAATTAAGCCAAGGAGGTTAAACAGATGGAAGCGCTAAATCGCCCGCTGCATTTAGGGCACGTATTACCTTCCTTCAGGAGTCTCGAGTGAAAGTTCCACGTTGCTACATTAAAGAGAAATGGGTCATGTGTGCTTCAGGGGAGGTCTAGAGGGATTTTGGTGGTAATAAATTAATCAGTTCTCACGACACCACTGACCCCAAAGTAAAAACTATGGCCGAAGCTTTATATGTGTCTGTAATTCTGACCCTCAGTGGATGTCCTTGATTTTTTTTTTTTCATTGTTAGGGAGCGCATAGGATATTATTTGTTTTTTGATTCCCTTCTTTTTTAGGGCCCGAGCACCGATGGTGCGAAAGCCCTATTGTTGTTGAAGCGATTATTATTATTCTCCGTAAACAAGGGGAAAAAAATTCCCCTCGGGGATTAATAAAGTAACTACCTAACCTAACCTAACCTAACCTAACTGCATTTTTGGAGGCTTTATCATACTCCAAAACTCATGAAAGTTAGTACACGCGTCTCTCCCGGCGAAAAATTTCATATTTTAGTAGAGTCGCGAGTGGCCGTGGCCAAAAGGGGGCTGTTTAGGACCAACTTGAAATTTATTCTGTGGTCTACGACTTTTTGTTTTTCACATTTCGGACGACATGCTATAGCATGAAATTCTTTTCATAATTTGGCTGAAATAGTATGGCTTTTCTTTTCATATTTGACATGCCATAGTAACACTTTTTTTTTTTTAATCATATTTCAGATGACATGCTGTAGTATGAGTGGTGCAGTGGTTAGAGCAGTTCCCTCACAGCGAGAAGTAACTGAGTTCGATCCCCACTTGAGGCATGCATGTCAGTTCAGAAAAATGTCATACTCCAAAAAGTGATACAAAATTCATACTGTATGTTGTCCAAAATATTTAAAAAACAAAAAAAAAGTCATGCTATAACATGTTGTTGAAAAACTGATTAAAAAAAAAACATCTCGTCCAAAAAGTGACCCCAAATTAATTTTTGTATATGGTATAGCCAGGGTGATGCGGCTAAGTTTGATGTTTAGGGTCAAACGATGCTCCAAACCTCACGAAACTTGCATCAGGCACCAGTTTTTGACGATGTTAAAGCCACCAAAAAAAGGCAATTTTTTTTTTTAAAGAAGAATAAGGAACGAGATAAAGAAAAAAAAATTAAAACTGCAAGGGGGAATATGCCGACCCTCGCGCGCTGCACGTCGGGGAGCCGGCGGACTTGACCCGCCGGATCCCCGACGTGCAGCGTGCAAAGGCTGCATATCACTGCTTGCAATTTTTTTTTAAAATTCTCTATCTCATACACTCTACACATTAATTAATTTTAATGTGTTTGCCGTGTTTTCCATTTGATGCTAGGTTACACTTGACTGATTGGTGTTTATAATCACGGCAGATTAAAGCGCTGAGTGCCCATAAGTTTCCCTGCAGAGGAAATAAAGTATGTACATCAAATCAATCGCATTACACGCATCACATAACAACATGCAGGTTTGAAATAAAAAGAAATCTGGTACATAAAACATCAGAAAGAGTCAGAAAGAGACAGCAGTTCATTCTGCTTGTGATTTGCATAAAACTTTGCAGACTTTAATTAACATGTAATATCATTAATGTATTCTGTTATTCTGTAATGTATAAACTTTAAATATGATTTAAGGCCCCCAAACAGTATTCCTGTTAAATAAACTCAAGCTCATGCATTAAAATCACATTCACTTTGTATAGCATGCCGTCCAAATTCTGAAAAAAAAAAGTCATCCAAAATATGATTAAAAAAAAAGTCATACTATAGCATGTCATCCAAATTATGAAAAGAAAGTCATACTTTAGCATGTCGTCCCAAATATGAAACGAAAGGGCTGCAGTTTAGGGGGCGCTAGTGAGCTATTTTGCCACGCCCACTCGCGAAACCACTAAAATACATACATTTTCATTAGGAGTGTGTCAACTTTCATGAGTTTTTGAGTATGTTAAAGCCACCAAATAGGCAATATACTTTTGAGGAGAATAATAATAATTCCTCGAATAACAATAAGGCTTTCGCACCATTGGTGTTCGGGCCCTAACTCGCTGACTTGAGGTAATTCTTCTCTCCAAATGTATACTACTGCCTGTAATAAGCTAAAAAGCAATCCAAAAAAATGTCAAATTTCAGGTTCAGAGTTTTGTTATACGCTGTATAAAAAGTGATGCACTGTGTCGAATATATTTAGTCAGAAAAATAATTTGAACTGAGACCAATACTAAAGTTATTGGTTTTAATATACCCAGAGATACTTTTATGACACTCAATGTTTTTGAGTCCGAGCTCCGCTCATGCAAAGCAGCAAATGTAGTAAACCTCAGTTAGTGAGATACGGCGGCTCTGAATCCGGTTACATGCGTTTGCCTCAGAAGCAGCTGATCTGCAGCAATCTGGAAGAAGAGCGTACTCCTCTGTATCAAGTACTTTAGACAAATCAATAAACACAAACCAGAAACGGCAATGCAATTCCCCCCTTCTATCCTGGGAACAGAGTGTGCCATTTAATAAATAAATGAGCAGTGTGCCGAATCATTTTTCATCTTAGGTACAAGAACACAGTCAGTAGTTCAGTGTCACTAATCAATAAACAGTGCATTTATCCAAAATGTAGTCTGTGTCACTTTTTATTGCCGCCGACATCCAGGTTGGCTTTATTGAGTGTGCATTGTTGTTGTTTTTACAAAAACACTTTCTCCGTCTGACTCCCTGTGGTTCCAACAGTCCATTTCACTTTATAAACTCATTTTTGTTCAGCTGTAAACTCTAATGACATGACACAGGAACTTATCTTGCAATTTGTCATTTCCCAAAACAGAGCTGCTATACAAATTCTCTTCAGCCAATAGGCTAATAGGCTTTGATGGAGAGATAACCTTTCAATTTGAAAGGTTCAAAATTGACTTTCTCCCCTACGAGCATTCGCTAACAGCCTGGTTACAAACTGAAATTTGGCGAAATTTTGTGAAATGTCAGTTAAATGTCATCGATGATCTCTGCATTACCGGCTTGTTCTTTGTTTGCATTCCTATTAGGTGGCGGTAGGAACAGTAATAGAATACTCTTTCAGTGCAGCAACATTGCCGCTAATGGGTTCCTTTGGAAAATAAACGTCAAGGTTATCCATTTTCGAAACCATATTTGTTTTAACCGCAGACGGGGGAGCTAATTCCGGAGTGCCATTATTATTAGAAGGTGCCTTGATTGGTTTAATACACAGATCTGAACCTCTGGAGAGTGTGGCTTTGCTAAAATTTGCGGCGACGACATAGGCCAGCGATCCTCTGAGTGCTGCTCTGTTGGGTTTGATTAGAGAAGGTCACCTTCAACTCAGAAGGGGATAAATGGGTATAAAGGACTCTTCTGTAACCTGCCCCATTAACAGTATTAACTCTGTTTGCTGTGTGGAAACAGTTTGGACACCAATTTGTTTTCTTGTTAAGTGTTAGAAGCAAAGAGGACTCTCTTTCCTCTTCCTCTGTCTGGACCCTTTTTTTATTTTTTTTTAACATTTTAGGTGGTTTATGTCTTTTAACAAACAAAAACAAACAAAAAAAAACAGCTTTTTGTAACATAACTGGGAAGAACATTTTCTTCGATGATACTTTTACTTCTTTTTTTCTTCTGGATTTAGAATGTCATTTATGTATACTTGAAAAACAGATGTGCGATGATGAGCTAATCTAAATTTATCTAAACACGGGAGCGTGTACTGTGGAAAAATGTACTTTTCTTCATGATCACCTTTCTTCCTTGAGTATAGTCAGAAACGGATCGACGATGAAGGGCTCATCTGCTAAAATAAGTTAAGGTGCGTGGGTGTCGCACTGTAAAATCTAATTCCCTTTTTTTTCCCCTGACTCAAGCAAGAGTCTAAATGAAGCTGAACAACACAGTGCAAGCCACACTTCAAATTACATTAATGGACTGTTGTGGTAATGATACGCCGCTTTTGGAGTGTTTTTGTCATTTACTTTAACAATTGTTTACTCTTTAATCTCTTTAATTTAAAGAAACCATCTACGTAAACAAAATATTTTCCATTACGCATGTGTTTCCCAATCCACCATGAAATTATGGTTATTTTAGATAACAGAAACCTTCGAGGCTGATTGCGGATAGAAAACGCAGCACCGGCATTAGTGGTGTGATTAATGCTAGCTCGAAAGCTGCACGAGGTGCTATCGAAGAGTTTATTGACTGTTTCTGCTGCGCATGAACAAAAACGTGTCACGGTTATGTGCATGGAGCACTTTTTGATCGCAACTCGTGTACAAACGATTCAAATTTTAGGTGATTTCAACAGTTTCATTCAGTCAAAGTCTTCAATTCAGAGGTTTTGTAAAAACATCTAATCTTCTCTGCTATTTTAACGCCTAACCACGGAGTCGTCCACAAAAAAATGTGGAAGTCATGAAGGCCTCCGACAATATTTTTCTTCAAACAAAACCCCTACCTGTACACTGCAGCTCATTAGCCAGTCTAATATTTGGAAATCTTCACTGTCTAAATCTTTGTGTCGCACTGTGCACACAGTAACGTGAAGGACAGGAAACGCCTTTTTATGTCCGTCTCTCTTTTTTAGATTCAGCTTTTACACCCCCTGCTTTGTTCCTGAGTGAAATAACTTCCTTGACGGGTTTTCAAACTTGAGCAAATTAGATCTGAAATGCTATTCCAATTACTGCCTTTCCTCTGGTGAATGCCATGGCTTTTAAGATGAAAAATAGCAAATGTAATTCTAATTGAATCAATATTCTACCTAAACTAATAAATCCAGCTGTGGGTCTTTAAGATCGACATTTTAATATATCTGAGAAAATATCAATCTGTCCCCCTCAATATAGAGTAGAAAAAATATGTTAAATATATTCTCCTTTCATGAACACCTTCAACGGTTCTGTCTCTTGTTATTTGTTTCAATTTATTTCCCATCGTTGAGGAAAACCTAATTATCTGGCTCCCAACAAACAACAGAAAGGGGCAATACAATGTAATACCAGGGGGATACATGCGTACAAAAATTTGAAAATATATAAAGTATATTTTACAGAAATCTTCAATCTCGTGGAGGCTGATACAGTTTTAATTGCTTTTTATTTAAGAGAGAATTTAATTGAGTAAATATATTCCGTGAACACTTTGTTGAAGGTGATAAAAGCTCGGCTTACATGTGGATATATATATATATATATATACACAGTATATATATACACATATATATATATAATGACAGCAAGGTCACAGCTGGGGCAAATATTATTTGGACCCCCCACTCCCAATGTTGATACCATGGTTACGCCCTTGAATATGACACAACCACTATGTTTGTGGTTGTGAAAAGATTTTAATAAGGCACCCTTAACAGAGTGCACTGTTTGATGTTATTGCTGGTTGCACAAACGTGTAGTCGTTAACATGCGGAATAAAAGAAGAAGCTGGATAATTTGCAGAGAAACGAGGCTTCACCGTAAATGAATTATGAGAGTTTTATGAAATTGCTCCGAGTTGACCTTCAGCTGACAAAGAGAGGTTTGCTGGAGCTGCGCCACAGTAGCTGGCCAGAGTCACGCCTGTTGTCTGATTGTTCCCTGGAGATTTGGTATGTTGACTCATTTGACTTTGTTTTTGCCGCCGCTTGGAATAGCTGAACAAATTGCTGTAATGTCGTTGCGAGGTGATGTGGCTGCGCTAGATGAGTCGCGCTGTCCATCCTCCATCACGGTCCTCCAGTGTATCGCATGATGGATTGACCAGATGCCACAAACTCCCAATAACAAGAACTCTAAATGACGGCAGGAGCGCAGCCGAACCGCCTGAGACTGCAGGGTCGAATCAGAGGAGGAAATAGTTTCCCCCCCCCCAAAAAAAAAAGATCAGTCAGCGTCGTTACGAGCAGGCCTCCAGAGCTTGGCTCAGGCTTCAGTCTGCGGTAAAGATTTTGGTCACCTTGGTCTGGGCTCACAGTCAATTTACCTTCGATTATGCATTCAATTATAAACTTAACTCAGCATTTCCTGTTCAGGACTAGGTAAAACAAAACAAAGGGAAAGTCCCCGTGAAGGAGTTAGCCCCGCAGTTACCAACTGTACATTAGCCCGAACTGACCAGGCTCCGGGTTGACTGTTGATTTGTCCTTCGAGGTTGATCCGCTATAATAATTTTTAGCGACAACCGAAACTACTTCTAAACAGAGAGTGGAGAAATGTCTGGCCGCTGAGTCCAGCTTAGTTTTTAACGTTTATTTAAACTAGGCTTATAAAGTTAACACTTTCTGAGACGGCAGCTCCCCAAACACAACCGATACAGAACAATGCCTGCGTTCTTTATTCTCTCTAAACTAAACTCGGTAGTTTTGATGCCATATTTTGATGATGTGATGTCATATTGTAAATATTATTTATTTTATTGACACTGTTAGATTTCTTTCCCGTGAGATATTATGGGACTATAGGATGAAAAAAAAAAAAAAATCCATTCACTACAACCCCTGTTTTACCAACTCGATTAATTTTTTTATGGCACATATTACATTTTTAAAATAAATATTTTTATGGTAGTGTTAAATTATTTGAAAATGTACAGTTTTTAGTCAAGTAACTTCCCCCTAATCCCACCACTACCACAACGCCAACGGTCACACTATGTATTTTGTGTGACTTTGAATCAATCAATGCATAAAATTCGGAATCGATAACGACATTAAAATCAGTTGATCATACCTTTACGAATAAACGTTTCAGGTATACTTGAAAATGTCTGAAGTGACATAATCACAATCTGTTGTAAGGAATATATATATATAAAAAAAATGTAATAAACAAAAATAAAAACGTCATACCAGTTTTACACAAAACCACAATTTGCTCCTTTTTTCCATTGTGCCGGTACGACACGACAGAGATCCCACAGCCCATTAAAGCCACAATAAAGTCAACATCATCCTCTGTTATCATTAGAAAATATACTGTTAGGCATCGAGCCAAGTTCGCCAGTTAATATCTGCTCACGCATCAATGACTAATTAAATTTCTGCTGTTTTCTCGCAAACGAAGCAAGATTAGCTATGACAGGAAATTTAGTTAAAATCCGGGACCAGTTTGCCTCAAAACATTGAGTGCTTTTCCGGAAAACTAAGTGGATCAACAACGTGCATCTGAGTGCACCTTAAAAAAGAAAAGAAACAGTCAGAAAACCATTTTAATAAAACTGTTTATCATAAGTGGTTGTTTATTTGTCGTTTACTCCTCAAATTTCACCTGTTGTTCAGGAAAAGTGGAGCCACGTGTCCTTCACCGGTATGTGTAAGGTAGCATATAAAAACAGTGTGATCGTAATGAGACGGAGTAAGTGTGGGGGGGGCACCGCAGGCAGAAGGTGAAATGGCACATGACATGTTTACTCAGCGCTCTTTCGCTACCTCGTGACTTTGATTGTAATTTGCTTTTGTACTTTGCGCCACGTTGTTCAATTTGTAACTCGCTTTCCCGGCGTGTCGTTGCCCTCCACGATAGGCCATCCTCGAAGGATACGATCGTCGACCTCTGCGGGGCTTCTCCTCTGGGAAACTGGTTGCGTGAGTAATACAAATAAATAAATAAATACATAAATAAATAAAGCGTCTTTTGCATGACACGCGGTCGGGCTGCCTGTCCTTGAAGGTCTGGGCAGTTTGGCCTGAAGAGACACGAGGCTGATCAGACCTTGAGAAGATCCACAGTGACAGCACATCAGTACCAGCCTCTCTTCTCTGACATCCCTTCCCCCTCGCTCCTCCCCCTCTCCCTCCCCCTCATTACCACACTGTCACTCTCTAAATGTGCAGGCATGCATGCAAGCGACACACACACACACACACACACACACACACACACACACACACACACACACACACACACACACACACTTAGAGAGCAGTTCTTTATGGAGATTGACTATGTAGGGCAGCCTCCTTCACTGTGGACAGCGGTGACATTGACACACGGTAACAGAGGAGATTCATTTTCTCACAGGGTTGGTTTCAGGGTTTATTTTAAGCCCAGGAGTTTCAGACCAGCGAGCTGCCCGCTTCCTGGTGTGGACTGAGGTGTGAGCAGTAGCCGGAGCATGTTCTTAGAAATCCCTCGCCTCCCCACAGAAGCACTGATTTCAAAAGTACACCTTTTCTTTCTCAGAATTATAACCACAGTGTGAAAATAATAAGAACTTACAGTAATGGACTTCCCGTGTCCATAAATTTGTTTTTGATGTTGCCGCGTGATCGAGCGCTGTTTTACATTTAGAGTGCCTCGGCAGAACAATCCATTGTATGAAGTAGATTCCTGCGTGATTACAGATGCATTAAGACTTTTGAATTCAATTCAACTCAACTTTATTTTTATAGCGCCAAATCACAACAAAGGTTATTTCATGGCACTTAACACGTTAAAGTCCTTACGGCAAGACTTTACAATATTATACAGAGAAACCCAACAATTCAACAATTCCCACGTAAGCTTGGAGGGAAAAAAACAACAACTCCTCTTTAAGGGAGAAAAACCTCCAACAGAGGGAAGGAAAAACTCCCTCTTAACAGGAAGAAACCTCCGACAGAACCAGGCTCAGAGGTGGGCGGCCGTCTGCCTCGACCGGTTGGAGTGAGAGGAGAGCAGAGAGAGAAAAGGACAGCATAGAGATAGAAGAGAAGAACTGGTGGTGGTGGAGACGTCAATCGCAGGGCAGAGACATGCAGCTCCATGACGGGACATCTGGAAAAGAAAGAAGAGAAACTACGCGAGCGAAGGAACTGAATGGAGACAACAGATAATAAGAAAAAAAAACTATGTGAGAGAAAAAGATGGTGAGGTATGAGTCAGTTAAAGAGTAGGAGGAAAGAAAAGAAGCTCAGCATGTAACGAGGTCCCCCAGCAGCCTCGGCCTATAACAGCATAACTAAGGGTTGGTTCAGGTCTACCTGAGCCAGCCCTAACTATAGGCTTTATCAAAAAGGAACGTTTTGAGTCTAATCTTAAAGCTGGAGACGGTTTCTGCCCCTCCAACACAAACTGGGAGCTGGTTGGTTCCACAGGGGAGGAGCCTGGAAACTGAAGGCTCCGCCTCCAGTTCTACTTCTGGAAACTCTAGGAACCACAAGCAGACCAGCGTACTGAGAGAGAAGTGCTCTGCTAGGATTATATGGTTCTGTCAACATATACCATTTACCTCAGGATCAAACAGCTTGTTGCTTTCTGTACATTTCTGTTTCAAGTGCAAGCACGTATTTTGTTTTGTGGCAAAACATTTTCTGTAAAGTAAACATAACAGCGCTCCGGAATAACCAAGCCAAAACATATTCATCACGGACAACGCGGAGTAACAAAACCCTTGAAAAAACATACAATTTTTGGTTTAAATTACCAAAAGTTTTTGACAGCACGAAGGCATAACGCATCTTATCAACGTATATAGATCTGCTTCCATTCATTTCAGTGAAACGGGGTCAGAGGTCACCAAACGTTTCAGGCCATTTACCGCTATGTCAAAAAAAACAAATTTCCCAAACACCACTTTCCACTGTAGATATAAAAAAAGAATTGTCTTGAAGTAAAATTCATTGATTTGACAATGAAATAGCTTCAGACAGGCTAAATAACAACAACTTAAGGATTGAGCAGTTCCACGGATGTCGATCGGGTCCAGCGTTCTCACGTTCCTCTTGACTCTTTTCGGCCCGCAGAACCAATTTCAAATTCATTTCAAATTCATTTTTTTCACTGAAACCAGCGACTGAAATGCATCAGTCTAACGTTAACGTTATGTGATGTAGGACGTGATGTCATCCTACGCCGCTAAGCACAGGAACATTTTTTTATGAATGCAATATATTCAGATAATTAACAACTATTTTTTTTTTTTTTACATCAGTTGTAATGTGATGTGTTTATGTAATAACTGCTGCGATAAATTCAATTAAATACAACTTTTGTGGACCTGATCCGGTTACAGTGTGATTGTTAGGCCTTGCCGTAATAATGCTCTTGAACACCGACGGTGGTACGTGTTTAACAGTTTGGGAATCACTGCAGAGTATCTCTCAAATAAAGGCATTTCTCAGTCGCCTTGAGTAAGCCTGTACTGTAAATAAAAGCAGTGAAAAACTACTGCTGTGAGGGATAAACCGATAACATCTATTACCTCCTGTCGGGTCCTGTCGACATGAAATTTTGTCACATATTCATTAAACTTTAAATTATTGCCATTGTAGCCGCGCTAGTTTAATTACCATGAGAACGCTATCAAGTAAACTGCACAAACACAGATGTGAATGCTGACTGGGAGAACCTTTGATTATATGTGCGGGCACATCTGAGGGTGAGCGGTTCATACGGCACAGTCACCAGCGTTGCAAAAATAATATCGATTATAGTCAAACTAAAACAACCGTGATGATCTGACGTGGCCTGGTAGTTGTTTAATCACAGCCATTAAAGGCCATGAGAGAAATGCGCTGACTTATTTTTGTCTTGAATGCTTTTTTGGGGGGGGGTTTCGTGTGGGAGCTTGCTTCAGCTCTCTGCGTGGGTGGCGGTTTTAGTGAGTGTGCGCTTGAGAGCAGCGCTTCCGGCAAACAGCAGGCATAAAAAAGCTCAACAATGGAGTGACAAATGCTAAAAACAGTCCATCTTGATAAGGGGGGGAATCGAAATCAAAAACATGGCAAAACAGGACCCGTGGTGAAAATATCCAGAATTATACTTAAAAACTGCACAATCTCTCTTGGTGACCTCCATTTGAAAACATTTCAGGATTGCTGATGACCCTTCTTACCCTTTCCGATTTGCTTTGCCATATTTTGGAGCTGTGCTACAATGGTAACAATTTTGGTGGTTGTTGTCATTATATAGTATATAGTAGTTGTATATAGAATATAGTAGTTGTTTTTCTGTCGTATTAAACGGCAGAGCACCTCTAATAGCACCGTGTTCAGCTGTCCTCAGAGATCCTCCTGCTCTGCTTCATCGATACCGCCTGCATAAACCGCGTAGGCCGACTCTCGAAACAACAGCAACAAATTAGATCTTGACAAAGCGCAGCATAGATCATTAAAGACTTGGCACAGCCGGCGCTGTGTGGCGAGTCAGAATATAACAATTTGGCACTAAAGACGGGAATCATTTTTTTTATTGTGTTAAAGATTGTTATTCATGTGTTAAATGCAAAATTGCTGCTGAGATCAAGAACTCGATTTGTACATGTACAGGTGTGTATATTGGAGCTGCAAAAATAGCCTTTTAAAAGGTATTTACGAATCATATATTGCACCCGATTGTTGCACTGGCAGATACATTTAGTGGACGTTTCTTGCCTTAAAAACAGCATTAACGTGTCCTACATGTGAGAAAGATGGAGGATGTGAGAGGAAGAGTCGGTGGGATGTGTACAGAGGGAGAGACGGGGGGATGTGGGCTGGGGGGAAGGGAGTGTAGCTCCAGGGTGACTTGGGAGGTTGTGTGTTTGGGGGAGTATTATCTCACTCCTGGCTGGATTTCTTCTGCCACTAGTCTGATTACAGCTGAAAAAACAACAACAACAACAAAAAAAGAAATTGAAAAAGTGTTGGCGACGAGTTTCTATGCTCTGTGCTGTCTGAGCCGGAGTCCAGAACTCCTCCACTGAAATAGAGAGTGTTGTTTTCAACTGCAATTTGTGCTGATTCGCACATTAACCTGAGACAATCTAAGTTAACGGACTGGTTTCAAGCTCTGGTTGTGCCACCTGTTAGTGCAGCAGCCAAAAACAGAGCATTCGTAGGCAAAGACTGAAATTATTCAAATGGTTTGTGAAAGAATGAGACGGCAGAAGCGACGTTATAAGAGCCAAATCAGTTTGTATAGAAAAAGAAGAATGTGTTTTGACCGTAAAACATACAACTCTAATAAAAAAATAACAGGTGAATTATTTCCTAGATGTTGGATGTCATCTGAGAGAGAGAAGCTGTTAAAATTAATAGATGTTTAAGCCCGTATTTGGACAAATAAATTGGAGAAACTGAAAGGGACGTATGCCTCGGTGTTTTTTGGACTTTAAATTTTCACATCAAGACTATCAATCTGCTAATCGAAAGAAGTTGCAATTAATTGGAATTGCTCTGACAGACATTTCAAATATATTTTCTTTCTAGCATGAACGCTGTCATTTAAATGACAGTACAGAGAACAGGCATTTTGACATGTCATAGCAAGAAAAAGGACGGGTGTGTTGTTATATGGTGTATAACTCACATTAGCAGCAGCTGCAGTCTCTGAACTTTCTGATTGCCTCTTTTATTTTTTCATTCTGACATGATGGCTAGTTGAGTGTTACACATAGAGTGAGATCCCCCATCATTGAGAAGGCAGCTGTTCTCATTGAAATGGGATTGGACACTCGACGAAAAGGAAAACGTGCTAACATTAAATTGGAAAAAGAAAAAACAAATGACTCGGTTAAACTTCGACATTTAAAAAAGTAAATTAAAGTTAAGAGTTTTATGATGAACAGACTACTAGCAGTGTAATTCTTGAAATCCTTGAACTGTTTGAATGTGAAAACAACAAAGTATGAAGCAGAGAAGAGAAGACACTCAGAGACGGAGCAAAGCTCAGGCACACAAAGCTTTAGATAACCCACACATTTAAGACTCCGAATACACAGTATAATGGATTGTAGGGGGCTGGAAAAAAAAAAGGAAAGTGTTGCAAAAAGCAAAAGCATGAGAGCATTCCCACTTGGGTGTACAAGAGCACTCGATGGTCATCTTGAGATTTTTCTGGAACATTATAAATGTTGCATGGCAGAAGCAATTAATCCCCATTTTGGAGAAGAGCAGAAAAAAAAATGAAAAAAAAAACTTTTCTATTAAAAGGTATACTTCTGAGAAATACGTCACTTTTGGCCTAGATTCCTCTTAAAATGCATGAAAGTAGAAAGTTGGAAAGCTACTGGGGAAGAAAGCAACTATCCCCTTCACTAGTCAGCCAGGAGCACTGGTACAAATGTGTGTAAAAAATTCCATTTCCCACAGTAACTGAAACTATTTAGATACTCTTCTCTGGCTGAACAACCTTCACCGTCTCCCTTCTCTGCCCAAATACGTGTTGGATTGGCGATAATATTATCGGGGTTTGTCTTCAATCTGTTGTGGTTTGTATGAATATCACAACGACATACGGTCCAAAAAACACAGCAAATGAGAGACAGAATTGGATTAGGATGAAAGTGGTGCAAAGTGATGATGCAACGAGCACAGCGCTTGTCCTTCAATGTGAAGGTCTAAACCCAAATAATCCCCATGACAGCAAACATTCACCCAACTGAAGTGTCCTTGAAAAGAAAAGAAAAAAAAAAAAAAAACTGAATCCCAGCGGCAATGCACTGTAGCAGAAATTCTCCTTTGGGGATTACCATAGTTTCACAAAACTAAAATTAAACCATGAACATCAACAGGGTCATTTCCTTTTACAACAGAGAGGAAGCTGAGAGAGAGCTGGATGAATTTGTCAACGCTTTTGGAGGATGATTATTATTCAACTAGGCACAACTATACTATTTAAAGTTCAGTTTGGTACACTGGCTTTAGCCACTTGTATAAATCTAAACTATGTATTATCTCTAGATGGAGAAAAACAACTCCTGAAAGAGGGTGAAAACATAAGAATTAAGTGCATATCTAGCTTTAGTAACAGGGCCCATACCTTAGAGAAATATAATTTAAACTTACATATTGTTATTATTTGTACGGGCAAACCTGCAATGAACAAAGTAATGACATTATAAAAGAGGAAATTGCTGGTGGGGGAAACATGTTCCCTGCAGGAAGCGGCAACATGTGCCAGAAAAACTAAAAAGGGTCAACGAATGAATGGGGAAAGTCTGTTTGAGCAATGTCACAACGTGCCAGAGGCACAGTATTCCATGATGGCAAAGTGAAAACATTAATGTCAGCGATGATTAGAAATATCCAGTCAGGCTTGTGCTCTCTGTATGTGCAGATGAACAAGAAATACTCTTAAGTGAGCCGCAAGGGGAAGATTTTGGATTAAAAAAACGTAAATAACGCTCAGCAGTTTTATGATGAGTGATCTGTTGTGTATTCAAGGGTGTGTTTAGTTGATACACCTCACTGCATCATGGGAAAATAACAAAAATAAACTGATTAGCACCTATACTTTGCAGCAGTCTAGCGAGGATACATCCTGTAGCTGCTGGAGCAGATTTGCAGCCACTATTATCTACCTTTGTTCACAAAGATTTAAGCTTCATAAATTACATGGGGCCACAAAGGCAGCATCTGAGGAGCTAAAGACAAGAAGACAAGAAGACAAGAAACTATAAAAATGAGTTAATGTGCCATGAGGGAGTCGCTGCGGTAGCATTAGGCGATCTACAGCTTCTTGAATAATCATTTCCACAGCTGGGTGTGTTGTATGCTCATACAGTCTGGAAGGGGATGTCAGAATATCGAGAATTACCACCTTTCCAAATGATAAATATGGTCACGATCTCTCCTTCTATTCATGGCATTTTGTGCACAAGAATGGCACGGATGTGGGGGTCACAGGGACCTTGACCTTTGACCACCAAAATCTTATCGGATTCATCACAAAGTCCAAGTGAACATTTGTGCTAAATTCTAAGACATTTCTGAGTTATCGTGTTCACAAGAATGGGATAATTTGAGGTCAAAATCAACCTAATCTTTAACCATTGACCTCCAAAATCAAATCATTTCATCCTTGGGGCCAAGTGAGTATTTGTGCCAAATTTGAAGAAATTCCCTCAAGGAGTTCCCGAAATATCATGTTCACAAAAATCGGACAGGCGATTGGACAAATGGAAAATATAACGCCTCTGGCAACCGCAACGGCCGGCGCTGAGGCACAAAGGGTCACTTGTTTCTTGAAACAGTCACTCATCTCAAGTCACACAGAGAATATATCTTCTCTTCTAGCTGTACAGAAACTACAGTTTTACGTGCAGACGTGAACGTGTGTGCTGCCAATCCAATACAACAATGGAAGCGAATTGAATTTCAGATTCTACTAAAACTGAAGAACAACTACCCCTCCCAAAAAAAAAAAAAAAAATCAAGAAATTGTCCCAATTTAACCATCTGAGGGAGGTCCGGGGATTATCCTTTTATTACTGGGATATTCTGAAAAAATATGCTGCAGTTACGTTTTTTAATTTTGTAAATGTTTTGATACATCAGAAATACGTTCACCTCTATTGCAATGGATGGAAACATTTAGAAAATAATCTCTTAAAATCCCAGATTAAAAAACAAAGCTAGCTAATTGCCACTGGAGTTAAGAGGTGGCGTTACGGGTTTTATAGTTTTATTGATGGATTGTTTAGTGGATGTCGGATGGGTTTCGATGCGCTTCAAAGAAAGCATCAGCTTACCTGACATTGCTTGTGTGAGTAGTCTTTAACATCACTCTTGTTATGTCAACTGATGGTGACGTTTAAAAGGTTTTGAGATGTACATCGTAAAACGCTTCAGCGTGCTGTGCGTGCACTATGTACATGGCAAACACGGAGATGGGAATAGTCATGGTTTTTGTTTCCCTTGTGGTGTTCATAGGACAACTGAATTCACTGCTTATCACTTTGAATGGGAAAATATCTGCAATAGGAGCCAGCTGATGAACTGAAAGACTCACATACATCTGCCCTATCGTCGCTGACAGGACTGCATATGGACAGAGAGCCTGGATGTTATAATAAGTTGCCTTTTTTTCTATCACCCAGTCGTGATTCTCTTAATGGATCAGAACGACAACTCTTAAACACATTTTTGAAAACTGGAGGCACTACGATGAAAAACATCAAGCGCCAGGATTCAGATGTTATTTTCTGAATCTCTCTTTGCCAGAACATCTTGGCAAATTACAGCAGGCCCCTACAATGCAGAATGTTTGTTTTTCAGTTCCATCATGTCTATCATTCCCATTATTCTGTTTTTTTTCTTTCTTCTACTTTAACAATGCAGGGACAATAGCAGATGTTTTTTTTTTTTCTTTAGCTTTTATATGATTGATTTTCTCAGACCCTTTGGAAGGCAAAGGCACCACATTTTTCTTTATTATTACAGGACTGAAACTGACGCTGTGGTTGCACAACATTAACTGATGGAGATTTTTACTTGCAAGCACAATGTTACCCATTTTTAAGAACCCCAGTCCCAAAATGTTTCAGCCCACCCTTGATGCTTGAAACTTTATATTGTGAGGGAATTCTGAGACTTTATTAGACACAGTCTGGGACTGTTTTTTTTAATTATTTGTTTAGGACTTTTCCACCACATGATACAGCTCAACTTGACTTTATTCACTGGATGATTCCATTGAATGGCAACCTGCAACAATCACACCATGGTCAATTGAAGAGGTGCAGGTGTTCCTCTATTTGGTTGCCGAAAAAATTATCTAGCGATCTCATATATAGTGGAAAACAAAATCCAGAAAAGTCTCTAGTACTGACATTTCTAGAGTCGATCCGGCTCGGTACCACGCAGCGGAAACACAAAATTAGTTCCCTTTTAACACAGCAATGCTCCATGCATGGACAAAGCGAGGTCACAGTTTGGTGTGAAAACACAGAGGCTGCAGAGACCTGCAATTTCAAACCTATCCAACACTGGCACAAAGACTCGCAGCCAGGCCTTATCGCTTCGGGGCAAACCTGCCCAATGCTTATGTGGCTAAAAAAAAAGGGAGTAAATCCTTGCAGCTGTGGTTCCAAAAGCCTTCTCAGGAAAGTGAAGGCTGCTCTATAGTACCTTGTTATTGAATAACTGAATCCAGATACTTTTGGACCAGGTAGGGCTTTAAACGTAGACGTATTTTAATATGATCGTATAGGACAGTGGGATATTGTGTAGAGATTTAATCCTTCATTCAATACAAATCTTGTCTTCCCTTAAATCTTGTTCGCAGAGATTTTTAGTCATCTACTCCTCTTTCAGCCCTGGTGCTGCTGCAGTCCTCCGCCACAACACCAGAGTACTCAGATCCTGCTTGAGTCTTTAACTATGTTAAGCCACAATGTCCACGGAAGCCGATTTTCCGATATCCACATATTCAACCTTTATCACATTACAAAAAGATCAGACGGAGGCGGTAATAAATTCATGAACTCCACTGGAGCTGAATGGTACGGGATAAGGTTAGAGCCAAAGTGAGGTATGGTATTTGAACAAAGTAGATTTGCTAAATTGGATGTGATTCTGTGAAATTACTTATTCTCCACATCCCACCCAATGATATCCTCCTCCAGTCATAAACACGGCCAAATGACTTTCAAATCCAATTGGCAATCCAGCATAATATTACTATCTCCACATGAATTTTAATTTTCCTTCACCACTTAAGATATCACACACTAAGACACCGGAATGGGCATGATGCAATTATTCATCACGCACGGCCCCGTGTGTACAGACACACACACTCTCACATACATCTCAGATTTCCATCCAGCTGTACATAGAAGGGAGGATCTTTATTAATTTCACCTCCCCTGAAATCCAATTACTGACTGTATGGAGCTGTAGAAAACATTGTTGACTGATCATGGCAGGTAAGACTCCTGCTGATTGCTTCTTATTTCCTTGAACAATTTTATGATTCTTGTCAAGCCATACATAAAATTAAGCTGGTTTTCTTTGTGTCAGCTATTTAGTTGTAGACCACAATACGGTGGCAGGCTTTACTGAAAATTAATGAGCCAAATTGTGCAGCTGCCAAGTTGTGAGCAAATACACATAAATTGTGAAACCTTTCTAAAACTACACTACGCACTAATCGGGCGGAAATTATCGTGGTTGTACTTCAAAAGTCAAAACACCTGAAGTTATTTTTGAGCCATGTTTTTAGATGGCTGCAAAGTCTGTGAGAGGTGCAACGAGTGCAGATCATTTTCTCAGAGGAATGCTGGGAACGAAACCGCTGCAAAAGCAATGCTTCAAATTATCTGATCGTTTCCGAGCCAGTAATGATGCAGGAAGTGTGTGGTTCATTACAAAGTGAAAACTGGTCCTGAAAAAACTCAAGCAGAGAGTATGTAGATCTGTGTGAACTCAATTTAAGCCAGACTTTAAAAACTGACAAAGTTTTTAATCACTAAACAACATGAAGATTATGAACAAAACGCACACGAAGGAAAAACATAAGATTCAAGCTTATCCCGTGTTTAGTTTTTACATAAACAAAAAGAACCAAGCTGGAGTCTGAAGAAGAAATCTTGGTAAGAAAATGGACGCCAACCCTGATGCTAAAAAATGAAGATGTGTGAATGTCTTTTCTGAAAATAAAGAGGGAAATGAAAAGAAAAAAAAAAAAAGGTGCATTTTCCTCCGATAAACTTCAACTTCTCTAAAAAGGTAAAAGATGTGTAGAACAGCTGATCACTGCTTGATTCCACTGGAACTCTGGCTAATATAGGAGCCCCCCCACAGTATTAAAAAAAAACAAATCAGCGAATTCACCTGCAGGAGGTAACAGGCTCTCCAGCCAGCTGGCTTCAGATAGTCAAACTGAGTTTCGCTGTGTGTTGCTGGTAAATCAAAGAGAACTGAAGGACACTTACAACTCTGCGTGTGTGTTTTCAATTATTATGTCGTGGTTTCATTAGTTTGTATTATTCCAACTATTGAGAAAAGTGCAGTTCATTTTTTTCTACACAAAATACCTTTAAAATAAAATATCAGTTCCTTATTGGGTTATTCAAAAACAGATGTAAACTGTATAATAGGAGTCTTGGAGAGGGAAAAAAAAATATATGTATACCCAAATATACAGAACGTGACAAACAATATTTTTTTGCATTTTAATAGGTGTTAAATATATCACGCAATATGCTGCTTAAAAAGCTAAATCTGGATATGAAATACATTTCTTCATCCAAAATCGCAACTGTATAAAAAGCTATGTTGCAGGGTGGAGGTCAAATGTACTGAATGCGATAACCTGGATTATATTCGGTATGGTGCAGGTGTTGCAGCGGTTAGCGTTGTTTATTCACAGCGAGAAGGTGTTGAGGTCAAAGCCGCAGGTCAGCCGGAGTGTCTCGGAGTTTGTTTGCTCTCTGTGTGTCTTTGTTGTTATCCTCAGGATGCTACAGTTTCCTCCTGCAGTCCAAAGACATGCAGGTTGGATTAAGTGGAAACTCTGAACCGGGTACAACATCTGTGACACTGTTTTGTTCCTTTCTCTCGTCCGTACCCCCAACTGGAGCCATTTTGTTGACTTGCTGATTTTTTTTCTGGATTTTTTTGTGTTTTTTTTGCTTCAATTGTGTTTGATGTTGTTCATCCCTACCTACAGACGTAGTTAATACAGTCGGCTGTGTTGCGGCTGTTCAAAATATTCATCCCTGTAATTATTTGTATCTATATTTCCCATACAGTGTTGCAGCAGGAGGAGAATGCATTTCTTTGGTTGACGTTGAAGTATGTAAAAAAAAAAAATGATTGAGGGTTTTATTTTGAAAATCGATCGGATGCCGTGTGCAGTGTTTGAACGTGATGTTGCCCGTCCCATTGGCCCCGAGTCGCCCGTTTTGCGCGAACGGTTATCCTTCTCTACGTGTTGTCAGGAGTTCAGTTTTGTCCTCCATTTTGCCCCCGATCACCTCTCCTCCTGTGTCCCCTGTCTTTGTCTGTGGCCACGCCCCCCACCTCCCGTGGCCACGCCCCTCACCAGTCCCAGCAGATGCAGCCACTCATCCCTGATCACCACCTGCAGGTGTGCTGCATCTCCCTGATCACCTCCCCAGACTATATGTAACCTGCCCCTGCACAACTCTGGTGGTCGGTTCATTTTTGTTAGCCACCCGTCCGTCTTCCGTCTGCTCCCCGTCAGCTCTCTGTCAGTCCTGTTCCTGTTCCCGTTCCTCCGGCCTCTGTGTCTCCTGCGGATATCCCCGTCAAAATCACCAGTCGGTGGAGTTGCCCTCCCGGCTTGGAGGATTGTTGACGCCGTCCCTTCCGCTGGTCTGCCGGCTGCCCTGTTACCCGTGTCCCCCTGGAGCTGTCGGTTGAGTTGCCCTCCCGACTGGACGTAAAGTGGACACGCTCGGTGCCACCTTTTGGTTTGTAGTTTTTTGTTTGTTTATTTTTTGGACAATAAAGACAGTATTTTTGGAACTTATACCTCGAGTCTGTGCGCTTGCATTTGGGTCCTGGAAAAATACTCCACCACATAACACGTGTAAGCCGTGTCATAGACTGCCAGCCTCTCCAGGGTGCAGCCTCCTTCCTTCAGCCAACTCGGTCCCAAACACCGACTGCTTTGCTGATGTGCTCCAAATGACAAACTTTCCTTAGCACACTAATGAATAGTGCTCGTGCAAGTTAGGTCTCTCAGTCTTTGAATTTCGACAAAGTGGTGTTCGTTTCAAATCGCACACTGCCAGAAACAAGCTCAGCACGTGAACACATCACCCGCCACGATATCGGCGGCTTTAATTATTTTACCCAGAAAACAACGTGTTTTTGTGTCCTCTGTTTAACACATTCGGTAAACACACTGATTCTTCTTGTCTCTGCAGCAGCAGTGGGAAAGAAACACTTCAGTGTTCAGGAACAGCTGCAGCTTCTTCAGAGGAGTTCATTTGAAAATTATTTACGTCGGTTTGCGCCGCCCCCCTTCCCTCTACGTAGCCAAGATGGCGACCGCTGAGGGTAGACAGTGTCCAGCGTTTCGCACTTCTTCTTTTTTTGGACCGTTTTGAGAGCATCATCCTGGTACTTGTAGCGCACTGCGTTTTTCTGTACTTGACAGCGCGAACGCACTTGTGCTCTCAAAATAGCGAGTGTTAGTACACGAGTGCAACATCTGGAACACGACACTCGATTTCTGCTAGTGCACAAAAAATATCTACAACTACTTTATTATTATTATTTTTCACACAGGGCCATGTGGGTTTGGTTGTTTTTTTTTCTCCCTTAATAATATAAATCTTCATTTAAAAACTGCATTTTGTGTTTACTTGTGTTATCTTTGACTAATATTTAAATTTGTTTGATGATCTGGAACATTTAAGCGTGACAGACATGCAAAAAAAAAAAATTGGAAATCAGAAAGGGGGAAAACACTTTTTCACATCACTGTAAGTACTGGATACAAATCCTGTCAAATGTTTTTATTGGACGCAAACCAGATCATATCCAGAGAAAGTCACCTTCAACAGTTTACTCACGACTGAGGCAGAGAAAAATGCTGTGTGGGTTTCTGGGAAAGGTAAAAAAAAAAAAAAACAATTTCAGAATTTGTGATGACAATGTCGTTATTTCCCCCCTCTATGAACAGAAGGCACCAAAGGACTTTTGGAAATGCGAGGGAAGAAACTTTATGAACTTTTAAAGTTTTATAGCAACCACGCCACACCACTGTCTTGCTCGGCAACTTTTTCAAGGGCACTTCGAGTCAACCCGCCGCTGCACAGACTTTACACACACTACTGGCCGACATTAAAACTTCACTTTGGGGTACCTGAAGCGGGTGAAACGGTGCAAAGGAAGGGCGGTTTATAGAAAACCTTCAGTCGAGCTTTATATGAAAATGCGAGATGTTTAAAATTACTGGAATTTTCCGACACATTACGTTTAAGCTTTTATCAGCGAACCGCGGCACCACAACAACTTGTCGTAATAGTCAAACAGATGTTTTTCCAATCCTTCGCAACTTGTGAAGAAGCAAAGCTATAATTATTATTACGAGGGCAATGTCGGGCTTTTTTTTTTTTAAGAGGCTTGAGCAATAAAACTACGAATATGTTAACATTTTTGCAGAATATTTCCCTTCCCGATTGAAAGATGCATAACTGTGAATGTTTATTAGAAATCTTCAGTGTCACGACAAAGCACGTAAACATGACAGTCAGTCCACGACAGGGTGCCGTGTCAGTGTTGTTTTGTTAGACGTAAAAAGTGTGATGAGGGTCGGAGAAGGAGGTCATGTGACGGAGGTCATGTGACGGAGTACAAAGAGTGATAAAGAAGACAGGAAGGTTGAGGGTGGATCGAACCCTAGATTTGCACACTGGATACCGAGGTTTGAGTCAGTGAGTCATTATTTACATTTTTATGTTTTTACCATTCACAAAATTCCTTGTTTTAACCCGAAACACGATCTTCTAGATAAGAGGTGAAATAAAACTGTATCAATCCCAAAGCGTAGAAGCTAATTTGCATCAGCAGCTTTATGAATCGAAAGTTTAAGTAAAAAAGATAAATACAACACAAATAGGAAAAAAAAAAAGACTACACGCACACACACACAAGTTAATTAGAACAACTACACCTTTTACCTATACAAATGTACACAGGATGTTTTCACATGTAGAATCTGATATTATTGCAGGTTGGTTGATACACAGTACAAAGTATATTCGATCGGATATCGCACATTAGTCATATGGAGGATTTGCTGTATGAATATAGATGAGTATATATGTATATATACACATAGGATACATACACTATATAGTATACAAGTATACAATATAAAATGTATATCATATTTTATATATAGTATGCAGTAATATAGTCATTTTTGTGCCTAACCTTAACCAAGTACTTTTTTTCCCCCTAAACCTAACATTGTGATTATTTTTTTTGTGGTTCGACCGAGCACACCTCAGTTTTTATAAACGTGACCGTGACAAGGTATCCTGCAATAGTCTGACAGGTGTATTACACACTTTGGGTTGACACCAGCTGAATTATTCTTAAGTCATAAATATGGCAGGTGGCAAAATGAATAGGCGTACGACCACCGACCCTTTCGCTCGTTATATCACAGCAACATGGGACAGACATCGACAGTGAGGGATGATACGTGCACCGTATTTCATGTTGCAATCATAGCTAACCATGCCAAGATTAAAATTTGATCCCCGTAACCTCACCGGGTGCCGTTTCATTTGAAATGGACTACAGAGCATCCGGGAGTGCTGCTCCATTTAGGTACACTATAGTCTCAATACAAAAGTCACAGTCACTTAGAAAAAGAAAAAGCAACTTGCTGCTGCCAAGTTACTGCAACAAGCCACTGATTAGAAGCAGATAGTCTGAAGTCATACTCCAACAATTAGGTTGTAACCTTTTCTAGTTATTAATGGCCGCATGCAGAGCTTTGAAATCAAGCTGTGCAGCACAAACAAGGACTGCATGGTCACCAGGGTCCAGCGAGACTTCGGCTAAAACACTTTACAAACCGAGTGACTGAAAATAAAAGATAAGAACTTAAACCTGTCTGTATGGTTATTGTCCGTGGTGTAAAAAGTTCATTAAAAGCCATGTGATTGACCTGAGAGAGTAGAACTACGTTGTATGATAGACGTCACAAAGGTTCTCAAGTTAAGACGTAATGGCAGGTAACACATTATTATCATCATGTCAAACCTTTTTTTCTGACCATTGAATTAAAAATGTTCCAGAGAAAATAAAAACCTGTCTTTCAGGAGCGCACATTTGACCAATTCATCTCTTTTACATGTCTGCTCCTTGACAACAGATGATTTGTAGCATTATTTTGAATGACTTTGGGGTTTTTTTGTGCAATTTTCCTTTTTTTTTTTTTGGTAAATATTTCCACAAAGTTCCGTAAAGATTTGGGTACCAAATATAACTCATCATACCAGAGCTATCAAAACACTTCTGTATTGAAATCACGCAGTATTTGCACCGCTACCTCAGGCATGTTATTATCCACCTTCTCTTTAAGGATACGATATATTCAAAGTGTTGGTTTATCATGTCTGTCGGCAGCGAAATATGCAGCATTTAGAAAACTGCACTTGGATGATTCATTACACTCATAATCTATGAAGCATGAGGCATGTAAGTGGAGGCAGAGCTCGTGGTGTGCTTTTCCAGACATTCTAAATGGTTTTAACCTATCTGTAATAAAACATTAATCACTTGTCTGACAAAACACCATTTTTAATTGGAATTACATTAGTTATTTTTAACAGAGTCCTAAAAGGAAATAGAGGGTTGGTTGGTGGAAGTCGGGTTTCTATGCAGGATGTGATGTTCCGGTTCTTTTAAATGTCTTTTATACTGCAAATACAAATCAGAAATAACCGACACACAGTTCCTATCTTTGCCCCCGTTTCCTTCCTGTTTCACCTCTGTCAGAATCCATTGACCTATCAGACGTCCTCAGAATTAAGTTACTGCTACACGCACAACCCCCCCCCACCCCACCCAACCCTTCTCACCTGTTTCAACCCCCCCCCTCCCCCATTTATCCACCATCTTGTCATTGTTCTGGACCAGATATTCTCACTCTCTCGTGTCATTTTAGGTTCCTGATTGTTATTCTGATCCCTGATTGTTCCCGTTTTCCGTGTCTCCCTGCTGTAAGCGTCCTACCTGCGACCGGTTGTGTCATTCTTCACGTTCTCCTTGCACAAAGTTGTTGTATTTCCTGATTTACTTTAGGCCGAGAGATAATAAACAGCGTGAACTAACTTTTTCAAAAGAAAGAGTTTGAGCTTTCCCTCAAACAAATACGTTTAAAACCGCCATCGGTCATGTCAGTATTTCACATTCAGCAATAAATATAGAGCCGAAATGCATTCACGGCCACGACAGGGACGTGACTGACATATAGTGCGCTTTTTCTATCAGTCTTTAACATGAGACAAACACTCAGGTCACTGTTGTGACACAGCGCAGGTTGATAATGGACTGTCCTCAGCCCATATGTGACATGTATGTATGAATATAAAACATTTATAATCTCATCTATTTTCCACGAGCTTCCCTCAAGCTTGATTTATTTTTTACCCTGACTAAACATCTGTGCCGATGAGCACAAAAAGAGAAGACATCAGCATCACCACACTACTAAGTGGTGTAGTTAGGCACAC
This sequence comes from Brachyistius frenatus, assembly GCF_029030835.1. Classification (NCBI taxonomy): domain Eukaryota; kingdom Metazoa; phylum Chordata; class Actinopteri; family Embiotocidae; genus Brachyistius; species Brachyistius frenatus. The sequence continues at coordinate 1,807,575 of NW_027210655.1, forward strand.
ATTCAATTCAATTGTATTTATATGGCGCCAAATCACAACACAGGTTATTTCAAGGCAGTAAAGTCCTAACAACAGAACTTTGCAAACATAATACAGAGGAACCCAACAATTCAGCAATTCCCACGTAAGATAGGTTGGAAAAAAAAAACTGGCCTTTAAGGGAGAAAAAAAAAACACCGACAGAGGGAAGGAAAAATTCAGACAGAACCAGGGTCGGAGGTGAGCGGCCATCTGCCTGATTAAAAAACAAAAGCATTCAAGTAAAAAGAGCCCAATCTGTTCTGATATTACCACATATTATGAAAGCAGAGAAGACACTGTAAAAGCATTCTTCCTTTATTAGTAACATACTTACCAACAAATATTAAAAATGACCTCTTTTACCCTGTCAGACTAGTCCGTCTTCCTCGACCATATGGGTGCCATATTTTCACATAATTAAATGTTGTATTACATTTGAACATTTGTATTGTATTGTAACATGATAATCTTTTATAGTTTTTTTGTTGTTGTTTTTTTTAACACAACCTGGTGGTTTCTGATAAGCCTTTGTCAGTATGACAATTTTACAAAACATGTTTTTTGTTGCTGTATGACCATTAGTCAGCTTATTTGTATTTGATTTACTCATCTCAAAATGCTTGTCATTGTGTCATTGAAACTGTAATGGGGAAAGATAATTAAGAGTCTTACTGTAAAGGAGCATTTTTACCATGATATTGACTAAAAAAAAAAAAAAACCAACTGTACACAAAAATACAAATTCAGCATGTCTACGGTAACACTTGGTCTCATCGCATTTAGCCCGCCAATTTGATATTTATTTAAACTCAACCGCAGTTAAATGATCACCCAGTCAACAATAACAACAGATATTCACCAGGTTGGTGACTGGCTTCAGCATGTCCAATTTAACGTGTTATTCCCTTCCAGGACAAAATCCAGTCATTTCCTCTGACGTATATGACAGCAACATCTGTCTCAGAGTGTGATACCGCGCTAGGAAACGATGTCACCCTGCGTGCGGTACACAGTGTCCCGCCAAACGGTGTGATTGTGAGAAATAATAAAAGGTGCAGTAAAGCTTACAAGAGGAGCTCCTGTATGTCAATACAAATTGGCTTAAGTCGAGTATTTGCATCGCACTGCAGAAGGAGGAGAGGAGTGTTTGGAGTGCGAAGACAGAAAAGTAAATCTCCAGCGTCTGTGATTGGTTCGCTGACAGCCAGGACCACGCAGCAAAGACACAAACCAAATTCCAGGCAAACAGCAGCCGTGTGTGCAGATCGAGCGTACAGTGCAAAAATGATCAGAGAAAAGAAACAGAAATGGATGACTTGTCCTGGCATTTTTGGAATTGTGAACAGCTTCACTGTACGTGGGATCCTCTAATGCTCTCCAGCAAGCCAGTTGCCTTGTTTCAACAGGGGTATTGATTATTTCGTAGCGGTCGACGCTCTGTCAGTCACCGTGATTGAGATGACCCGGAGGTTGAGGGCTGATTGTTGTAGCTGAGCGAGGTTCTAAATAACAAATCGGACAGTCCAAATAACTACGGTAACACATATGAGATCAAAGCAGGTGTAATAAGGGAACAACGAACCCGTTCTGATGTCGACAAAAGAGGGAAAATGTCTCGGGATAGTTTTTGCATGAGCAGCCAGTACCCGCAGGTTAAATGGATCCGAGAGTGTTTTATGGTAATTATTATTGTGTTTTGTTTGCGCTCAGTCAAAATATCCCATATTTGACAGTCAAATTTGATCCTGTGAATATATTCAACACTCTCTGGGTGAATAGAAACGTGTGTGTGTGTGTGTGTTTGTGTGGTCATCCATGCACTGCTGTTTCCGAGCCCTTTCTGAGAATTAACTGTTACCTGCATGATTATTCAGGGAAAAATGCAAAGCAACTTATTGACATACAACAAACAAGCCCAGCTGACGTGTTTCAGCTTCGCGTGCATTAAATCTAATCTAATCTGGATCTAACCTACCATTTTGTAGTCATTTTGTGCAACACTGTGAAGGACATCTTACAAAAAAATAATTGAGGCTGTGATTACGTGCGTCAGAACCCCATAAAGCCAAAATCCTTCGCTTTCCATAATGCACCTGTTCACCACCAGTATCACGCCAAGGCATTTAATACACCAATCGGTGCACGAGATACCGTGTCAATGTCACGTTTTCCATCGCCTTGGCGTGAAAAGTACAAGCATGTATGACTGAGAGCGATGTAGGGAGGATAGGAAAGGTTGGATGGAACAAACACAGGACTCTGCAATCAGGACTCGGGAGGCTGGAGTTTCAGACAAAAATCAATGTGGATGTCTTTTAAATGACTTAAATTACATACATTACATGACATATTTAACTTGCAAAACTGGGGCGATGCTTGCGAGCTATTGTTCAGGCAATCAAATCAAGCTTCCATGCCTCATATTTCACATTTCAAACGTGAGTTGTCTGACTGAACCTTCCTTGAGCAATTCATGTGGCGAATTTAACTTTACTTACCTAGAATTATTTATTTAAACCCAAACTGTAATCTTTTCATCACCCAAACCGAGCAGTTTTGGGGCCTAAATCGAAGCAAACTGTGAGCTTGCCACATTAAACCCAAACTATTAACTTTTCCTAAACCTAACTTTATGGATTTTGATGCCTTAGCCTAAGGCACCTTTTCTTTCCAAGCCTGAATTCGGCAAAATGCATCACAGATACCGTATTCCCTCGTGGGCTGACAGGTGTAAAAACAGCATTTTTCATTACATCCTGCCTGCCCGCTAAATGCCCAAACCTTTCAAATTCCCCACCAGTGCCTTATAACACGGGTTTTTCAGTTAATCAAAGTCAAGGAGATGTTATAAAACGGTTTTCGCAGGCTGATTTGTTCCTTAAACTGACCCTGATGTGTAAACTTTGAGCAGAGCGAGCCCCTTTAAGTTTGTAGCTGAATGCCTAATGTCCGCGAGACACCTCGTAAGTATTAACACACAACGTTGAGTGCGCGGGTGAAAAGGTGTTGAGGCTGGCCTTGTGAAACTGAGAATGTTACCGCGTCAAGGTGCATCGGAGCCGTCGACATGTCTCTGATCTAAATTCACAGCGAGTCTGGCAGCATCCCGCGACAACGTTGAAACACGAAAACCTCAACGGTCGGCGGCACCACACGAAGAGTAGGAGCCCGTTGAAGAGATCATTAACCAGACTTGTTTGAAATGACAAAAACAACAAAATTTACACACAACAGTGTTTAAATGATCAGTTTAAGTAACAGTGATTGTTTTACATTTCTAGCAGTATAGTGTATGTTGCATTTTAGAGTTGCATGGAAATAGCAAAATGGAGATTTATTTTATCAGAAAGAATCATTTTGCTTGGGTGATAAAAAAAAAAAAAAAATCATTTTGTCTGTGATCCTTCTGTATCGATTGCATAAATGCTTCTTAGATTCACTCTCTGTAACTCACAGTCGAGGCATTAAGTCCATAAAATATGTGTTAACGGGGGGCTTCGTTGGTTCAGCAGAAAATTCTATATTCGTAATTATTCCATTTCCTGTATCATCAAGTGGTAGATCTCAGCATCAGGTACTCTACAATCTGATTTAGTTTTAATCATCAATATTTAATTTGTTTGGCCATAGAACCGTTTTCTCTAAAAAAAAAAAAAAAAAAATGGTGAGCGTTCGCTCAGTCACTCTGAAGGGCGGACCAATCAGCGACCAGTGTCGGTGGTTAAGGGTGTTTGCCCCGCCTCTTCTTCACTGTGATTGGACAGTAAAAAGCAACAGTGACGAGTGCAGCGTTTTTTTTCCAAAAGTTAAAAAATGTTCAACCCTCTGCGATTAAAAAAAAATAAAAATAAAAGTCCAACTTTCAGCGCAGATTAAACGCCTCCACGCGCTGCTGGTGTTCAAAAATAAAACACTGTGCTCAGGAAAAAACGCGATAACGGACACGGTCGGTAGTTGCAGCGGTGGCAGAGTGTCGTCTGGTTTTGGCACATGCTGTTTGGTTGAAATTAACCCGAGGTCTACGGCCAGTAGGATTGACTATGAACGACTTCTTATGAAGCGTGGTCGCCAGACAAAGCCTGTTATGCCACTTGACATTTATTTTATTTTTTTTACCAGTGACACCAAGCTCATCCCATCTGGAAAAAGTGAGTCAACAGACATTCATTTAAATTAAAACGTTCGAGATCATCACTTTAAATTAACCTTTGTGGGTCTGCGAAACAGAAATATACCAAATCAATGTGATAGATTTCCATTCTTTATGCTTCCTCCCCCCCCAAAAAAATCCTGTATGTTCTGTCATGCGCAAAAAAAATATTCTGTGTTCAGCAATCTTCTGGAAAAAAAACCCATTTCAGACTAGATTGGACAAGTTAAGACGATACTCTCTCGCTCAATCAAGAACTAAATGTTCAATTGCACTTGCAGTATCTGGCAGGTAATTGAAAACGCAATAAAGTCGGTCCTGTGGGCGAGCCTTCCGGTGCTGCCTGCTTTGAATCTGAATAAACTCTTTGCGAGTTCTGTCACGACTTAAAGCATCTAACCATCTCCCTCCGACTTCCTGAGATGTGGGTCAGACTCTACAGGCCATCTGGTTTCTCTGCTGTCACACTGAATCTCAGAAGCATCTGCGGCAGCTGCTGATGAGACGTTCCTACTCATCTAAAGAAGTAAGCTTCCTGGATTTGAAAGTGGAGTAGATTCCTTGTCAACATCCATTACAGTGCCGGTAATTGAAACTGAGTGCTAATAGACCCTTGGGCAAATTGGAAATACACTGCAGCAGTTAAAAGTATAGAGAAGTAATTCACAGATAAGATACTTTAGAGACAGTTGTGCATGCGCTTGCCCGTTCAGATACACACACACATTCTCACACGTAGGATTGGTGGTTATCATTTGATTAGCTCTGACCTATAGGAAAGTTTACATGTTGGGGATCAGTACATTCGAATTACCAAAACTAAGTGAGACACTTAAAAAAAAAAATTAAACCACATTTTTATTTCCCTCTACGTAATGAGATTCCCTGTCAGTTATCTCCTTACAAAGACCTACCTCAGCACCCTGACACACATCAGAGTGATTTCACCCTTACTTGTCACCGACTGCCATGATGGATTTGTTCTGCTGCATCTTTCCAGGTCTGAAGGATTCCTAATGCGGATTTCATCCTATTGTGCTGATTTGGCTGATGTCACCGGGTTGAAATCCAACTTCAGCCGCGCTCTTCTGTCACTCCCTCGCCTGCTCGCATTTCATCTTAGCCGAGTGCGATGCCGTTTCAAATCCCTCTCGATCCACAAATGTAATAGTTAATTGTTAATATCAAATAATATTATCTGTGAATTAAACAAGCTTATATGTGTAATTATTTTACCAACCAGTGGCACGAGGTCGTCAATAGATGATCTTCGTTAAGCCTTTTTACCTCCAAAGGACAAGGTCACTGGAAAGCATCAGTTGTGTAGGTCCTTCTCCCACAGTAACACCCATGGAGGGCACCAAAGTCAGAGTGCGTAAATAGTGGCTTCACATAACATGCCCTGAAATAGCACAACAAACAGAACGAATCGTTTTATTCCAAAGCGCACATTCTGTTTTTGACTTTCTTTTTCGACATCTGTTGAACCGCAGGATAATAGCTGTTTCCCATCAGTGTAAACTGGATGTCAAACTGTCTTTGTGAAACTTTGCCACTCAATATGTCCTGTCTCTTTTTCTTTTTTTTTCACATCATAATTTGCTTGAAGAGGAAGCTGTTCGCTTCCATTTGTTCTTGAACAATATGCATAAATTCCCCGGATAGATCCGAGACAGGGTGACACGTTCATTTGTGTTTTTGTCAAAGTTTGAGTTTTTATTGTAAGCCTGACTTCTTGGTTGGAGTTAAATCCCCTCGACAATCACCTGACAGAAGTGAAATTGATGTTGACAAATGGAACAGTCCCCATAAATGCGTGATACAACCGAACTTTCATGCACTTCGAAGCTCATTTGACATATTGGAAAATATACCGATGTTAAATTGATGTCTGCAGACCAATCAATGTCAAGAAGAGACGTGAAGGTCATACAAAATTCTTCAGTGCAAAACCAAAACGAAAAGGATGAAATGTACAGAGACCTCGGTCCAGACTTTGAGGTGTAAAACCCCCTGAGAGTACTACATGGACGTGTTTCTGGCTGATGTCTTAAAATATTAATTGGGCCATTTTGTAAACAATATATTCCAGTAAATAAAGTGAAATTACTCCAAGTTGTTTTTTATGTTCTTTGTTTCTCCAAGTGTACCTCTGAAGCATGACTTGAATTAATCTGGAGGACTGGAGGAAGGAGCATCCCCAGGGTGCCTGCTTTTAAGCTATGCGTTTATCGTAACGTATTAAAAGGAAAACAAAAAACATTTATTTTAAATAAACAAAAAAGAGACATCACATTAAAAATGAGTTGTTTCTTCTTTTTTTTTTTTTTTTTTTTTTTTTTTACTCCGGCTTCACATCCCAGTGGGATTTCCAAGGTAATTACGATGATGGTGGTGTATCATCTCTTTTAAAATGGTTACTCACACCACCATCAATAATGCAGTGACCATAAAAACACAATTTTCCTTTCACACAGTGACAAGATTAATGTAAAAAAAACGGACTCACGGTAAACAAAGGGACCACTGGAGACCTTTGTGTTGGATGAAACCTTTAATATGATTTTGTGAGTAGCCCAGTTGAAATGTGACATAAAAAAAAATCTGATGAAAAGATTAATTGTAAAATGAATAAAGTTGACTAAATTAATAAGTAATAATGAGGTTACACCATTTAGACAGCTATACAAATCCTCATAATAGGTTAAATTAAAAAGCTATCCATTATAGCATATATAACTATATTAACCCTTGCATATTAAGAGTTCTTTACAGAAATATATAGTTTGAATTAAACTAATTAAACTGAGAGCAGACAGTCTGAAATTAATTACGAGATCTTATTTTGAATGCAGAGGATGTAAACAATACAATAAAGTGATCAAATGCAGCTACTTTACTCATCCTTCACACCGGGAAAAAGCTAATTAATCAATGATGTCATCACGTTGTCCACTCTCTTGTAATTTAAATGATCAATGTCCTTGTGGGTGAGCGCGTGGAGGTAAGACGTCACCTCCATTAAAACAGATAATAAGTAAACACAACAGTCCCATAAAGAGAAGTGGCAGATTTCCCGCCAGCGGTACATTTCAACTGCCTCAAACACGACATCTCGTCATTCAGCTTTCGTGGCGTTGAAAAGGTGACTGTCGGAGAGAGACGTGGCAAATCTGATGAAACTCTGAATAGAAGAGAAGTATACTGGGTATAATTTACAAACTGTTATCCCTCAAAAGATTGAACGACGGCATTCAATGGCACGCCATAAAAGAGCTGAATCAAAATGACCTATTTATGCTACACTCAAGAAATAATACAGATGATAATTCATCAAAGTGCACGATTTTAAGGGACTTTGAAAGGATGATGTCTTTATTCATTTTTCACGAATAGACGTTGAACGTCACATTTGATTGTTTTTCCTTTTTCTTGTTTGTTGCGTTACGTTTAAGATCATCGTTGTAAGAATAGTTGAAAATAATCCTGATGAAGGTCAGGCGGACTGGAAAGGTTTTGATTTTTAGATAGTGATGCCGAGCACAAGTGTTGTGTGCGATCGTTCTTGCTCTCTTCATTAAAGGTGGCTGGATGTGTGAATATCTCTTTCAAAAAGAAAATAACTTCCACAATAACCCAAATTCAACCAAGCCATCAAAGGAAGCATTAAATATTTCGGGGATTTTGTCAAAGTTTCTTTTTTTATTGTAATTACCACTATCATTAGGGATGATGTAACACCCTAAAGATATCTTAGCTCATAGTGACTGAAATGGAGCGTTCTAATAGAGTCACATCCCAACACATCACTTTAACATTATGAATACAAATTAGGCTAATAAAATAATATAATTATATCAAACCCAGTTTTAGATACTCTTTTATGGCTGACAGTTTTTTACCTAAAACCATTCAACGTATTTGCATATTATAGCTGCCCCTCTATATGGTTGTTTTCCTTCTTACTAGCAAATTAATTCTAAATCTGAAATGTGTATCCTTGCACAAGAGCTTCATAATAAATGATACATTCCACAATTAAAAGTGAAGCAGAGGATAAAAGCCAGTTTCTTATACATGTATTTTATGCAACTTTAAAGTCAAGTGAATTGTATTGTTTTTGAGATCTTACAACAAGGAGCGTAAAACAGGCTCGATTGATATAAGTGAGGCGAACTAGGACGTAACAACTAGTCTGCAGTGACATAAGTTTTGGACGAATACACGATCACATAGCTTATTTGCACAATATGACAGTATGAAAACACTAGAGTCCGTATTCAATGATAAATTCAGCATTGCTGCATTGGATGACCTGAGTTCGGTAGAAATTATGAAAGAAAAAAGACTAAAAACTGTTGCGATGACGAGAGGACAGCAACAATCATTAGAAGAGGATGTCAAATGTAAGATATAAACAGAGTTGGTGCCTGACACCTGCTGAAGACAACTTTGACACTATTTTACAGTGCAGAGAGTTCAATTATTGCTTTCAGGAGTTACCGGCCGTGATCATTTGAAGACCCTCGCTGGCTTTGGAAGGTGAAATTATAAATGCATGTAACATCACTAATGCTGTGGCATTCTTTCACGATTTTTACAGAGGAAGTGTGGCCCACCGTAGGATTGTGTGGGATGGGATTGTTTGTTCGCGTGAAAATAGTAATCTGGGAAACGGATTCCTCCGAGAAGTAAAATGACTTCTCGACCTCTGAGGAAAGTGAGGGAGTGCTTTTGCAAATTACAACATGCAGGCAGGAGACCATGTGCGGAGAAAAAACGGAAAGCAACAATTCAATTTCACCTGCTGGGAGGCCGGGGGGAGGGGGGGGAAAGGGTGGTTAGGGTCAAAGGTCAATGTGCAAAGATGGAAAACAAGCAAACCTGTTGGGAAAAAAAAACTCAATTTACTCAGCTGCCACATTGTGATATGGTCTGAAATTAGGCACCGGAATAGGAGAACACAGGGTGTCACATACCCACAGGAAAATGTATAATTATGAATATATCATAGGAATGACACGTAATTGCATTTTGACTTGTTGCTATTTTAATAAAGGCCAATTTATGAATGTTTTACTGCAGGAATATTTCCTAAGACTTTTGCTGGATGGTGTCTTTCATTAACTCTTGAGATAAGGTAAACTGTGTGTGTGTGTGTGTGTGTGTGTGTGTGTGTGTGTGTGTGTGTGTGTGTGTGTGTGTGTGTGTGTGTGTGTGTGTGTGTGTCCACGAACTGAAAACACTGCTCTGACGTGCTATTGATATATATGTATTGATTGGAAAAGCAAGTAAAGTTTGGTCGCTTCAATAATGATGTATGATGTCAGCTCGTCTCCTTTAAGCCATCTTCTCTGGAGACCACTCTTTTCCTCCAGCAGCTGTAGAATATACAACAGGACGTATGCTCGCTGCTGGATTAATTGATTTATCCTCCTTCATTTTTGTTTCGTTTCTTGGGGGTATTAACCATCTGCAGAACACATCGCGTTATTCTTACATTATTCATATGAAGGTGTTATGGTGGATGTGGTAGCAAACAGTTGTCTGAACAACTGTGATCCCTCTATTCACTCTCTTTTTTAAAAAATTAAACTCAAAAAATGTTTTTTTTTTTTTAACAGCTGTCTGCAGAAGCTGGAAGCAAGGTTAAATGAGAGTGGAGTTGAGGGACATAAAACCACAACAATGAGATGAAAGATTACTTTTATTTTTAAAAGAAAAAAAAAAAAATCAGCGCAGAAGTGGCCCCAAGTGTATATAAAGGCTGGTGTTAAGTTACAGTTAATTGCAAAAGTTTGGGTAGTCCTTGAAGTAGAAGTAAAAAGAAGTAAATGCAACCTCTGAAGCAAGACATTTTATTGTCAGGCTTTAATTGACTCATTAATAGTAACATAATGTTGAAGGATGTTGTGTTTTCATATATATATATATATTTTTTTTTTTTTAAATCTTAGATGTTTTATTATATTCAAAGCCACCATATTATTTTTGAACTCAAATCACAGAAAACATTATTGCATTATATAATGGTCAGAAAGCAAACTGCTGTGGGAACCAAGGTAATTCTTCTGAGAAAAAAAAAACAACCTGAAAACTTTATAATAAACACTTTCTATCTCAATGAGAACATTTTGTAGAAGATTATATGAACCAAGAGAAATCTATGGGGAATAAAAAGGAGGGAATGTCTCTTATCGAAATGCTTCCCAGCCTGAAGAAGCTCAGAGTGATACAAGCAGACGGGCGGTCAATCACAACGGGTTTTTAGATTTCATGCAATTCCCTGGGTAATAGTAGCCGTCCAGTAGCTGAGAGTGGAAATGGCAACGCAATGCGATGATTAATTCATAACCAATTAGAGGCTCTCAGCGATTTCCTTGTTTTGATGCGTTGACTAAAGAGGATCATTGCAACCCAGTGAGGAAGTGTGACGTGATGGGTTTAAAAGAAAACTGGCGGGATAAATATGTTTGTCTTGCATTCTAAAACCAAAACCCTCCGTAGTTCAATTTGAGAGAAGCAGAGAGTTTAGGTTTTATGTGACTCCGTGTTTGATTCCTGAAAGTGGTCGTTTTATTTTAAGCCATCGAAGGCCGATCGAAGGAGAAAAGAAAGCACTTAGAAAGCAAATCGACATTCATCATGAGGAACAAATTCCCTTCGGACCCCGTGGTAACACTCAACAACTACCAGCTCCTGAAAGCAACCGACCGAGGATCTGAAATTGAAGGTAATAGACGCGTAGAAAAGCAGGAGAAGGCTTTAAAATAAAAACAAATGAAAAGCCCTTCCAGCTAGTGTTGTCCACTTTCCGAGATGTCGTTATGAAACGGCTGTTAGGAGGACCCGGGGAGGTCAAGACGACCGAGAAAACTGCACGTCTGCTGGGTACGTACGACTGCAAAGGAGATGCAGGGAGGTTGAAGCTGACACAGCAGTTTTGGTGCACCATCAAAGGCTGGTCTTCAAAACGATAGAAAACGGTGAAACACGTCGAGCATTGTTTTCCAAAAAAAAAAAAAAAACCCCAAGATGTGCTGACCTACAGTCCACACTCAAAACATATTCAGTTTATTATCATGGAGGTTCAAAGGAAACCAAAAAATATTCCCATTTAAGAAGCTATTTTCAATGAATTTTTGCATTTAAAAAAAAAAAAAAAAAAAAAGTACTCAAAATGATTCAATTATCAAAATGATTTGAACAATTTCTCTCGGGTCAATCAAACAACCAATTAATTCACTAACCCTCGCCACTCCACCAATCCGACGTGTTTAACAAAAAAAAAAAAAAAAAAAAAAAAAAGATCCACATCTAAGAGTTAGCAGGAAAACGTACCGAAAGTCGTATCACAAAAGTCAAGTTTCAAATAAAGTTTTACTGCCGCAGTCACAAAAGTCACATTCGGGAGAAACAATAAGCATCACGTAATAAACCGGGAACGACTCCATGAGAAAGAAGCCGGAGCTTTCAGAACAACCCTCGACTCCAATGAGCGAATCAGTCGCAACTTTTAAGTGATCCGCAGCGTGTGAAAACTCCTGGAGGAAGCTGCGATATCTCACAAAGCGAAAAGTTTTTTTTTTTTTTTCTATTTTCAAACTTTATGAAATAAATGTAACAGCGCTTTTAACATGTAAAAGACATTTACGTTTGAAAAAAAAAATTGTCGTTTCAATGTGTTCTTGCTGATGGGGTTTGTCTGACTTCAACAATCAAATGCTGCGTGTAATTCTCCCCGGGGGCGCCCGAACATTAGCATTCAACTGCGATTAACACCCGGGGGTAGACAGTCTTACAAAGTAGTCCCCGCCACTGCAAACGCAGAGACAGGTGCGACATTCGCTTCTCCGCTCGGGTCGTCGCTCGCGCGCGAACGATTTAAACGGTTTAAATACGTGTAAAACGCAACAACAACAAAAAAAAGAAGATTTCTCGCTTTTGTTCCAGCGTGAAAGTAAAAGCCTTCATGTCAAAGAAAAAAAAAAAAAAAAAAACCTCTTGTAATCTACAAGACAATAATTTAATTCAGTTCAGATTATCCCACTTATTTTTGAATTATCACGTCATGTTGATGTTTGCAGAAAGCTTTTGTTACACAAAGAGTAATTGGAAAGATGATTTTTTTTTTTTCTGTCTGGGGAGGATTCTGAAATGCTGGCAAATATTTGTACTCGTTTACCAATTCATTATAGCGGGGTCACATTCACATCCATCTTTCATCTTTTTTTTAATTTTATTTTAACGGGTAAGTACAATAAAAGTTTTGACAACAGCATACCTGCTTTTGAATTGTAGAAAAAAACCCAAAAGAAAACACAAGAGGGTAAAATCTGCTTCGGCAAAAGGCAGAATTGTTTTGAGGGAAACGATAATGGAGGAAACCGTGCTGTTGGCGAGTGTCGCAGTCGATCTCGTTTTAAACTGTTTGCGTAACATCGTCCCTCACAGTTCAGGGTCACGGGTGTGTCTGCAGCCGGCGATTTATGTCCGCCGCCAAATAAGACGCGAAGGACGGGCGAGGAAGGCGCCCTCGCAGCTTTTTAACCTTGATGACGGTCTTCCCCGCGGTTATTTCCCCAGCTTTGCCGATATCGAAGTTGCGCGGGTACGAATCCAAACAGCAGACATCTGGCTCATTAAAAAAAAAAAAAAAAAAAAAAAAAAACACGACGGTTTCAAGACAAATCTCTGCTTTTAAATCCTCCCTCGGGGGTTCGTGCGAAAAGGTCTGGTCGGCTCCAGATGCGGGAAATTTCTTATTTTTCTTCAAAACCGCCAGAATTAACACGCCGTTTTCAAAGTCCAGATTAACTAAATGAGCTCAAATCCGCAGCCTGCCAGGCCTCGCGTAACCCCTTCTCAAAGGCGTGTTGCAGCGCAGTCGAGCTATTTTCATATCGCCCCTGAGCCAAAGCTTGGCAACCATTGTTTTTTTGTTTTTTTTTTAAAAGCACCGTCTTGCGCGCCGCATCCCGATGGCAAACGTCAACGAATAGAGAATCCCCACCGTCCCCCGTCCCCCCGTCCCTTAATACAGTACATCCATTGATGTTTACCTTTACATAAAGAGATGCACGAGCAAAGACAATTCACCAAAAACACGCATTGCTGCGTCACGGCGTCAGAAAGCGCCGAGTGCCGGCCCTGTAACTAAACCAATGCGAGTACTTATCGGTGCTCACTCGGCGGTGTGTCAGCAGATGTTTGGCTCTGCATGTGTCATCTGATAAATCCGCCGACTCTCTGGCAGTGAGGAATGTTTGGCTCCGCTCCCTGTTTTATCACGGGGAGGCGGCTCAGACAGAAACTCTGATACCAAAAAAAAAAAAAGGAAAAAAAAATCCCATATGAAAAACAGCTTGGGTGTAATTATAATTAATGTTGTTAATCAGTTGTTATTATGGGTCGTTAATCCAGTTTTCTTTTTTTTTTTTTTTTTACAGGTCAAGGACAGGATTGTGCCTTTTTTTTAAAAAAAAACTCAAATAGGGAGAATTGCAGCGTGGTGCCTGAGGATAAAAATGTTTTTTTTTTTTAAATACAAAATAAATGACCAGAATTAGATATTTCAAAGGGTGAGTCATCCATCAAAAGGCAGAGTACTACAGACTATTCCACAAGCTGCTTTCAAAATTCCTCAGACACTGTTGTTGCAAGTTTCGCAGAGAAGACTTCGGAGGTTTTTTTATTTATTTATTTTTATTTTTTTTTATTTTTCCTTCGCTTCGAGTGCGTAACGAGGCGGTCGAGTATTGGGACGCCGGAAAAGTCGCAGCGGGCGGAACGACGCGACGCGGGTGCCTTTCAAACACGAGCCCTTGAAACGCTCTCGCATGTGATGCCGGCGGTGGGTCTGTTCAAACACCAGTCTTTTTTTATTTTATTTTTTTTATTTTTTTTACTAAGAGGGACGTGATGTAAGATTTTGTCGAGACCGCGTTCAGGTACTTGGAAACGAGCTGCGCGGCGTTATCTCCCACATAACAGAGCTCCTCATTACTCTGCGGCAGCTGAGCGGAAACCAACGGCAATCTGTATGGAAATGCACGACGTTTCGGTCGCAGCGCTCGTCTGTCTTGAAACAGTGCAGCGTCTCCTGCTCCCGTGTTCCTCGTCCCGTCAGAGGAAGCCGGCGAAAGGGACGACGTCTCAGCCGGGAGTCGTTGGAGAGTTCAACTTGCAGAAGGGGGTTTTTACATCTCCTAATTGTTTTTTTTTTTTTTTTTTTTTTCTGCAGACTGTATTTGAACAGCGCGCCTGAGCTCAAATATATCAAAGTGTAATTCTTTTTTTTTTTCCTTCCTAAAACTAACTGCACACTTTCCTGTACTGTAGGCATATTGAATTATGTGGAGAAAAGAAGTCAGAAGAAACTCCAATTTGTTAACGAGAAATCGGGACGTTTCTAAGACGTCAACGTATTGCTTCAACGTGATTTCAATACTTTTGATTGTGTCCGCACAATAAAGGGAAGTCGTTTACGTTTTCTATTGTTGGTAGACTCTCGCGTTCAATTTGTGGCAGTAGAAGATGAACACACACACAAAAAATGGAGCGTCCCCTCCCACCCCCACCAACCCACCCCCCCCCCAAAAAAATAAATAATTCCCACAACCATTATCCTACTTGTAATTACCACTTTTTCCAGTGTCAGCAGGTTTTATTCACAGTAAATCCAATATGACACGAGTGCTGAATTAGTAGCCGTGAACTGGTAATTCGCTGCCTCCCTCCAGTTTCCTTGGTGTCAAACTGATGAAGTATAACTGTGGTTTTAATACTCGGTCATAATCTGAATGTGGGGTGTGTGCTGGCCATGGTTTTTTTTTCAACAAAAGACTGGCTTTTTTTTTTACAGGCAGTTTTTATGCAGGAAAAAGTTCTTAACCATTCATACATTAAGTCCTACTTTTTATATATATATATATATATATATATATATATATATATATTTATAATTTTGCAGTCCCCTTGTTGCACGTTGAATCTTTGCATTTATTAATGCAAAACTCCTAGCCGGCTGACGAACAGCTGATTGTTCGGTTGACTGACATATTTTCGGCACTCTTCAATTTCACTTTTGGGATCTCTTGTGTATGTTTACCAGATTATAATCATACCGCCAATGTTACTTTTTTTTTTTTTCTTGGAATAAGGAACAGTATAACAAATTCCACCTAACGGGTCTTTCAGCCTTTACTTTTGAGAGCCCACTTTTCTTTTATTGTTCTAATGCCTTTTTACAGTTCCCTCGGTCGGAGACTGTTTTTTTTTAAAAACACAGGAAATTTGTTGTCTTTAATTTTAGTGGAAGTGTGTTCAGCACAATGTGCATCACGGGTATATTCCGGTACGTCAACAAATTGCACCACAGCCCTGGACCAAAAAAACAACAAAAACAAGTTGAGTTTAGATTTCTTTTTTTTCCTGTTGAGTCCATTAAAGCCTTCACCCCCCCCCCCCAATCTTATGACCATCATTTTCTCTTTCATAATCTCAGGGAGGTCTACTCCCAAACGCTAATCCTCTCCTGCGAGGGTGGTTAAGAGGTTGTAGGAGTGGATTTATTAGACAAACAAAACCGCAAACCTCAGGAGAAATAAACATGAAATTGATTTAAATAAATCTTATTATTGGGGAATGCATTTGGGCTGTGAGAAAATGCAGAGGTGGAGGCCATTTAAATCATTTATCAAGTTGCCTGCAGAAACGCTATTTTAGCATAATTCAATAATCAGAATGGTGGCACTTAATAACTGTGGTCGCTGGGAAAAAAAACAAAAAACAAAACCACGAACTGACAATCACATGAATTCAATGTGCAAGGTCGGTAGGAAACAGATTAACGCACCTTGGTAACAGCTGACGTTTGGTTCAGCACTGAAACCACCGGTCGGTTTTACCACCGAGCCACACGCTTTCTTTCTGTTCCAGAAATGCTGACCGCTTCTGCCCTTATATATCAAAAAAAAAAGGTCACAAAGTAACATTACGCACAATTAGCAAGCACGATCATAACGTGTCAGAAGCGCGCGCGTCACGTGTCGTCATCGTGTCACCGCGGCCGCAGCTCTGCGAGTGCTTCTGGCCGACGGCCTCCGCAGCGCGGTAAACAGGAAGTACGCCGATGGGAAATTAAACCAATTAAGGCAAAGCATGAGAGACGTGCAGAAGGTTTGCTGCTTGATTAACTGAATTAATGGAGCGACGCGTAAATACCACACCCACGCACCGGGGCGCGTCCCGCGAGCATACTAATAATGCTTGGGAGGATTTAACGTGTGCCAGAAAATGTATATTTATTTATGATTTATGGTTGTTGTTGTTGTTGTTGTTTTTTAGATCACGCAAGTGGAATCTTAATCTCCGTGTAACCCGGGCATCGTAAACTATGAAGCTGTTACGTGATATTTTGCCCGGTAAATTTAACCAATTTTTCATCTCAGTTTTGATACCGCAGTCGTTTTATAAAGTGCAGTTACTGACTTTAACACCCTTATCAGTTCAAAATTGTGAAACGTGGAAGCCGTTTTTATAATAGAAGAAAATATCCGCGTTTTAATATGTTGCACGATGTATATTTAATGCACCCAATTAAGGTCTGCGTAAATCTGACTTGACAAAAAGACATTTTTCACTACTTTTATCGTTCCTTTTTTTTCTGATTAAAAGACGTTCATATTTCATTATCTCGCAATGTCGATCATCTACGCACTAATCAGAAGATAGGCGATCCGGTACGTCCCACTTTCACGCCACGGCTTCGTGCTTTCGTGCAAACATGCAAACATTAACTGCGACATCCGAAGCCACGGCTCGTGCGTGTACAGGCTTTTTGTGCGTGTTCAAGTGAATGTGTAAACATGTATATGTAAAGCGTGCTGCTGCAGCGGGTCCCGGAGTAAATATTAAGCAGACTCATGGAAAGGGAACAAAAGAACCTGAATCTGCTGGTGCAGCAACTTTCACATTCAAGTTTTTTTTGCCTATTTGTGTAGATTTTTTATTTTATTTTTTCTGGCATGGCCTGTGATGAAAGCCTAAATTATTGAGGAATTGGGAAAATCAACATTCCCATTGTATTTGCGCTATTCATGACGTACCCATCGATTAATCTTAACATATTTCTCACCATCAACTGTTGATACAGCAAAACAAGAATGATCATCTTAAAAGGATTTGATCCACGCGGATCATAACGTCCAAGAGCAAAATCTGTATTTGATCATTTAGATATTTTTTCACACGAGCTGAGCTAAAACAACAACAACAACAACATGCAAACAAAATAGATAAAATACATAACTGGACTCAGTCAAAACCCTTCAGTGGTCTACAGTGTGACGAAGGAGAGATGAACAGCCTCCAAAACGTCATTCATCGAGTCAGATAGTCTTAAAACAATACAAGGGAATGAGATTATTCCATTTTAAATATCAGAAATGACACTCCTCCATTTAATTACTTACAATTCATTTCTGTACAACAACTTTTCTAAAATCTCATTTAAAATTTGCAAATGAGACATTATCTAATTGGGAAAAAAAAAAAAAAAAAAAGGATGTTCTCCATTTCCAGAGCAGAAATCTGATCCTTGGATGAAGCCAGGTTCAGAATTCTTGTTTCATTTTGTTGATATATCACATTCAAACCGATTTTAGAGGGGAATTCTAGATATCTCTTTTCATCACTCCATAAATCAGAAAATAATGTAACCAACCATAAAAAAAAATTAAAAAAATGGCATGTTTTTAGGAATAAAATTTTACATGAACCAGACTATGAATAAAACATGAACAAACCCTTCTGTAAAAGAAATGTAGAATATAGATAGGAATAAATTGTGAAAGTTTCGGACATGCCTTTAAGGCTATTTTCTGATTTTTTTTTTTCTCACACACTGTGCCAGATATCTCCACTCCAGCCGCCCCAAACTTTCCAGAAGGATTTTACCGACGGGTTTCATTATACATCGTTCACATGTTATAAAACATTTTATTTATGCTGACATTTGATGAATTTACTAGAAATTTATTGATGCAAATAGACAAAATGCAGTAAAATAAACATCCAAATATGTATTTTGCAAGTTGTTTTTTTTTCATCTTTAGTGTGAAAGAGGACATGAAAGCAAAGTAGCCCAAAATGTCAAAACTGACCAGTACATGAAAATAGGATGTTTTTTTTGTTTTTTTTGCCTGCTGTATCTGATCAGTAGATATAAAATAAGAGTTTGTGTTCCTCTCCTCCCTGTTTCTGATTTTCACTTAGATACGAATGCTTTTTTTTTTAATTAAATTGATCTAACACAAGTGTCCATTTCAAAAGACAATTTATTTTGAAATTTTCTCTTCCGTCTGAACAGCAGCCATATTACCATAATGCATTTTGGGCAGTTTCCATAGAAACAGTCTCTCTGAACTGTCCTTTGTGCAAATGGTATTTTTACAGTTCTGTCATTTGAAGAAAAAAACACTGGCAAAGTTAATTTTAGTAGCTGATAAAGAAGTAATGATCTTCAATGACTAATTCTGTAATAGTCTGCTTTGTATGAAAGCACAGTTCTGGCTGTTTTACCAAATCAAAGGCTATTGTAAGAATGATGAAATAAATATGAATACTTTTAATCATGCTTATTTGGGTGTTGCATTGTTATCACTTCTAACGTCTTGCCATATACTGTAAAAAAAACAACCAAAAAAACAATACTTGTAAAGAAAAGCCACACGGCAACCGGTACCGTTGAGGTTGGAGCGATGCGGAGAGTTTTCCAAACCCGGTACACCCGAATGCACAATAAGAGACCTTTTTTTTTAAATTTATTTATTTATTTTTCCCCTACAGAAGAAGTGTCCCGGTAGGAAAACAATCTGTAAAGAAAATAAAATCGATGAATTCCATTCAGCTGCATCAGTTTCATGGTTCCGGTGTCGTGCCGCCGCAGCGACCGGCACACTTGAACAAGAACAGAGGCACCGTGACGGTTTTCTTCTGAAACATTTTCTGCCGTGTAAAAGGGGCCCTGTCGTGAAGGTACTGCACACGCTCGGGGTATAAAACAAGCCGGGGCGACTTAAAAGTTTACGAAAGAAGATCAACCCGTGCCTTTTCCTGAAGCGCTTCTGCAATTTGATATTTTAGTCCATGTGGGAGAATTTTACACGTCAACAGTAAACGCCAAATCTTGCATGTATGGATACGGTCGGTCTTGAGTTTACTTTATTCTTTAAAAAAAAAATTGTTTTACAGTGTACATAGTTCTGATGCAAAACATACTTTGGACTCACAATTCACCTGTGCTTTTTGTGTGACAACACAACTATTTCATTCTTTTTTTTTAGGTGTATTACATTTATATGCAGCTATTTTGCAAAATACACAACGACAGACGTGATTGTTAATTGATTATCATAACTTCGGAATACATTCCCATATGTGCTGAATCGTTTAAGTCGTGAAACTTATCAATCGGTTATTGCTTCAGTTGCAGTGAGTGGCAGCTGCGTTCACACTTTAAGACGCGGCTAACTTGTCCGTGATGCTTAGAAAAGTTAACACATTTTGTTTCACTTTCAAACTTTCTGTTTTCTGGTTTAAACTGCATCGGGTGTCCTATTCGACAAAAAAAAAAAAAACTTTAATGGAATCGTGTTAAAAAAAAAAAAAAAAAAAAAAAAATTCAGAGATTGGCCCAAAGATCGGCCCGTATAGCGGCGGTATCGTGTTTCTATCAAGCTAAATCAATGCGACCGCTCTCCGATGTGGCTGTTGATAAACTGCCTAAATGAAATGAAACCCAATGCATCTTTTATATTGCTCCGCCTCCTAATAAAAAAAAATAAAATAAAAAAAAATCAGTGAGGTAAGTAAGGTCATGAATAAAACATGTAACTTCCCTGTGGAAATATTTTTTTGTTTGCCGTTTATGAGAGAATATATTGCTCCCACCAATCCAGGTTTGGTTTCTCCTTAAAGAACTCGGGCTTCTGAGACGTGTTATGCAACGCCGAGAGGAGTTCATATTGAACTGAATTCGACCCCGAGGCAAAAGTGGCAATGAGGGATATTTGCCAAATGGGCTGGGTTACTGTTTCTGAATACTTTCTCTTTCTTCAAATCCAGACAAACCCCCCCCCCCCCCCCCCACCCCCCACCCCGAATGCGAACACAGCTGATCCCAGACCAGAAGACTTGAAAGCGGCGCTCGAATTGGAATTCGATTCTTTCCCACGTCGGGCGACACCTAACGCGTCCGGTTTTCTCTCGTGGCCGGCTGAAATATCTTATGCATGAAAAAGGCTGGAGATACGGGGAGATGTTTAAGAGAAATTCTGTTTGATATGTGCCTCGGAAAAGATAAGAGAGTTAATGAAGCTGGAGATAAGTAATTTAATTTCCCCGCCACCTCGGTGGGGAGAGATAAGAGCGTAATGGAGAGGAGGAAAAATGCGAGCTGGGACCGAAGTAAAAAGGCCGAAGCTTTTTCAGCCCGCGTGAAAAGATTTCTGCCGGTCAATAATTAAAAACCCGTTTCCGCGACGAGACGTGCAGTTTTGAGCTACAAGCCTGCCGGCGCTATTAAGTGGTTTGCACAGATCATTGTTAGTGTCTTAACGTCCTACTTTATCAACATCAGCCTCGCTGCGCGCTTGCCAAACAAAAAAAAAAAAAAAAAAAAAAAAAATGTTGGACTTCTCTAAAAAAAAAAAAATAGATGCGGATGAAATAAATGTCTGCGGTTTCGGTGGCCAAACCTCGGGCGCCTTACTGTCACACGCGGGCGAGCTATTATCTCAAATGATTCGACGCGATTCCCGGGGTCGTCGTCGTCGGGTCACTTTTCTGTATTTTGACAGCAGGAACGGAGCTGGACTTTTGCAAATTCCCTGCGGCCTGAACACGCGCCACGTCGCAGGCTTTTTGGCGCGTTATTCCTGAAATATCAATTCCATGGAGGCCACGATCGTGCTTTGACATTTACAGTGATACGAACAGCCTCGCGGCGGCACTGATAAAAAAAAAAACCCAACTAAAAACAAAAACTGATAAAAAGTGGCGCTCTGTCGTGTGTTTTTTTTGGTTCCTACGGCGTTGTTTCCAAATTATTTTAAAGCTGTTGTGCTCTGCTGAGGTCTTTACATTGCAGCGGAGAACAAAACTATTCTCTCATCTCCCGATAATAAATGTTCGCTGCGGCGCAGAGCGAAACGTCTGACGAGGCCGGCGACAAAACACCCGCAGCAGCGAGTCCGTGGAGAAGACGGAAAGGTGGATTTAGGAAAGAGGCCGGGTAAACCGCAGTGTAGATTTCCCATCGGACTGGGGAGGATAAACTCCGCGGGATTTCTTACTGCATTTTTTTTCACATTGAGGTTTGCCAAGCAATCGACCCGGTGCCACACAACTTCCTCCCAAGAATGATTACCTGCTAAAAAAAGCGGACCTACTTACCTGCCACTTTTTTTCTTTTTTTCTTTTTCCATTCTCCTTTTTTTTTTTTACCTTGATTTCCTTTTCTTTGTGTGTTCTCTATTTTGTTTCACCTTGGCCATGCTAATACCTTTTTTTTTTTTTTTTTTTGTTATGAGTGATGAAAAGACTGATTATTACCTTGTAGAGGGAAAAAAGAAAAAAAAAAAAAAAGCATGGTGAATGTTGAAATGAAAGATTGACAGCTCGGTGGTTTGACTGAGAAAATCCCCGATGCCAATAACGACTTTGACTGTTTTGTCAAGGGCAACAAAATACTTTTTTTTTTTTTTTAAATTTGTGCATCCATTTTACATTTTCTTTTCAAAAGTTATTTCCCTAATGTGCGTTCCACTTACAGCAGCGGTCAACAGTAATAGCCGTGACATTTTGAAAGACCATAATGGATCATACATACAGTGGTGTTTGACATCAGCGAAGACGGATTAACAAGGTCAGCCGTTTCATTCAGATTCCCACGGCGTTCTTCTATTCGCCGGAGCTACCTTAACAAATAAAGGCCAAATTCATCAGGCGCTCTTTCCCGTCTGAAGGTTTCTTTTTTTTTTTTTTTGTAAAGGCCGTCCGCGGCGAAGTACTCGCGATCGAATTTGAACGTGAAACCACAAAGGCGAACGGTAAGAAAATGAGCGTCGACACGCGCGTCGGTGCTTTATCTGAGCTGCTAAAAAAAAAAAAAAAAAAGTAGGATCTAACCCGAGGAGCGTACGGCAGCGCCGGAGAGCGATGAAAAGCACTTTACCGGGCTGATCTTTCTACACGGCCACGGTCAGTTTCCACTTAGAGGATTTTGTTGGACAGGTGTGAACCCGATAACAATTGGATCCTCGGCGACTGCTAGTGAGTGATATATACCTTTTTTTTTTTCCACAGCGACCGAGCAGAGTGTGGCAGATGGAAATGTGGGGGGGGGGGGGGGTGTTGGAACAGCTTTCTGACACGTGCACACACGCACACACACACACACACACACACACACACACACACACACACACACACACACACACACACACACACACACACACACTCCCAGTCAGTAGGAAGTCCTGAAACTGTCTGCTGCTAGCCCATGAAATAAGCTGCTCCCACACTGTTCCACCATGTGCTTTAATTTTGAGCTTCGCTGGTCAGAACTTCATTCTGTGACCTGGTTTCTCTCAGCTGAACATCAGAGGTGTGTCTTTTCCCCCCCCCCCCCACACACACACACACACAAAACCCGCCCGGGGTTTCTTGTAGAAGTAAAAAGATTTTTTTTAAAAAGAAAGAAAATTCTTGTTGACGGGTATTTTGTGATTACAGCCCGAACGAGAATCATAAAAGGAAATACATATTTGCAGGTTGTTAATGAGGAAGGAACACGCTGCTGTTAGTGCGCTAAACTAAAACACGTGGACATGAACGAGAAGAGGTTATGCTGATGCTGTTGTGAGGGCTTCCCTCAATAAGTGCTCAGTTTCCAGTCTGGTTTTTTTTTGGTTTTTTTATATATCACCATAATTTACCTAATGGCGCTGGATGTGCTGTAAAAGAACGGGTACATACAGAATTACATTTGACTCCCAACTCTTTGCGTTATCTTGTTACAGGAAGAGAAATAAAATAAAAAAAACGACACTTAGGGGAGCTTTCTTTTATTATTATTTTTGTTGTTGTTGTTGTTGTTTGGCATGAACCTCATACTAAGGCCATGGATCAGCTGCGGCTGGCAATAGATTGATTCTGGCTCCGCTGGAATTTTTCCAAGAACTCCGCTTTGGGCCGGGGCCATGCGGTTTTGAATAGCTGTTGATAAAGGCAAGAGGCCGTCAACGGCCTCGAACCAAATCGTTCAAAACATTCAAAAAAAAAAAAAAGGAAACGCATTAATTCACATTGACTTTCAAACGAATGGAAAGAGGAAGGGTGGTAATTAAATTTACCGCGGTACGGTTTATTTTAACGAGAGTAATATACAAAGGAAAACTCCAGAGCTGCATGCAAATTTGCTCTATTACTTTTATCTCATGAATAATTACTGCTCATTGCAAAACAGGAAATAATCATATCGGTTTCAAACAAAATGATTGAACTACTTTATATAAAGTGCTGTCCATTAAAAAGAATATTTTAGACTCGTGAATTGTCTTTCAGAAACTATAGGGGAGCGGGACGTCTGAAAATGTACAGAATCAGCTGCTGAACAAATTCACATTTTTGCCATCAGAGTTCTTCTAAACCCCTCAAGACACACTCGTAAACAAACACGGATGTTGTGAAGAGAGGAATGATCATTTGGTTGCTAATTGCATTCTCCAGACACCGAAGGATGTCGTTGTCGTGGCTGAAAGCGATGAAACGCAGCACGTAAAAAAAAAAAAAAAAAAAAAAATCATCCCTCCTGTCGGACACCGTTCCCATTAAAAAGCTAAACATAAAAGGGAGTGCGTGGGATTTAGTGGCATCTGGTGGTGAAGTCGTAGACTGCAACTCGACTGAATACAGCCGTCCTCACCGATCTTCAGCGGCCGTAGAACTCGCAAACACGAAGAACAACAACAACAACAACAACAACAACAACAACAACAAAAAGGCCCTCCAGTGCTTGATTTGTCAATTCTAGGCTACAGAAACGTTGCAGTTTCACTCGCAAAATACGAAAGGCTCATTGCAATGTAATGAAAAGGATTCTTCGTTTCAGGTGATGATCCTCCGATGAAAACCTAATTATTTACGTCGCGTTCAGTTTCTGCCACGTGGAGCCCCGTAAATCCTCCACGATGACCCTTTAGCGACAAACTCCTTCCTTTTTTTTTTTTTTTTTTTTACCAGCATCATGCTTCATAGAACATTTATGCTCCGCTCAGCGAGTGGCTGTTCCGCACTCGGTCACTGATGATGGCGCGCACCATGTACTGTATGTTTTTAGATGATAAAGTGTCCCCCCCCAGAAATGCACTTAAAAGTCCCTTTGACAATAACGAAAGTAAATGTGTTATAAACCTTTGGTTTTGGTTGTTTTTTTTATACCCCCCCCCCCCAGACAAATGTTTAATTTACTTGAGGTACTGTGCTTTAACGCCTCGCGCCAACCACGTAGAAAAATGAAAGGTTTTGTGTTCGGTATTCTGGTTAAAATTAAATTAGTCTTGCGGTGGAGAATCCCCCCCCCCCCCCACACACACACACCCCTCCCCACCACCACCACCACCACCCCCACTTTTAGTCAAGGGCCCATTAGTAAACCTGCGACAGACTCCATTCTGTTCCAGAAATATATGACCCGTCACTGGCCTTGTTTGATTACATCGCCGCTCACCATTTCTCTTTTGTGCGTCCATGAAAGGACCTCCTTAGTCAGGTTACTTACCCAAGTACTCGTTCCTGGATTGATTTCTGGGTCGCCTTTCTTATCATTAGCTGCAAGTGGAGGAGAAAACCCCGTGAAAATAAGGACAGACAGGATCTTTCTACCTATTTCAGCAGGACAATAAAGAGGATTTAACCCCCGTATAGCGCCAGGCTCAGCTGATACTGTTATTGATCATACTGTAACCTCGGGGGACCGTTAACCCCCGACTAATCATGCATGTAAATGTGTTCTGAAGTCTGGAGCACAAAAATGGTAGATTGAGTTGGTATATCAGATTGTGAAAAAGAAAATACAATTTCAAACAACAGCTGGTATACCTTTCGATCTGCAGGCGTCGGACACAGATCCATGTTCCCTCACTCTGTTTTTTTTAGACGTGCACGCATGCCCACCAGCAACCGGCGTCGGCGTGACAGGGGCGGCGAGACGGGCGACGTGCGAACTCATCTCCTCCCCGTGACACTTCCTGAACGGCGAAGTTGCGAAAAACCCAGGCAACAAAAGACGAGAGTGCGATATCGCTCTCCGTCGCTCGAGTCGTCAGCGTCACATTTCACCAGGCAACAAAAGAGATCCGTGGACGTTCGGTTTGAGCCCGGCGCTCGGAGCTCATCGGTGATAACACAGAGCACAGCGAACTGCTGGGGTGTTTTTTTTTTGTTTGTTTTTTTGGTGTCCGCGACGGGTCGGTGACTGGCGTTGTCAGTTGATTTCTGCAGCGCGCGTCTTTGCGTTTGGGTTCCTGCCAAAAGACGGACGGGGCAGTTTAAATCGGCCTCGGGCAGAATCGCATCGCCGTCGGTACCGAAAGACTCGAACTGCAACGTCGCAGATTTACACGTTTTGTAGCACCCGCACAAATGACGTAAAAAGCGATTTCCGCAGCTTCCTGTATTTACTCGGTGGTGACGACTAATCGTGAATCCACAAAGCTCAAACGCAGTTCGTGAGATGTTTGTTATTTATCAGCGCTTAAAATTTGTTTAAAAAAAAAAAGATATTGATCCTGACAGATTTAACCTGACTCTTTAATCTCGTTGTTCATTTTATGGACTGTATATAGAGATAAATGACACAACAGGTTACTGTGTAGGTAAAAAAAAAAACGCCCCCCTCCATGTTTATGGATTGGATTCTGATGTTTTTTCAAGTGTTTATTTTAAGTTTGATTTCATGTAGTTCTTTAATACTATATATACAAAAAAAAAGAAAAAAAAAGTGGCTGACAGGTGGGCGGGGCCTCAATACCGCAGCTTCAGCACCTCCCCCCAACCCCCCAATCAGGACTGCACATACTCTGGTTTCAAACGTCATCACCAGAGCAAAAACGACATCGTCCATATCCGAGTTACTTTGGCTTTATTTCTGCGAGGGAGAAAGGGCAGTCGTCCACCTTTATTCGACATTACAATGCTTCATCTAAAGAATGAACACAGACCCTCTTTGCCAGCTACACAATGTCCAATTCTAATGATGCAAATATCTATAGAACTTTTCAATTTAAATGATTTACGTGAATACCGACTCTGCTGTTGGCTTATAAATATTTAAAGCAGAAAAAAAAAAAAAAAAACCTGCAGGCTCTGTAATCATCTACTGCCCAAACAGAGGAACAGGAAACAAGACACATAATCATCTGGCGAATGTTGGCTGTTAAAACTTAATATTCATTCATTCATCCTCCAGACTACATTTTAAATGAGAGCCTAAAACCGTTTCTGACGAACGTGAATAACTGAAGCAATTTTGGCCTCACATTACACAGCCACGGGAACTTTTTAAGGGGTCGTCCACTTACATTTCTGAGCTCCTGAGGTAATGACCTGCCATTGCAAACAAACAGATCCCACAGACAAACAAACAGTGCCATGTTTGCTCCGCAAGCTGAGCTGCTGTGATAATGCTGCGCTCTCTGTTTGCTATCTAAACAGGTAATAGCATTCGCATACATTAGCAGTTTGCAACTCTGAAGTGTGTGTGTGTGTGTGTGTGTGTGGTTGATGTCGGGGTGATAATAAATGTGCGATACAATATTTATCCCCATTTGGGGCCGTGGGGCCGGTGTGCAAATGTTAGCTATCCGTGTAATATCAAGATTCTATTTTGAAGTATTAAAAGCCGAACCGGGTTTGTTTATATTGATGGCTTAAACTAGACGGCATCACATCTCACCACACCGCAGCAGAGACGACTGAAGTGGGCACAGGGTTCCTCATAAGCTGGAAATCTACGGTCGCGCCGACGCGAGCGGCGCACGGTAAACCGCGGCGCCTCCTCGTTTTAATGAACGCGTCGGGTTAGAAAGCGCCGTTGGCGTCACGGCCGAGTTTGAGCTTCCTCAGCTCGACACAGCCGGCACAATACGGCATCGCCCCCACCACCCGGCGACCAATCGGCTAAGTGAAAACACGACCTCTCCGACAGTTGTTGGCACCGCGGATGGAAAGACAGCCCCTGCGATATTTCTGTGGGCGACAAGCTTTCGAAAACACGAATCTTCTCCCGAAACCGATCTCGCTGGATCGTCGTATCGGCACCTGAAACAAGATGCCCATACCAACGTAACGCCCTCGAGCTTTCGGTCTGGATACCGATAAATGCATCCTCGTTGTGACTTCGCATGCAAATGTTCTTAAGCATCTACATTACTGCAGCGGGAAGGTCTGCGTGTGCAGAAAAAAAAAACTCGGCGAGCAATTTCCTCTCTGTGGGACGCACGACGTGGAAGTAAACCAGGAGGGGGAAAAAACAACAACAACAACCTGTTTCGACTTCGTGCGCAGGACGAGCAGCTTTTATTGGAGTGAACGGGCCACCGTGGTGGAGAACAATATCCAGATCTCATAACGCATCTGAAGAGATAAACGTTCTTCATCTCAGCTAGTGGGGTTTTCTGACCCACCAGGCTAACGTTTTCCTCGTCCATCACTTGGCAATAAAAAAAAATAATAATTTAACCAAATGGAATTAAATAATAACTAATCGTCCTCACACGCTCCACTTCCTCAGCAGGTACCATATTTTTTAATACAAATGTTGGACCAAAATGAAATTGAACAGGGAGGTTAAAATGGCCCCAAAAAAAAATTTGCTTTAATCATTGACACCTCGGAAGAAGAATTTGTAATAACGATATTTTACTATCAAACAGAGAGAGCTTATTGAAAGTTATTTGGATATACGCATGCATATTGCACCAACTGCAATATCTCCGTTCCAAAATGCACCCCGTGGTGTCGGAGACATCACACAACGTGAAAAAAAAAAAATGAAAGACAATACTGCGTTGACAGTCATCTGTATGCATCTACATCCTCAACAAAAGCTAGGTCCAAACTCATAAATCGCACCACTGACTGCCCTGCCATCTTTATTTCCTTCATCCCACTCACCACTGATGGACTGATGACAGCAGGGCAGATTGTTTTTTGACCACGACATCAATCAAATTCACAAAAGCCACGAGATACTTTATGACTTTGCACATTAAGGGCCGTAACACTCCTTTAGATAATGCTAATGTGCGATATGATTCTCAAGTAGCTGGTTTTATCGAAGGTTATTACTTGATGTGACGCATCGCACAGATTTATGAATGTTAATCTTACATCATGCTACGCTGCAATGCGCCTGCCTTTTCTTTTTTAATTTTTTCTGTACTGTGTTGAATACTCTAGATGGGTTGTGGTGTTCAAATTTTAAGTCATTAAAAAAAAAAAAAAAAAAAATGTATGCCACTATCATGTTGTCTTATTACCATTGTTTTTACCGGCGCCTCGTAACAATACATTTCTACCGTCAAAAGGTGGCGGTAATTCACCCGAGAGCCGTTTGCCAACCGTCCTTTAACAACAAAAGGAACAGAAGGAGAAAAAAAAAAAAAATGACCAAGCTTTTATAAAGCGTGGCGCTTTGAGATTAAATATTACAACAAGAAGAAGCATGCAATGACGACTGCAGCCGTCAAAAACTTCAAAAAATAAAATAAACGTATATATAGGTGTAGCGCAGCATATCGTAAGTCTACGAGCGCCTCTCGTTTTAAAGTAAAAGCAAACAGTCCATTCAGAGATCGACAATCAACGGCCAGCTTTTATCACCGGGAGACGTAAGTTTGACGTTGGACGTGCCGAGTAAACAATGACCCTCATCTCAAAAGATAATAGCTCAAAACATGCATGTATGTATCTGCGGCAGTGGTGTAGGGGGATGTTTATGAATAATAGTCAACTACTGCCCAATAAATATTGAATAGCATTTTAGCCCTGATAAGACACTTTTTTTTTTTTTTTTTTTTAACATCTCAGCCCACTATAACGATTTGGCTCCATGCATTTAGAGTTTTTTTTAGTAAATTCATGCTTCAGCTTTCGCTTTCATATAATCATCCATAATGGTTATCTCTGATTATGATACAGTAATTGGTCTCTCTGTCTTTCTAATGTCTTCCCATATGTCGCCGTCGAATGCATGACTTCTTGTGACTCGACAGGTTTGGCTACAGCTTGACGGGCATCATCTATTCTGAACCGTCGTTGCGGCCGCATGTGGAGTCTGTAGACAGAGACGTTACTGAGCGTCCTCGGGGACATTGCATTGCTAGTTTGATTGGCTGAGCAGCCTTAACTACACTTGGCGTGCTCATTACATCGGAAATAATGTCATTTCTAAATAGTCCTATGTTTATAATAGTTCTTTTGATATCCCTTTAGATCTCCGTAACAGTGGTATTTTTTATTTTTTATCCCCGGCACTGTGAAGAATTGTTTTTATAGAGCCTTCATTGTAAAATGACAACTAGTCCATTCAGGCTTTTGCAAAGCTGCATGGGTCAAATAAAGTTCTTTTTTATTTTTTATTTATTTATTTTTTAAACCAAGCTTGCAGGGATTGACTCTGTTCTCCAGCACCACCAGGAGCACGGATGTGAAATGTCCTAAATGTTGGATGGCTTATGACGTGTCACAGACATTTACGTTCCCCTTGGGAAGAACAGTAATAACTCCAGTAAGCTCTTAAGCTCTTCAAATATTTGATTTTTTTTTTTTTTTTCCTTTTATGACCAAATACCTGTATCTGCAAACGTACCATGAGGCTCATCTGGACATTATATCTGCTTACATCAGCATGAAGGTCGTTTTGTGGTAAGCATAATAGAGGGGTTTGCTAATAGTGTGTTTTTCTGGTATTCCTGTTCCCATAAGTACGCCCCTATAGAGCTTTCAACACGGCTCTCCATCCATTTTGCTGTGTAAAATGACCCGAGTAAATCCAAAATTTAAGCCGCTGTGGAATAAACTACCGCAGTTTACATCAGTTAATGCAAAACAAATATCCAATAAATGAAGTGTGAATTTTTCATGATGAAAAATAAAATATATACATATTTTTAGTGCCAATAACTTAAGTCCAATTTGTCTGTTTTCTGGGTAATAAAACAGATGTACTAATTAAAATACAATGCCATTACAGTTTCCCTATAGTACCTGTCTCTTACACATTTTACCCTGTCACTAAAAATCTCATTTTCACTGAAGCGTACAACAAAAGTAGTTCATATTTATAAGCCCGTGAACCGCGACACATCAGAGGGAACAGCCATATGGCTCAGATCAAAACCTCCCCCTCCACTGGAAAGAAAACTCCGCTAATTAAACGCTTCCCGATTAATTCAGCCACTCTAATTATATGGGAATTTATTCCACATCAATATTTCACTATGTCAGCAGAAACACCGCCCGGGCCACGAGAGAATGGAGAATACAGCTTCTTTTTTAAAGCAGCCCCCCCCCCCCACCGCCCCATCACACTCCGCTTTGCATACACACACACGCACACACACACACACACACACACACACACACACACACACACACACACACACACGCACGCACACACAGTAGATGCGAGTGTGCAAAGACGCACTTCTATAATCATTTGTCTTTCAACACTGATGAGTTATTTTCCTTGGTGACTGATTTTGAGGCATGGGGTGATGCAAGAGATGAAAAGTCAAAAGTTGAGCCCCAGCTGCAGCTGAGATGTACCTCTCTCACTGACTGCCTTACGTGGCCTTCGTTATATCAGAACTTTAAGAAAAGAATCGTGCGATAGCACCTGGCTGACAAAACAATAATCGTTTTGGGGAGCAAATCCTTGACATCTTTTCTCTTAACTCTTGTGAATGAATGAAACACGTGGGTTTGATGCCCCTGTCAAATGGTCAAATTCACACAAAACTATTAGTTATCTGCTTTTTACCCTTTTTTTTTTTTTTCAAATACTTCTGTGACATAGTTGCAATAGCTGTAATTCAAAACGCCAGAGGCCTCAAATTAAAATATAAATGAGCTTGGCTTCATCCATTCAGGAAAAATACTTTTAAAAGCCAACGATTTTCTTTTTTTTTAAAATTTCATTCAAGACTTCTTTTATGTGAAATTAATAAGGGTGCTACCTTAAGACTTGTTTTACAGTAGGACTCAATGCATTTACTGGTTGTGTGGTTTTTGGGGTTTTTTTTTTCCCCTCACTCTTTTCTGCCGTTTCACTGGTTCCAGCATACTGAATACATTTGCAGCTCGTTTAAAATGTTTCGTGGCTGGACTTCGTGTCTCAAACTTGTTCTCTCATTGCTCATTTTAGATGTCGATATAGCCGGTCTCACAGCTGCTCTCATTAACCTGTGTTCTTCCTTCAGTTTGACAGATGATATAGTGATATTAAAATAATTATTTCATCTGCAGCACTCCCTCTTGGTAATAACTGCTGGGCATCACAGTTCCTAAACTGTGATCAATATTATAGATTATATATTATATAGAATTATATATTAAAAAATATATGTATATCAACGAGCAGGACAGAACAATATTATCTCTTATTCTACGCGTCTAATTACGCAGAAGAAAACCTGTGTTGCTGCATGTGTGTCCAAGTCGGTAGCTGTTGCTGAATTCTTACATCTTTATACTTTAACAAGTGAATTTCACACTTCAGAGATGCATAAACAGTAAAAAAAATAGCAAAGGAAAAGTGCCGGTCGTGGAAATGAGACGCACGGCTCAGGGATGCCGTGGAGTCGCAGGAGATTGTTTGCAACAGCAACAGCGGAGTCGCAACAGGATGTAGACCCCTCGCCGCGGACGTCACTGGTCACCGTCCACATGTGGTCAAAACTCATTCAGTCACAGGTGCTTTTGGACCACTGCGGGAGGGTAGGGGAAAAAAAAAAAAAAAAAAATCACCACGCAAGCTGGAGGTGGTTTAAGTTTCGTAATTTGCAAGTTTGCATCTTGTCACTACTGGCTGGTACACAAGACTTGGCTGTATGAGATATATGCAATACCCAATAGAAACACAAAACGCTGGGCTGAACCCCCGAAACAACGCTGACAGGAACGGGTCAAAGTGATCAACCGGGAGATCAAGACGGGCTTTTTACGTGCAACACCAGAGACCACCCTTGAGCTTAGACATGACACTTGCCAAATGGATATGTCTGTTATCGTGTGCACTCAACATTAAATGAATGTATTTTTGGTAAAAAAAAAAATTGTAAACATATTTTATTAGATCCATGCCTGCAAAAACAAAAATCCAGAAAAAAACACTATTTCCCGATAAATTTCTAAATAATACACATTCGGTGAATCTCTGAGATATATATGTAGAGTAATAAGTGCATAGCATGCATCTCCCCAAACAGCTCAATAAATCCTCTGCTGTCTTTTGCTTTTAAGAATCGGGATGTGTTTAGCAAACCGTTCATGGTGATGCGTGAGAAGTTTGGCAAGTAAAACTTGTGTTTTATTTGCTCTTTTTTTTAAGGCAGGAGGAGAGTCAAGTCAGAAAGGCAATAAAACAGAAGGTGGGTAACGAGCAAAAACTTGTCACTGACAAAAACCTATTTTATTCCAAAGCTGAGGTATTGTTTTTTCTTTCTGTTTGACGCCAGATGCTTTCTCTCTGTTAAGGAAATCTTCTTGTTTCCTGTGGTACACTGCAAGTCGGATGTATTTTTCACGGTGCGATGCCTCGTCAAAAAGTAATTGGAGCCAATTGTTTGGATTTTCCTGTAAGAATTAAAAAAAAAAAACTGTTTGTATTTTAAGTTTAAGTTGAACGTTTGTTTTTCTCAGACAGGGTAGTTGTGCATGTGCTAATTGTTCCCATAACAAAACTATCACGTTAATGTTTTTATTCTCTTTTACTTGTGTGCTTCTCTGTCACGGTCTCTGTGACTGTCATGACAGTGATCATTTACCAAGCATGTTTTTTTTATGGTTTCACTACAGTGCTGCAACCAAAGCCTTAACATAAATGTGTTCTCTGCCACCTACTGATGTCCATAAGAGTGGATGTGGTTATGTGGACCCAACGCTAATAATAACAAACCTTCCAATGTGGTCTCAAACTGGCTCCTTAATAGCACTAAAGAAAAAAAAAGAACAAGAGAGCATGCCAACATACCGATACATATATTCAACGTCATTGCTTTTGCTTCTTTTTCTGTTAAGCAAACTCGGTATGACTTTCCACGACTCGCTCATGAAGTCATCAAGAAACCAGGAGGTTGATGAAGAGGAAAAACAAACCGGCGAAATGAGCACCAACGAAGAGGGATGACTAAATGGGATAAAAGAAAACAACGGGGAAGAAGGTGGGATTATTAACTGCTTCAGAGGAATCTTATTATTGATCAAGCCCAAACTGCTCACTCACCCCGCTAACCGCACATTGGAGACTGGTGTGAGACCAATCTTAAACAAAGGAGGTAATTAACCAAGCCCTCGGGGCAGCAGCGCGGGGAAGTGGAAATTCAAGTGTGCAGTACACAACCACTTTACCTTCATTAGCTGTGTTGTTACCAGCGAGTCACTAAATGAGGTATTCTGCTGTTGACCTTCGTAGCGTACTCGTGGACATTATGTGCTCTGTGCAATTCTCAGGGACGAAGTAGTCTAACTTAATTACCAAGAAATCATTAGTTGAGATTTCACAAGAAATACAAGTAACTGTCCAAAGCGTATTTGTTTTTGGTTTTTTTTGCTTTACATATTTGTGGGATTCTAGAAAAAGGCATTTCCTCTCGGCTCAGTCGTCCCTGACACAAATGTAAATCCCCTCCTAATCCACATATCTGTGAGGCATTTATATTTTCCACAAGATCAACGTACTTTCTGTCCAGGAAGATAAAATCTGTCAGCTGTTATTCGTAACATTTATTTTCTAAATATCAAATTGAGTTTGCTGCATAAATGCAAACTCAAGTGGGCTGACTTTAAAACGCTTGGAGGACCATTTTATACAAAGGTGAATTCATGGAAAGTAACTTTAATGTCTTTAGATTTAAAACTTCTTGAATTTAAAACTCATTATTATTTAAACAGAGAAGTTAAGCAGATATTACAGTGAAGGATACACGCAGCACAACGGGCCTTAAATCGGCAGCTTGCTCAGCGGTAAATCATTTGGATGATAACGCAGTTAATATACACAATTCCTACAACAGTCAAAACAGCTATTCATCCACAAGATGGCAGTATAAGCTGCAACGGGCCTTAAACTCAAGGTGGTGTTGCCTAATAGTAGAGATGCTGTTGGACAATTGGATTTGTTGGTGGAGGATCATTTTTGGCTGATTTAAAAAAAAAAAAAAATAAAATCATGACTGCTATATAAGCACACAACTATTTCCTGAATATTTGGTTTTTAACTGAATTCCTAAAATAATTAAAAGAGACTAAACTGTCACCACTTTGGCAACACTGCTCACTAATATAGTGGCTTCATCACTTAAGCTATTCCAAAGTCTCTTGCCAGCTAACTTTGTAGCGCACAAGCAAAAAAAAAAAAAAAAAAAATGGATCGATTTCTAATCAAAAATAGTCCCAAAACAGATGGAGAGAAAAAAAAAAAGGGTGGAGCAGCAACATCAGGAAAATGTGGACAGCGCACGCAGTAGCTGTAAGTCAATGATGTCATATGATTATGAAACAGACGGGACTAGCAGGCAGACTGAAGGTCTGCACAATAAAGAGAAAAGTATGAGGAGAGCATAAAGTTCAAGTTTGTTTCCATAACATCATTTTATACATAGAAATGCAGTTCAAATGTTTTACAGGCAAATAAAACTTCAAAAAGAAAACCAGCATGTTAATAAAGAATAGGATTGAGCATGAGTGTCTGAGTCCTTTGTTTCAAACCTAACCGAGGCCTTTCTGTATGAAGTTCCCACAATCCCTCTTTTGTACATGCGGCTTTCCGTCCCCGCCCAAGGACATGCGGTCCACGTGAAAGCAAAACCGTGAACTGCATTCAGGAGTCGGTGTGTTTGTGCTGTCTGAGTCTTTGTTATGTTGTTAGACTGGTGAGCCATGCAGGAGGTTTCCCTGTCACCCGGTGCTCACAACGATATACCCGTCCTGTACTCTGAATGAACGGGGAAAACGAATGGATCGAGAGGCTCCGCTGAACAAAATGGCAGCGCCATTGTCATCCCGCTGCCTCCGCCGGTGTGACTGCTGTTCCCAGCGAACGGGTGAGTCATCATCAGACTCGCCTCGGTCTCCGATGACAAGGGGGGGGGGGTTCGGAGTCTGCCAGCCTACTGAGCGAAACCAAACATGTCAGGCTGACGGTGATAAATAGGACATCAGCGTCAGCTGTATTTCATGTAGAGGACGACGAACAGGTTAATGTACACCGACTAGTTAAAAGGATTCTTAATAGCCCTATGGTGCCGTTTAATTCGGAGAGGATAGCTCATTCATGTTTTATGGTCTCGGTTCTTCAGGAGGATGTCCTCCTTTCCGAGCTCTAAAAGTCTTACAAGGTTGGGATGTTTTATGTGCCATAACGGCCTGAGAAGTATCCCTTCAATTAAGTGCCTTTCACTTCAAATCTGGAGTGGCTTGAAATGCACTCGGCAGATATCATTGTCGTGAAGACTTTTTGGCCCGGTTTTGCAGAATAAAATCTAAAACGGAAAAGAAATCCTTTATGAAATGTTAGTTTATATAGTCTACTGTAGGCATCCATCATTTTCTCCCCATTTATACAGCGGCGGCTAATAGTTCCTTTAAAGTTTGATAGCCTTACGGGAAAGGCAGTTGAATGGTTGGGGATACTGCCCTTAAATAGATATTAATTTGGAGGTAAGCAATATCAGCCTCCTCTTACAAAAAAAGTGATGGCTACTTTATCTTTTATAACGTGAAAACTAACCAATCTGTAACAGCCGTAAAGCTAACGGCTGATTTAACTAACCAGTGTCTTCATGTTAAAAGTTAAATAAATAGCCTGGCTACTCCACTGAGATTTATGTCTGTCAAATCTGCTTCTCTTTTATTCTTAGTTTGTTTTCAATCAATAAATATGGATCGGTATTGTATATTACCAGCACATCCAAAGATCCTGCCGTGACCCAATACACTAGTATGTGGGCAGAAGTTGTACTAACGGATGGTAAACACACACACTACCGTAAACTAAACGCAGGCATTTGAAACCTGATGTCGGTCGTCTACCACACACGTATGTGATGTTTTATAACTCCTTGTAGCATTTTTTTTTTTTATGTGTTTTGTCCATCGGGCTGCTCTTTTTGTTTTCCCTTTACAGCCTGCAACACTCCAACTGAAAGTAAAGAATTCTTCCGGAGGACCTCTTGCTCTTTCCTTTCCTTCAGACGTTGAGAAAGCAGAGGTTGTTACAACCAAGGGGAGATCAAAGTGGTAAAAGCAGTATAGCTGGGAAACCAACTTTGGCCCCAAGGGAGGATTATATGTGCTTGAAATTAAGCTGCCCTGTGGACTGTACCACACAGCTCACCCTCGCCGGCCTATTATTTATCAACTCTGCTTGCTGCAAGATTCATTATGAACAGCAATTACCTATAGACCAGCACAACACCGTCACACCAACCTCAGTTAATAATAGCGGCGTTATTAATAATACTGATCTATAGCTCTGGGGGGGAAAAAAAGGAGGTGCATTGTCTTTGGTCATTTCCTCTATTAATTCATCATTTATCAGCAAACTTTGGCAAAGAACAGAATACATGCCTGTTCTAGTGTTTTATACTGTAATAAAGATTGTTGATCTGTTAAAGGGTACATTTGACTTGGGATGAGTGGGCGCCTTTAGGGTTTTATGTTTGTTTTTGTGATGCATGTCATCTCATTTAGTGCTTAGTTAATGGTACATTCCAAATATCGGAATGAAGGCCAGTTTACTGGACTTACTAGAGTCTTTTAGTTTAAAAATGTCCGTGTTTTTTTTAATTTATTTTTTTAGAATCAATATTCATATTAATAAAACTACTCTTTCTTGCATCATCATATTCTCCATCATGCCCTATATTTTTTTTCCAGTACCAATCCATGATACATTTCCGTCACACTGAGTATTCAAATGACCTCGAGCAAAATGCAATAGCTGCATTTCGATGAAAGCATTTGTGTCAATGTCAAGCAACAATCATCCATCACAGATGTGCGATGAATGGCGCTCTCAGGTTAATGGATGGGATGAGTTAAAAAAAAATAAAAATAGTCTCTATATTATGCTTGCATGCAGGATTCAGTTTATGTATCCCGATAATTTACTTGCTGTTCAGTAACTGTGTCGCTGTGGCACAATCCACTTAATTTAAGCTGACAGGACTTTTGTATCACAACAGGTTGAGGGATTTACTGAAAGAGGTTTATACTAAAAGGCATTGAAGAAGCATGTGTGATAAAGGTGTCGTTTGTTTCTGTAATGACATTACAACATTAGCCCAATGTAAAACGGGGTATCTCTTGAAACTGCAGAACACGGATTCAATATTATTTTAACAAGTCAGGTTAATTATCTGGGAGAATAATTACAGCAACTGGCAATCACTTCCCGTGGTAAAAGGTGCCATCTGGAGGATATGCGAAATGCTGTTTGATCAATGGAAAAAAAAAGCTTCATAGTGAATCGAATTATTTTGACAGGCTCGTGGTAAAATGTTCTGAATAAGTGAATTGTCATGCAGGAAACTGTAGCTACTCTATCTGGCAATTTTCTTTTTACTATTAGTTAACCACCAAAGATTGGCAAGTTTCGTGTAGCAGGTGAAGGCAATTCTGTTTTTGATGGATCCAGTCGTCTTCATGACAAAACAAAGGACAAGTCAGGGCACAAGGTACAATATATTCTAAAGCTGTTTTATGTACAAAGACTGGACAATGATTTTTTTTTTTTTTTTAAACATGAAACGGATGCAGGGATATTGAAGCGTGGAAAAATAATAATTTTGTCATTTTTAATCACAGTGTTTTTAGCATCTGGAATTCATCACATTTGTCTCAGGGTTTAGCGTATAAGTTTCCGTTCATCTTTATTTTCTGTTTAGATCCGACTCCTTGTCTCCTACATCTTACATGAATATCAGCCAGGAAGTGACGGAGTGGAGATACACTAAGGCAAGATGATTGAGAGGCTCCGTAATCCAAGACACCACCTGCGGCATCTTCCTCCATTTTTGTGCGAGCTAATAAAGTGAGGAAATCTCCCCAGCCGGCAGGGGTCACGGAGGCAGACCGTTTTGCGAATATTGAATCGTGCGAGGGCGAGGCATTTCTCCCCTTCAGAAACCCCAGCAAAAAAGGAGCACATCGAGGGGTCGGACACCCGCTGATAGATGTGTTGTCTATAGGTTGAACCAGGCTACACAAATACTACCCCCGCGTTCTTGGAAGAAGGTGGAGTTTTATCCTTGCCCAGAGCGTATGCGGGTCCGTGGGCACGGCTTACCATCTGAGCGGCCAACACCAGTAACCCAGCGAAGTGACTCGCTGTGCATTGTAGCAGAAAATATGAAACCAGCAAACAACACTCGCTATTTTTTTTTTTTTTCCAGCAGCTGAGAAAGCTTGCAACGGTTGACCAGAAGAACGATGACAGAAGGGTTCGACACAAAGTTTGGACAGAAAAGTGAAGCAGTAGTTTTTATGTTGAAGTTTTCTCCTGTTTCCGTTTTTTTTTTTTTTTTTTAAACACACCGTTATCAAGGGTGTAAGCCTATATTAAGAAACCACAGAAAGAAAAAAAAAAAAAGGCAGCAGATGTAGTTGATATTATGGCTAGGAGGCGATAGACAGATCGGGTGAAGGAGTGAAAAATGCTTAATCATGGTTTGCAGGTCATTAAGCGTAAGTAAAGGTATCTTAATATCTACTCTAAACCTGTAGATTAATGAATAACGTCCCGGCTTGTGGTCTTTTATTGCCCGTCATCCAGCTGTCTATAAAAAAAAAAGAAAAGAAAAAAGAAAAAAAAGCGTAAAAGCATATTTTAAACTTTACAGAGTACTCAAGAGATCCAAGACATGGTGTGATTGACTAAAGATGACATCAAGGAGTGATGTTATGAGGCAAGTGAAAGGGGCGACACCGTCTCAATGAGAAACCCTCGATGTGTGAATTAATTAGGAGCCTCACATGTGATACACCTGTTGCGGTATTGAGGCTTGTTACACAGTGGTCTTTGTTGTAAACCACACCTCTGTACACGGCTTAGTTTTCAAACTAATTATACTGATCATCACCACGCAGCCACATAATGTATGTGCCAGTTTGAGTTCACAATCCTGCAGCCAGCAAAGAAAATGAAAAACGAATTCAACATTGATGATTGTTTGCTGCCATCTGCTGTCTTAAACTGTAAATACCTGCTTCTGCCTGTATGCGGGGACAACCATGATGAAAACATTGAGGAATCTGTGTTGTTGCTGTTATTATTTATTTTTTTTAAAAAGAAGAAAAACAAAAAAGGACCCACATCATTTTTTTTTAAACATTTATTTGGTATGCCATCGTGAAAATGAAAGTTGTCACTGGGCTTATAAATACATATTATATCAGCTTATGCATGATGGGTTCATTAAATTAGATAACAGAGGGCACAGTCTCGAAGCAGCATCTCAAAAACAACTAAACAACTCTCTAGGTTAACACAGATGTTTACTCCAACGTTTAAATGAATAAATATTGATGGGGATGTTGTTATCAGTGAAAGCATTTATCCAAATACACTGTCTTTTTAAATGTAAGAGGTTGTTCAAACAAGGAAGTACTTCAATTTAAATAGTCTTCCGGATTGATCGCGTACTTTCAAAATAAAAGTGAAGATTTAAAAAAAAAAAAAAAAATCCTTTTCACTTTGCGAAAGAGATCGTGTCAGAACAATTATGAAATGAGAATAAAATGTGTTTCTTTTTCATATATATCTTCCCCCATAATACTAGTGAACGACATACCCCGTCAAGCTCTTCCTTCATGCGCATTAATATTGAATTACTTAATTAAACAGAGTTCGTGTATCCACTGTAAATGTGACACAGCACATGAAGACTATTCGTTTTATGTAGAAACTTAAGAAACTTCCTCAATTGTATCCTCTGAATACAGCCTGGTGCACACACAAAAAAAAACAAAAAAAAATGGTGCGGTTGCGCACGCTTTTCAATCGGGCTCCTTCTTTTACGCTGAAAAGTCACACCGGAAGTTCCGCCCGTTGTTTGCCGTTGGCGTAACAACGCGGCGGTCATGTTTGGATCCGACGGCGGAAGCGCGGGGTAAACGCCCCCAGATTTTTACCCGAGCGACCCGCTTTCTCTCTCTCTCTCTCCCCCCCCACCCCCCTCCGAAAGCATGAACAGGGCGCAGCTGAAGCGGTCCGGCATCCTGAGGATGGCTCTGGCCGGCTCGGAGGCGGCGGACCGGGACGGGAGCGGAGAGACGTTCGTCCTCCGGGCGGCCAGGATAGCGGTGGTGGTCGCGCTGTACTGGTTCGTTTCCATAACGATGGTGTTCCTCAACAACTACCTTCTGGACAACGAGGACTTGGACGCGCCGCTGTTCGTCACTTTCTACCAGTGCCTGCTGACCGTCGGGCTGTGCTGGCTCATGCAGCTGCTGTCCAGAGCGTGCCCGGGACTCGTCGACTTCCCGTCGGTCAGGTTCGACGTGAAGACGTCCCGGGAGGTGCTGCCGCTGTCGGTGGTCTTCATCGGCATGATCACCTTCAACAACATGTGCCTGAAGTACGTCGGGGTGGCTTTCTACACCGTCGGTCGCTCTCTCAGCACCGTCTTTAACGTGCTTTTATCTTACTTCGTCCTCAAACAAACCACGTCTCTCCAAGCTCTGACGTGCTGCGGGATCATACTGGGTAGGTGTTTTTTTTTAACTTGATCTATTAGGTCGGCCTACATTTTTTTTTTAAAAAGACGGTACCTCCTGGCAGCAGGCCGGTGGCCACGAATAAATCTAATTACATCCTTAATAAATCTCGTACCACACTCGTCGTGGCCAGGGCTCACTCACCCTCAAAGTGTTTCTGAACTTTTGTTTAATACCCCTTTTGGAGGAGTTCATGTTTTATTTACATTACGTAAATAAATTTAAAAAAAAAAAAAATGACATAACTGGTGTGAAAAAAAGATGAATCGGGCAACGACGAACGTTTCACTGGTTTGAGTCTCTCAAAATTGACAATTAGCTGTCATAAGTATATATTATGCAATGATACCAGCGTAAAGTGGGTTTTGCATTTTTTTGTTGTTGTTGTTGTTGTCATTTAAAATCAACAATTCGACCAGTATGACTTTCAGCTCTTCAACTTTTGAATGATCTTTTTTTTTTTTTATATATATATATATATTTGCTTCTCAGGCGGCTTCTGGCTCGGCGTGGACCAGGAAGGCACGACGGGGTCCCTCTCCTGGCTGGGCGTGTTTTTTGGGGTGCTGGCCAGCGCCTGCGTCTCTCTCAACGCCATCTACACGAAGAAGGTGATGCCCGCGGTGGACGGGAACATCTGGAAACTGTCCTACTACAACAACATCAACGCCTGCGTCCTCTTCCTCCCGCTCATCCTCGTGTTCGGAGAGCTGGGCCAGCTCGCCAGCTTCAGCCGCCTCTCCAGCCTCGGCTTCTGGGGCGTGATGACGCTCGGAGGGGTGTTCGGTTTCGCCATCGGCTACGTCACGGGCCTCCAGATCAAGCACACCAGCCCGCTCACGCACAACGTCTCGGGGACGGCGAAGGCCTGCGCTCAGACCGTCATCGCGGTGGTGTACAACTCTTCCAGCAAAAGCGCGCTGTGGTGGACCAGCAACATGATGGTCCTCGGCGGCTCGTCGGCCTACACTTGGGTCAAGAGTCGAGAGATGCAGAAGACCCCCCACAGAGTTCCTCAGGACTCGGCCAAAGAACAACTACTGCCGGGGGAGAAGGGCAACATGGGAGTGTAACTAAAACCTTCAGTTGTTTTTTTTGTTTTTTTTATTATCCGCGTGGCATTTCGACGCTCAGATATTGTAGCATTTAGAACATCGC
This sequence comes from Brachyistius frenatus, assembly GCF_029030835.1. Classification (NCBI taxonomy): domain Eukaryota; kingdom Metazoa; phylum Chordata; class Actinopteri; family Embiotocidae; genus Brachyistius; species Brachyistius frenatus. Next base: position 1,849,969 of record NW_027210655.1, read on the forward strand.
TGACGTGTGAGTTTTGGTGAGGTGGTTGAAACGTATTTACTATTTTTTTTTTTGGGGGGGGGGGAGCTTTTTAGGATTATTTTTTTAAAATGAAAATGACCGAGAATTCAAATGTGTCTTTGATTATTTTGTGCACAGGTGAAGGAAAACGTGACGTTTTTATTCGCAGGGAGGCTTTAAGATATTTACTCAAAAGTGAGGCGACGCTGTCATCGTGAAATCGAAACTTTTCTACACCCGTTGTGTAATTCTGATGATTTTTTTTTTATCGAAGGGGATTTCAATCGTTCAAATTGATGCCCTTTTTTTTTTTTTTTTGAATGTAGGTCGGTACGTCATGATTTCAAGGGGCTGGCCTCTGGCTACAGGAGCTTGTCCTGTTGTCTCAAAGATGAACAAAGCCAAGACAACATGTGATATCCTGTAGTTTGTAGAGGACACGACAGAAGGTAATAGGAAGCCTTGTGCCAGTGGGACTGACATACAAAAAGCCTTTTTTAATCCTCAAAGAAAACACTCCTGGCTTTTTAAACTGTTAGGAACTGCACACTCTTTGCAACATGTTTCAGTCAGATTTTAAATTGAAAACAAATAGGGGGACGATATCAAGTCTCTGGAAATATATTTGCATTCTGCCACGAAGTGAATATTTACATACAGGCGTCGTGTTGTTCACTTTGTTCTGATTGAAGTGGGACTCGGCAGTATGTTTATACGTCGCAGCAATTTACAACTGCACCTGTTATTGACTTTTCACTTGTGGTATGTGACAAGGCACCTTGCGTACCACTGAAAATGTCGATGTAAACTATTGCCTGTATCAAAGCTGGCTTTTTTTAAAAATTGCATTAAGTCATTGCAACATCTCAGTTTAACAAAAAAAAAATTGCCTTTTTTTCATCAAAAGAGAGGATTGTATTTCATTGTTTCCTTGTTAAAAAAAAAATGATATTGTAGTTTTCAAATACGTTCTATTTTTTTTTTTTGTAAATGTGATTATTTTTTTTTTTTGCCGTTCTCCTTAAATAAAATGTGGAAGTTTTTAAAAACACATTTTCTGTCGATCGACGTTCTCTAATCGAAACCGAGTTTAGATTTACAGACTCTATAGTAAATTATTAAAACAACGTCATAATGATTACCAGACAGAACAAATGTAGAGGAGTCTTAGTTTTGACGCTATTTATTTACGTTATGCTGAAAATGTTTAAGGCCAGCTGGACTTCCTCCCGCCCTTCCCGGTGTGAGAAATGATTGAACCTGGTGGTCAAATGATTTTTGGCACCCCCGAGGACATTGGCGCACGTTGAACTTGGGCACGAAGAGGTCAGAACTGTGCCAAGCAGTCTGTTTCATGCATAAAATCACTAAGTATGTCAACGCGGACCAGCAGAACGCATTTCTCAACGCGGCCAATTGTCCGCTCGACGAGAAGTTCACCGTAAAAACATAAAGATACTTTTTCAAAAACAACACTTAAGAGATTTAAGTAAAATGTCCAAATCAAATGTTGGACTTTTTTTTTTTTTTTGTCAAGACTTACTGAGTTGCTTATTACATTTTTACATGTTATTAAGACATCTATGTGCGTTGCTCTCTCACTCGCTCATTTTGATTTTAATCTCGGTGTTCATTGTTGTTTAAAACTGAGCTTGATATTTTATTTTTGACAAAAGAATTTTTGCCACCTGGTTAATTTATTAAAAATCCCCCCCCCCCCCCCAAAAAAAAAAAAAAAAAAGGTCAGCTGAAAGCTCCAGAAAGTGGAACGTGTCTTTAAAGTTTTTGTCCAAAATCAATTTTTTTTTCTTGGTAATTTATGAAAAGGTAAACGTTCAAAATTCTCATTTTCATTTAAGGATTTGGCATATAGAGCGAAATCCTAATATTGGTTGACAAGCTTAAATTTCCATGCTATTTAAACAGTTTTGTGTAATTCAAATGTCTCAAATGGCAAAACCGCGTAAGGGGCTCGTAAGTACGTCGCATCTATCCTACTGCATAATTCAGGCTACTTGATTTATAAAGAGTGTTTGGATGATGGGTCCCCTCTATGTTGCACTAATGCAGGTGTCGGGGTGGCTCGGTTATTGTCGCCGGGATGGAGGGAGGTCAGTGAGGTCAGCGGATGTTGGAGCAGAGTCGGTTGAGACTGGAGTGGGATATTTCTCTGAGCAACAGGGGGGGGGGGGCCAAAAATAGCCGACAGAGCATTGTGGGTAATTACATGAACCAAAAAAACATCGGTCTCTGATGTCAGAAACTCATTTCAACAGTGAACTCGGCCTTGTGACACCGATGAAAGTTTTATAAGTGTGTTATGATGTGGAATACATAATCCCCCACCCCCCCACACACACACACACACACACACACACACACACACACACACACACACACACACACACACACCTCATCTCCCCCTCATGTCTGGCCGGGTCAGGTTCAACATGACAGGACCAGGCAAAACATCTTTAGTGGTGATTGACAGTTCAAAGGGTGCGAGTATCATAAGTAGTCACTCGTGTTTCTTTACATCTGTCGGCTCAAAGCTGTGGTCAAAACGCGGCTGTCGCTTCATCGATGGGAGAGTTAATTTCGGCTGTGATGCGTTCAGTTAAGAATCACGACTCCGGGATCGTCTTGCTGTGTGTAGAAACACACTGTCACCACGCAGTGACAGTCTTGACAGTTGACGAACCGTCTTAAACCTACATTATGTAACGTTTGGCCACTTGAGGGCAGCAAAAAGAAGCTGTAAAAACGCAACACCCCCCTCACCCCCCCCCCCCCCCCACATCTTAGGAAATAATAAATCTTACAAATTGATAATGCAAAATATGATAGCAAGCAGTTGATACTGAGCAACATAAACATCATTCATTTTGGAGTCGTGGAGTTCACATTAGGTTCCTGGTGCCAAAAAAAAAAAAAAAAAAGCATACAGAGACAAGCTTGTGAGGAAAAGCGAAACACAAGATCATGGCCAGATTTCTTTGGATACCAAAAGCAAGAGAGTGGATATAAGAAACTAATGTTCCATGTCTGGTAGACTTGCAAATAGGCAATTTTGTGCTAATAAATGTATATTAATATATGAGGTTATCAAAGATATGTGACCCTGGAGTTTTATGTAGATAGGCTGAACTCAAGTGGGCAGAAATATAGAAAGGCAGCTATGTAGACAATCTGAATAGGCTTTTGATTGTTGCTCAAAGTCTGATGCAAATCAACAAGGGAAAAAAAAAATGGAAATAAAGTAATATTGTTGTTGTCCTGTTTTTCAGATACTCCAGAAGTTCAATCTTGAAAGGTAGGATACTTTTTTTTTTTTCAACTCATTAAAGAACATTGAATTTAAAATTCTGGGAAAATTCAAAATCGCAATATTTTGAGATTCATGCTTTTGGATTAATATGATATAATATAATATATAGATGTATATACACTCAAAGAAAAAAAACAAATGAGTTTCACTTCAAAGTCATGTCACTACATGACACGTGATCGGTTTTGGAACATTTTCACGGTGTAACGTAGAGAACTGTAAAGTTCTGCTGTAATGACTTTAATGTGTTAACGTCATGACATAACGTGTGTTGTGATTTGGCCGCTACATCAATCAAATCGAAATGAATTCCCACGTGAAAACCTTTCCACATATTTTCCCCCGTCTTCTCATATCTTACAACATGCGGTAACCATGTGTCATACATGTGATTGCGTGTCCCATTGTGACAAATAGGAGAACTTCATTTGTTTTTTTTTGTTTGTCTGTAAGGGTATATACCGAGAATGATAAAAAAAAAAAAAAAAAACCAAGAAAAGGGAACACTTTCAAGCCAAAATTCCTTCGGTCACTTGATCACCTCTTATAAATACACACTTTGAAATAAACACATCTTTGCAAAAAGACAATGCGTATGTCTGATATCGCTTAAAATAAAAGGCACCAGTCATTATAAACAGACACAGCAGCTGAGGTAACCATCCGTCTCAAACTGTCCGCCTTCAGTCGGAGAGAAGATGAGAGCGGACAGCAAAACATGGAAACACCTATGCAAGAGGTTGAGGTAATGGAAAGGAAACCTCGGAGATGAAATGGGGTGTGATGATCCTGTCAGCCTCATTGCTCGAGGCAAACCTATGGAGACCGACACCGTAAACATTTCATAGCGTCATTTAAGAGGACATCTGTTACCTCTCTTCCAAAGACGAAGATAAATTGTCACGTTTGGCATGACAGCTGGACGTGTGTAGTGAACGCACTTGGCTCGATGCACATGCAGAGGTGCATTTTTCACATAACTTTTGAAGTCTTTATAAAAAAAAAAAAAAAGAAAAGAAGGATTTTTCATATCTTACTTTGCAGCTTCTTCTTTGTTTTTCACCCTCTTGACTTTCTTCATCGCCCCTCCACTGTTTTTCTCATCAGCATGTCTTTATTTTCCCCTCAAATGCACTTTCCACTTCCCTCGCCAGTATTTTTTTTTTCCCTTGTTACCATTTGCTGCACGGCAAGTACTGTGGACTCACAGGAGTAGAGACGCGGCAGCCAGCTGCAGACCTGCAAGCACGGATCTGAACTGAACGACTTCAAAGCGAAGCCTTCACAGAATGAAAGCTCAACGGAAGGAATGGGTTAAAGATCTCCGTCCATGATGCCGAAATGGAAAAATGAATCCCCCGTACAGCTCTGCTTTATTTTGAAGCCGACTGGAGGACCGACCGCAGATAAAGTTGATCTCGAGCTACTTTATTGGTAATTCTTTAGCAGTTTGTTGCTGTGAGTTTGGCAGCCAACATGTTCACTTTCCCCACCAGGAACGTGCCTTTGCTCACTCTTCTGGATCCTAAACTCTTCTACCTGCTCCTGAATCTATGTTTCTGCGCGACAGGGTGGCCACGTGGTGAGTAAAATTCACTTATTGAAGTTTTTATTGAATGCTGTTCTGGCTGTACATGTTTAGTCGAGAGAGGTTTACACCATGTCGCGTTGCCTTTGTGAAAATGTTTCTGACATTTAACAAGAAATGAGCCCGTTGACCAAGTTGCTGACTAACAGTGGAGTTATTTCATGACGATGAGTCACTTCTTCTGAGTGTCTGAGACCTGTCTCAGATTATGGAGACTTGTTCCTCAATGAAATAAGAATAACACATCGATTTGGGACATTTTCGAGAGCGTTCAATAACTGAGAGGCTTTTGTGTTTTATTTGGTGCGGAAATTATAATTACTATTATTATTATTATTATTTCTGGGTAGAATTTAACAAGTGAGCTTCAACCTGAGTTTTCACTGCTTTTGTTGTATGTTAATTGTATGCGAGAGGAAAGTAACATATCACAGCGAATAAAAAAAAAAAAGCAGTATCTCAGCTTCATCTGCCAAAATCAATGTCACCTCAGCAGCTTTTACAGTGTCATAAAATGTGTGCGGTAAAAGGAAGTCCGATCTGCATCGTCGTTATTTCTTCTGTATTAACATAAACGCATCATCCTTCTTTAGTTGCAATTCATTCCAATTTTTGTTTTGCGGCGAAGAAAGGAACGTGTCGGAAGTTAGATGTTTCCATCGGAGGTTAATCAAATTGAGTTCAGGGGTCTCTTTTGTTTTGCTTCCACCGCTCTGACGGAAGACAACTGCCCGAGCTCCAAGTGGAACGTCATGTGTCGCCCGTGTTGTGAGTACCACCTCATCCAGTGTCGGTGTCCCTCCAAAGGGTCCAAAGTGGGCTACACTGTCCCCTGCTGCCGCAACGCTGCGGATCAGTGTGACCCCTGCATCATTCACCCAGGTATTCTATTCTTTCACCGTCTCTCACACAGCAGCTCTGGTTTGACCTTTTCCTGTCCTCTGCTGCTGATAGTACATACCAAACTCTTCTTCCGTTAATTCCAAACAAGCCAGCTGCTGCTTTCAAAAGACCAGAACAAAATAAACACCTTCCACTTTATTAGATTGTATTTTGTTAGAGAAAAAAAATAAATAATAAACTACCAGACACAAGCTGTTCTGTATTAAGATGAACTATTACAGTGACTAAGAATTCCAAATTGACTTACAAAGTGCTTCAGATTATTACTGTTACACGACATTATTTTTCAAGTGCTCTCTCCCGTCAGGCTGCAGTCTGTTTGAGAACTGTAAAACCTGCCACAATGGAACGTGGAGAGCTAATGACGACTTCTTCGTCAATGGAAAGTATTGTGCGGAGTGTCGTCAAGGCTGGAGCGGAGGGGACTGTAAAAGTGAGTGAGGTTGCTTGAATGGACGACTGCTGAAAGCTCTGATCCTGCAAAGAAATAGGCCTGATTTGATCAATGTCATCATGCTGATAAGAAAACATGGATCACGACTGTGCCATTGAACAGCTGCAACGAACCCGAGTGCTGATGTGCTCTACCGTGTAAACAGTCTCAGTGTGAATCCTCATTTGTTCTTCATCAGATTTTCATTTTTGATCACATTTGCCAATTTAATGTTATCGGATTGGTGACCATATAAAATAAAATGTATGAGTTTTCAACAGCTTAAAATGTCATCCTATATTTTATAGCTTTGGAATCATTGTTTATATTTGTAGAATACTTTTTTAACATTGTTGGAAAAGTTTTTTTTTTTTATAAATTAGGGAAACATAATCATCAATTTATAGCTGTGAGGATACGTTTTGCAATAAAATATGTAAGCCTATAATCATAATCAGTTTTGTGGCTTACAGTTTTCAGATTGCCCCTTCCTCATATGTAATGCACCATGAGGACACATGGTGGCGACAATGCTTTGTTTGAAATGGCTTCGCTGCAGGTTAAATCACCTGCTGGTATCTGTTTGTGTTATGTTCACTAAAAACACTGAAATAATTAAGTTAAAGGAGTCCTGTTTTTGTTTTGTTTTTCTTTTAAAAATATAATTATGACTCAACAAATATGTACATGTAAAGCTCACTGCAAAATGAAGCTGTTAGTAGAGGGAAGCAAACAGGTTTAACTTGTTGCAACACCTATTATTCACCCCACTGGTATTTTGTCCCGTTCTCTGTTTTCCATGGCCCCGGGGGGGATATCCACTTGGATTCCATTCTGTCATGTGTTGTCAATTTGATGTAGACAAGAGAAGGCTTTGAGCTTTTGTGGAACTGCGTAGCCTTTTATTAAAGTGTGCATAAAACAAACTTGACCAAGCGCTAAAATAGACAAAAACAAATTGTGTTTGATTTGATTTTGAAACACTCCAAAACCTTTTCACCCTGGTCCCTTTAAAAGAAAAGACTGAAGAATATCAAATTGTCTTCCTTTGCTTGTTTTAGCCCCATGAAGGAAAAAAAATGTCAGCAGGGATAACCAGCGTGATGTTCATAATCATGGTTGTTGAAGTGGCTGGTTTGAGCGTGTTATATGCCCTCTTACACAGCATGTCACATCACTGGTCCTGCATGCAGCAATCAAAATGCTCAGCTAAACTGTGATAAACACAAATAAGCATTTACCGAGCGAAAGTAATTACAGTTTTCTTGCGGGTAGCATGTGGAGGCGTCATTCAGCGGACTCAGGGTCACATAGCCCTGGAGAGTTACCCGACAAACGCCCGATGTGAATGGACTGTGGAAATGGGGAGGGGCAGCAGCATCGAGCTCAGGTAGGGGACTTCGTCAAAGCTCTGACAAAACAGTCATTTATCGCAGAAAATATTTTGTCATTCTCCACTTGAACATCTCAGCAATGAGGACTGCTCGAGCTTCAGGCAATACAATTGTGAGTCAAGCAATCCGGAGATTGTTTTAGTGTATTGAATTATTTAAAAAAAAAAGCAGGATTCGGGAGTACTTTAAGGATCAGGAGTCAACCCGGGATCACGGCAAAGCTTGAAATAGACTCGCTACAACCAAGCTACAGCAAGCTGTCTTGGCATGAAAGATCCACGTTTTCCTGTAGTGGAGAAAAATGAAACCTGCTGCATGTATTGAGCCAAGTGATGTGCAGGAAAATTAAACTTTTTGCAAAAACATGTGGTTGCAGTTACTAAAACAGCACGTTTGGGTTTAGCAAAAAGAACATGGTCGTGGTTAGTACAAAAAAACAAAAACAAAAAAAAAACTCACTCTATGACTAACGGCATCATGTGAGCCCTCGGTCGCATGATCCTGCCTCACATTGAATTTACGTGCGTTTAACTTTCACGCTTACAAAACGTGTAACTTTCACGCCTGGACCGCCCGAAGCCATTTCCATTTTTGCTGCTCGCTTTGCCGTGATACTGGGTTGCAGGACTTGTACATCAGATTTTTGGGCTTCATTTTTCTACTTCTCTGTGAAATCACCGGGTGTAAAATTTCTGTGGCACATGATGTGAAAGACACAAGCAATCTCTGCCTCCACCAGCTGACACACTTAGAGTGCTTTTCCAAATCTGGAACTTGGACTGACTAGAGAAGACCTGTCTATTACTGGGTGCAGTTAACTACTTTCATTTAGTACGTCTGCCTTTTAAGACAGACTAAGAGAAGGGATTTTGGTTTTAAGTGCTTTTCATCAATCTACAATTGGCTCTGTGGAGATCAATTCACCATCAGTCTTTTAAAAGATGTTTAAGGTCAAAGCAGAGTGAGCAGACAGCCCTGCATGATGATTGAATTACTTACACAATTCTGCACTTAAAGGACCACGGTTAACTCTTAACGTCTCTGTCGCAGCTTTTCACGGCTCAGTTTGGAGTCCGACCATAACTGCCGTTACGACTACGTCGAGGTGCGTGACGGCGACGACCTGAGCTCCCCCGTGATTGGCCGGTTTTGTGGGGATCAGCTGCCTCCTCCAGTGAAAAGCTCCGGGAACTTCCTGCACATTCTGTTCACCTCAGACGGCTACAATAACTTTGATGGATTCGTTATTACTTTTCAGGAGAGTTCAGGCAGGTGCAATCATTGTCAGTAATGCGAATGCTGCTCATGCATTCCGTGCGCACAGAAGCGAGACGGGGTAGACAAAATAACAGAAACACTCAACAATATAATGCAATCTAACACAATTGCCCCCAAATTAATACCTTCTTTTAAAAGCCTGTTACGTATTTGAGTCCTCCTCCTGGCATATGAGTCAGCTGATGTGCTGGGTGACGGGGAGGGAAGGAGGTAGGGGGGGGGGGGGTTGTTCTCTGTAGGACCCACATAAAAAAATGACAGTGTACCAGTCTGATATATTCATATCCAGGGTGTTCTGTGGTTATCAAGTCCAGATATCATGAATACATAATACAAACGACACTCTGCTGTCCCTTCATACATATTGCAGCAATTCTCACTGTTTGCACGCAGCACATTTCCTCCTGGACCTTTTTTCTTTCATCCCTCTGTGACTGCGCAGCCTCCGGCACAGGGCAGTGATGTGAGACGGACAGTCAATGACACAGATTTATCACACCCGCTGCTCTCCTCCCAGTTTGCTGTCTTTGAAGCAAATCATGCATCTAACTTGCATCCTATTTATCCGCTCTCTTCCCTCAGCGGACTTCAACTCTTGCTTGCTAACCTGAACATATTAAAGTGGTACTGCATCGATGAATGTTAGGGCACTCCTCAATAATAATTCTGCAAAGATGACTACAGTAATTTCAAGAAATAACTTCGGTAGTTCCCCTGGGAAATATCCTGGGGCCATTATTTATTTCACTTCACACACTGATTTAAAAACCGCCTGCTTTGGTGGATCTTTGTTTATGCAGATGATGCTCTATTGTTACCATCGCACAGTGATAAAACTTCTAAAAATATCTTCGGCTTCATTGACAATTCGGAAAATCTAGGTTCTGAGTTGAGGTATGTTAGACTGCAATGTTAGCAAAGATACCAAATATTTTAAGGGAGTTGTTAATTAACAGCTTTCGTTGGATGACACATAAAACATGATGCTTAATTAAAATTTAAAAAAATACAAGTAAATTTAGCAGATTTTGCCAATCTGGCAAAGATGGGTGAATATAAGAATGAAAATGTAATGCAAATTACCCCCATCCGATCATCAGAACTTTGATTTTCAAACATAATAATCCATTTGGATTCATTTCTTGTGAATCAAATAAGCTTTAAAAACCCCAAATTGTACACCCTGATTAAGTTTCGCTTTAGATTTGTAGGTTTGTCTGTCATTTATCACAGCCAGAAAATGTCTCCACAGCTTCAACCACCAAGAATACAGCATGCGGACTCCCAGGAGAACCAACGAACGGATATTTGCTGCCTGTGTATGGCCCAGAGGAAGAGCTTGCATTTGTAAACTACTGGTGCCATCCACCTTTCATGCTGACTGGTGCCCAGCAGAGGACATGCCTGCCTAATGGCACATGGAGCGGCACAGTTCCCTCATGTGTTAAAGGTACGTTTTTACACCAGGTGGCTTCTGGTTTTCTTTTCTAGTGTTTGGACAAAATAAAAGACACAAGAGGAATTTATAGATTTTTTTTTTCATCTTCTTATCTGAACCACATACAGCCCGAACAAGCCCGGTCCGGTGTGCTCCGCCACTTAAATTGCTCCATGGATACCACAGACCTGCTCTTGACGCAGTCGGAGGCGCAGAGACGGTTGAGTTTTTCTGTAAAAACTCCTACATGTTGAGTGGAAACCACAAGAGTTCCTGCCTTTCTAATGGATCCTGGAGTAGCAGGCCTCCAAAGTGTGTGAGAGGTAGCTATTTTCAAAAACACCCTCTTAGTTTGAGAACACAGTTGCACATGTACAAAGTAGTCTATTTTTTTTTTTTTAACTGCACAAAATGTTTCTAACATACGGTAAGTCACATAATTTGTTTACGTGAAACACCAATTTAACTTTACATTTTCATATCGTGGAAAAAAAAGTTTAAAAAAAAGAAATAAAAAGATCAATATCAGCTCTGTGATGAGTGTATATTTAACAATATAACTTGTTTGTAAGGATGGATCAATACTCCTTGTGAATTTTACTGTATATATTGTGCTTGTCTCTGATATTTCATGCAGAGAATCATTGTTATTTACTTCGAATAACGCCTGCTAATCGTGCTGCTGTGATCGAGCTGTTTCAGATAAGGAGTCTCAGAAAGATTATTGTGCGCTAACAGTCTTATTGATTTGCCTCTACAGCCTGTCGAGAACCCAAAGTGTCTGAACTTGTGCGGCAAAGTGTTGTGAAGCCACACGTATTATCAAGGTAACCTTTTAGCACACTTAAAGCCACTATGTAGGATCTCTCTATGTTGTTTTATCATTTTAAAAATTATACTGATGGAATGTGTATTTTCTTTGGCGGAAAAAATGAAATAATCCCCGAAAACTGGTCCAGTTTCTGTGTTGCCTGGAGTGTTCTTAAGGAAGGATTTATGGGATGGGAGCTGGAACAGCAGTGTGCATTGCTATCTGCCATACTGTCCTTTGATACTGGCAGCGGGGGGGCACCAAAATGAAAGATGTTCAAATTATTAATGTGCTGGGCTTTAAAAAAAAAAAAAATAGAGAGTGCAGGATTTCAACGCTACCAAACAGTTTGAGCCTTTTGGTCAAATAAGTCTGTCTCTTTTGGCTGGCATATGCAAAAGAAGGGATGTAATTATACAGTAAAAATACTCAAATGGATTATGCTGTTATTGAAATGTTTTTTTTTTCTGCATAAATGCTCAACTTTATCAAAGACACTCTGATTTTGTAAGACAGCACATCAAGCACTAAATTAAAACATTTCCGCTCATGAAATGTTATTAAACACTAAAACAAATTAAGGCAATAGTTTAAAGTATCGATGCAGTTTTCTACATTTGCTGACGAAGGCCACAAGATGCAGTTGAAAGCTCTCGAAAATCTTCTCGTGCTTATATTTATTTTCTCACACTGTCCTTGTCGTGTCTCAACCCGGTATCACGGCAAAACGTGAAATAGTCACGCTTTGGGCTGTCTAGGCCTGAAAGTTACACGTTTTCCTGTCGTGGACGAAAGTGAAACCCGTTGCATGCTTTGAGCCATGTGATTTATAAGAAAATTTAAGTTTGTGCAAAAACACACGGTATGGGTGAGGAACCAAAACACAGTTCGAGAGAAACGTTCTCCCCTCCTGGATAGGAAACTCATCGTCCCACATGTCAGCCTGTGACTAAAACCCGTATACCACTTCCCCTACCTCCAAATACTGCCAGAAAATGTCCTTTGTACTTGGTTGCGGGACCTCGGTTACGCGATCCCGCATTATGTGACATTTATTGCAAAACGTGTAACTTTCACGCCCAGACAGCCTAAAGCGTGGCTATCTCACGTTTTGCTTTAGTAGACGGGTGCGTCTCTGTTTCAAGCTTTGGAGTGATACTGGGTTGCGTAATTTGAAATTTGCATTTCTAATATTTGAAATTGTAATTTGTTTTGTAGCTCTTATTAGGGAGAGGAGATATAAAGACAAACTTGATCTCTTCTCTCCCACAGAGAGAGTTCAGACCACAGACGCTTCTCGTCCAGATACCAGATGCACGATTTGCTCTCAGCTGGCTTCATGCCGCTTTTGTTGGACAAACAGTCCGACGCTGAAAGAGATGACGGTGCCGTGGGGGCGATCCCTCAAGGCTTCCACCCGGTCTACACGAGCATCGACTACAAGTGTGCCTCACCTCTCTACCGCCACATAGGAAGCTCCCGGCGCACCTGTTTGAAGACCGGCAGGTGGAGCGGGCACCATGTTTCCTGTTCACCAGGTGAGATCGGCGGCACTTTACAGCCAGCTCCTTCAGTGCAAAAACAGCACATATGCATTGTTGTATTGTTGTTGTTTTTTTAGACACATTAAAAGTATTACTCCTCTGACTAATTAAAAGCAAGTAAAACATATCAAACGTTTCATTTCAACACGGCCTTGGTCTCGTTTGGCCAATCCCTGATGCCAGATAACGTTAGCAAACTTTAGAATGGCAAATGTTAGTTCAATAAATTAAGTAAATTGTTGTTTTCATGACTCTTGAGTGTGAAAGTTCATCTTTGAGCATGGAAATGGGAGTTTGACACAAATGTAAGAATTATTGAGGGTTTTTTTTTTTAGAAGATCATTTAGTCAAATTTATGACTCTTCCACTAATGCTAATATTACATATAACATTTAAACATGAACCATTGTCTTGTAAATGCCACTCGTGGCCAAAGTGACTCCTAATCCAGTAAAAGTCACATAGGCTCACTTCAATATAACAGTTTGACATATGGACGTGAATTTACTGTCACAGAAAAACAACATCAATTTCACACGTTCAAAAACTCGTGAACACGCGCGATCACATACATGTATATTTTGCCTATTAGAAACTACTGTTTTGGACATTTTTCACGGTGTAATATAGATTCACATATTTTCCAAATATTTTCCGTGTTATCATATTTGGCAAGATGTGGTAAACATATGTCACACATGTCATAACATGTGCCCCGAAGTGTATATGCTAAGAATGATTAAACACACACACACACACAAAAAAAGTTTTACAGTAATTACCAAGCCAAAAGTCCTTAAGTCACTTCATCACCTCTTATAAATACAGTTTGAAATAAACACACAATCAGATAATGAGGATGTCTGATTCCACATAGAGCAAGAGAAAGAGAAAATCATGTTGGTTTGTTTTTCTGCAAGGGTGTTCTCTTTCTTAGAGAGAGTTAGATGACAATATCGATACCGCTTTCACGTCCACATAGCAAACACAAAGCTTACATATGACTTTTTCTGTCTCCTGATTGTTTCCCACAGTTTGTGGAAAATTTGACACGTTCGGCAGACACAACCTCTCACACACTCAGTGGCCGTGGCACGTAGCCATCTACGTCCGCTCACCTCCCGATCACGCCGCGAGCAGCCACGGGTCCCGCGGACGGACCGTTTCGGACCAGCGGGGAGCCTCAGAGGAGTCCTCGTTCTGGGTCCTGGCCTGCAGCGGCGCTCTGGTCGGCCAGCGCCGGGTCCTGGCGGCAGCTCAGTGTGTGGTGGATAAGGACAAGCGGCGGGCCCTTCACGCTGCACATGTGAAGGTTGTCGCGCAGCAGCAGACGTCCAGGGAACGGCTGAGAAACCAGCACCACCTGAAGGTACAACACATTAAGAAAACAATAACTTGTACTTCTGCGTGTCAAACAATATTTCTGCTTTTATTAGGTAAGTAGAAAACATATTAGTTCGGAGTCGTGTCATTTCCCAGCAGCCACGCATGCTTAGATTTGGTTTGTAAAATGTCCTTTGCAGGCTGGTCAAACAAAAAAAAAATTCAGTTTTAAATATTTTTCAAACCAACTTATTTCACAGAGATTTTTACCTGCAAAAAAAAAAAAAAAAAACTACGCTCTTTATGGTCTCTGCGACGGTTTTACATCTTCCGATTTTCAGGTCATAGAGGACACAAAAGTTTTCCAATACCGCAAAGTCTACCAAACAGCAGTGATAAAGTATTAAGCAATGAGTCTTCATGAAATAAATCTAATCTTCTGGATAAGGTTTTGTTTGTAAGTGGTAGAAGATGAAATCCTTTGGCATTCGGATATGCATTTAAAGCTTAAACGGGGATCCCGCCGTGTTTGATTTGGATTGGAAATATTTGCGCATCTTGACGCACATTATCTGATCTTAACGCGTATTCCAAAAACAACACCACTTGGCACATTCCTGGTGGAACCAGGCTATTCTCAGGTATTTCTAACTCCCGATTTCCCATCCATTTAAAAAAATAAATAAATAATAATAATAATAATTTCACTCGCTCTCTCCGTCTGCCCCGACAGGTTTCAGAGATTTCGGTGCATTCAGATTTCTACTCCGCACCGGACTCCGATGTGGCCGTGCTCAAGCTAAAAGACAAGGCGAAGATCAGCGAGCGCGTGCTTCCGGTGTGTCTACCCAATAAGAAAGGAGGGGAGGTGACGGCGCGGGAGGCCTTCACCGTGAGGTGGACTTTACCAGGCAATCACGAGCACCTGAGCCGCCACGCAACCGCGAGCCGGACGGAACTTGTTGAGCTGAGCGACGTCGCTCAGTGTGAGAGAGCATTTGCTCAAGGAGGGGCGCACACCGCGGCGGTCAGTGACAACAGGCTGTGTGTCATAAGCAAGCCGGCCAGTAGCCCGAGCCCTTGTCGCGGTGTTGTTCCGGGTATCACGGCCGTGTTTTCATCCACGGGGGGGTCCGGTCCGGTCGGGGAGCCTCCAGCTCAGCCTGGCAGCTGTTTGGTTTAGAAAGTTTCACCTATGATCAAAACAACTGCCACCGACAGATTTACGCAGTTCAGACACATATAGCGAAGTTTCGGGATTGGATCGAGGAAAACATGAAGTAGTTCTTTTTTTTTTCTTCATAATATCTCGTGTACTTTCAGCCGTGTAAATATTCGGTTTTGTTGAATTTGTAAAATGTCAGAGTGGGTGGGGAATGATGTAGAGGGCGATGACGGCATGGGAGTGATCATTGTGTGCCTACTGTCCATGTCACCATCGTCATCTGCCTCCCGTGACAATTCACGACGTGGAAATTAAACAATCCTCTTAAGACAAATTGCTGCGATACCTGCCACCTTAATACGAACCTCTTAATCTTGAATTTATTTTAAAGGAGATACAGAAGCGCGTCTACTTTCATCGTAGGCTCGGATCTTTTCAAGCCAGCAGCCAGATTGCTCCTCTGTTTTTGAAATCAGTTATTGCGAGTGTCATGCTGTTCTGCAGCGTGGCCCGGCTCTGCAGCCCGCCCGTGAAACTTCAAACTAAACTATATCATCAAATCCAAATCTGTGCCACGATTATTTACCAACTGGTGGCACACTCGGTTCAAAGAACTCACAATAAGAGCATGTTCAGACAGTGTCTCATCTGACTCTTCGCGTGTGTTGAACACAGAATAAAGAAATTTGTTTTAATTGCTTAACATTAAACACAACAGGCTGAACGATTATTTGATTCTATCCAGTTTTAAACCAGAATCGGTGTGCCAAAAACTGAGATGTGAATCCTGAGGTTCAACGTAGGATTGTTGTCACTCTTTGATGTTTTTAGTTTTTTTTTTGTTGACAGAAAGTGTCATATGTGTGAATGTGTGTTTAATCTTTGTGTAAATCTCTTTAATGGAACTGCAAAAATGATAAATAAATGTCAGCGTAAACTGACCAAGTTTTTCTAATCATGCATGTTTTTCAGGTGTATTTTTTTTATTTTTTTTTTAATAAAGGGTTCTCTCAGATTACATTTTCAGAATATTTGGCACTCACTACCTCATTTCTGCACTCGCGTTGCTGATGACATCACCACAGGCAATTTATTTGATTTAATTCACTTACAGTCTTGAGGAGTTGTGCGCCTCTAGATTCCTGCTTTAAAAAAAAGTGACTTGGTCAACAGTCATGAGCAGTCAGATTCGCGAGAACAATGTGTCTTACGTTGAATGAGAGCTCTCCTTCCTATGCTGTCGTTCCAACTCTTCCACCCTGCTGAAAGGTCCTTTGGCAGGTCACTGGATCTCTGCCTGCTTCAGGCCTCTTAACTTCAGACTATTTTAGAGACAAACGTCCTCCAAGAAGGACAAGTCACTAATTGCTAAGTCAGGAACACATTTGCGCACATATGCGCAAGGTTTTATTCTGTTTTGCTGAAATTAGGACTGTTATTATTCAGTTCGCAAACATGGTTTTACAACATTTTAAATTAAAAAAGGAATATTTTTATTTTTCTGCAAATCACTGCCATTAAAACATCCCATCATTTCCAATTTATTCTGAAATAATTTCCGCTGATTTGCATGCATTTCTAGGCTGTGGATGTGTGCATGTGCGAGGCAGCACACCGCGTACCGATATGCGCAGTACAGAGCCTGTGTGTCTGCAGCGGGTCTGCATGTGAGGTTATGCGTTCGTGTGTTTCCCTGCAGACAGTCCAACATGTGCTGTCATTGAGAAACACACTGAGAGGATTTGCTAAACTTAGCTCTTACTCCTGAGACGCAGACACCCACTGGGCCGTCCGCGGCTTTGTGCAGGACACCTTTTAAGCCCGGCCAATTAAACAATGAGTAGCTCGGTAGTCGGCCTCTGCGGCTCGCGAAGTGAATCACCGGGGGAGAAGAAAATAAAAGTTGCTGAGAACTGGCAGCTCAAGATCTGTATTTCTTTTATAAACAAAACAACCGAGCGAAACGCGGAGTAAAATGCATTAACCGGCAACGCATTACCGAATCTAATGCTCAACCAGCTTCCAACTGCAGAAAGAGTAATATATGCAGACACTCGTACATAATGCAATGCAAATGTACATCCACTCCAACCTTTTTGAACTTTTGCATCTGAGTGGCCGTAATGGTCTTGAGGCTTGTTTTTTTTTTTTTTTTTTTTTTTTTTTTTTTTTTTTTTGCAGTGGCAGCGGGGGTCTCCATCCGACGGTATGATGTCATGATGCTAAATACGGGGTGAAAGTCTGCTAATCTATTACTCTTTAACTGAGAGAACACCCAGCCCACACCTTAGAGGAGGCACTGACCTCTCATCTCAAATCCCCAACTCTCTCTCTCTCTCTGTGTGTGTGTGTGTGTGTGCGCGTGCGTCATCACCGAACACACCGTGCACGTGCAGGGTTGTCTGGTTTAGCTTGCTTAGATTTTCTATACGTTAGGAGTAGGAGGAGACCTGCTGCAACAGCTATTTGCTCGCCAAACGAACTTCACACTGCTTTGATTTTATACATAAACGAGGAAGTTAATCAAGTTTACCCACAAGTTTGAAGACGCGGAGACTTCCACAGGTGAGCACTAATCATTTAAGGATGCTGAAGGTGAATAGGAACGCTATCCTTTCCCTTATCTGCTTTAGTGTCACCTCCCTCGGAGTGAGGAACGCCGGCTTGGTTCGACGTATGATGCATATTTAGCTGTTAGAGGAAGACATGCGACAAACAATGCTGTTCGTGCTGTGACCTAATTCTGCCTGGATGTAACGGTTGCTGCTTTGTTGTAATTCCCTCTCCTTCTCCTAAGCGAATCGCTTGTTACAGGTCAACTTGGGATACTGGCAAAGTGCCGACCATTGAAAATCGTCAGCGCACAAAGTCTTGAAATAAGCTAGGTTGGTTCTAAAAATGCAAGGGACGCGCATACACTGTTGAATTTCAATTAAAAGATTAATGACTTTGCAGCTCAAGTCGGGAACAAGTCAGCTAACGCATTTTGTGGAAGTGACGGTTTCTCGAAGCAATGCAAAAACACTGCTCGCCGCGGGGCACACGTGCATCATTAAAGATACGGTGCTCTGTGCGATCGACTCCCACCGCACTCCCCGGCTCGAGACAAGGATGCAAGGGGACGGAGTTCAAAAGAACAGCCCGCAGGGTTACACTGTAAATCTCAAGTAAGAGACGGGTTGCTCATCAAGACAGTTTACTTTTCCGTGTTTCTTGTTTGGGAACGTAAACGACAAAGAGCAACTCGGCCAGTAGAGGGTGCTTTAAAAAAAAAAAAAAAAAAAATGAATATACGATTCTTTTTTTCTTTCATATTATTGTTGGGGGAGGTAAATGCTGCGCAAGCGTTCTGTTTGTTCACTGTTTCTAAACAGCTCTTTAGTCAGCGCAGCACTGTGAGCAATTGCTAACTGAATATATGCAAATTGCTTCGTAAATTTAGCCACTCAGCGTCTTACAATGGAACTTGGAAACCGGAGACACTTAGGACTTCAGTTATTTCCTAATTCAATGAATTCTTCCGTGCAAAAATATATATATATATAGTATAATAGTGAATTTCGAGACAAGGTACCACAAGAAAAAGAGTTTGGCCAACATCAACAAGGCTTCATAGGTGGGCAACAAGCTGGTGTATTAAAGTTCATCTTCTAACTGGTAGAAGACGGTTAGCTGGATGCAGTCATGCAAAGGCCTTTTTTTTTTGTTTTTTTTGCCTTACATACAACATGGGTTGTTCGGATTTCCCTGAAGAAAATAGACGCATCCATTAGAGCACATTTTAGCAACAGAAGACCACTTGAATTCTGCACTGGCGTTCTCCAGGTTCCCCACTTTCCTCCAACAGTTTAAAGACACGCAGGTTACTTTGACTGGCGACTTCAGATTGGCGAGGTACGTGTGAATTTGAGCGCGAATGGTTGTCTGCCTTTCTGCGTCAGCACTGTGGTTGACTGGTGACCTGTGTGTGGGTGTGATCGGCGCCAGTTAATGCACGGACGGGTAGATTTGACTTATTCTGAAGTTTGTTTTATATTTTACACGTAATGAAAGTGTTTACGTGAAAATGATTATTTATTTCAAATTAAGCACCCTCTAATGGTCGGTCACTCTTGCAGGTTCCTTACTGTGTTTTCCATGCGTACTTTACAACACGTCCTCAAAGCGACACTATAGGTCAATTTCAGAATAACAGTCAGGGACATGAAATATTTTACGTGAGAAAATTAAGAATACCTTTTAGAGCGCATTCTAGCTGTGGCAGATGAAAAAAAAAGACTGTACGTTATTCTGCCAGTTAAAGTTGAGCTACGATATTCTTTATACCGTATGTGAAATTTTATTTGCACAAATAATTTTCTAGTTGTAAATCATTTGATGGAAGTAAATGACATTCGTTTTTAATTCCAATAATCAACTAATGTGTATTTCTTCATGTCTTCGAGTTTTTGCAGAGGAAGGTGAGGATCTACGCAGGTCCTCAAAAAAAACAAAACAAATCTATTTCATTATTTTTATTTCAAACAAATTCTGAAAATGTATTTTTCAGCTACATAAGTCGTCAGGAACATTTTCACCACAACCTTTGAATCCTACCGCAGCTTTGATTCAATGGTTGTATTATTCACTGGCATTTATTTTCACCGACAGGTTGCGTGCTTTCCATGAAAATAATGCCGACATGTCCCCTTGTATAATGCAGCAACATTATGTATAATCATCACAGCTTCGATTTGACAGTTTTTCTGCACGTTTCAACCACCTCCTTTCAACACCTGGACTCTTTTCTCCAGTACTGAAACTGCTATCGACAACAGTGCAATTACACTTTAATGACTAAGTATATTCCACGGGTGCTAAACGGTGTACGTTCAGAGCTTCAAAATGTGTCGCCGCCTAAGATCTAGGTTATATTTTAACACTGGCTGAGAAAAATCACCGAATAAAACGTGGCTTCAATTCGGTCGTGAAAGGGTTAAATTCTTCATTATACTGTACAATTTAATTAGTACCGTCTCTCCTGGTTTTTGTCTGCTTAAAATGATTTTTTTTTTTTTTTCAAATTCTGCCTACTCCATTTGCCTATTCAGGACCTCAGGCAAGAGGTAGAGTTTTAACCTTTAAACGTGCAATTAGGCACAGAAAGCATCTGAAGGCTGAAAAGCCCCGAGAGGAACCTTGATACGAGTCATATTATATTTTACAGACGCAACCTCTGTGTTTTCGTTTCTGTTCAAGCTTTTTCATGGATTCCAGTGACGCAGTGGGTCAAAGTTACTGCAAAGAACACAACAGACGGAACATGAAAACCTACAATGGCATTAACAGAATGGGTCATCGTGGGAAGAGATGGTGTTTCATCTAGACTTGGCTCCTCAATGTGTAATGCCCCCCTATAAACCAGAAAAACGATTAACAAAAAGACAAAACAATACATTGGGTAACATGATGCCAGCTGAAATGATACACGATGTAAACAAGATTTCCGGGCTGTTGAAGAGTGTACTTTCACTTTCTGTGCTATCAATTGCTCGCACCTCCGGCGAAACTAGATTACCAACCCAACATCACGGCCAAGCGTGAAGACACGCCGGTCAACTGCAGCAAAACGTGAAATAGTCAAGCTTTGGCCTGTCTATGCGTGACAGTTACACGTTTTGAAAGCGATAAACTTATACGCACGTAAATGTCATGTGACGCGGGAACAATCCCAACCGTGTTTTTTTTGCTACAAGTTTCATTTTCCTGTAAATCACATGGCTCTGCGCATGCAGTCGGTTTCATTTTCCGTCCACTGCTTTCACGCAGTAACTTTCACGCCTAGACAGACCAAAGCGTGTCTATTTCACGCTTCGCCGTGATACCGGCACACTTTCTGGAACAAACGCGTTTGAATGCTTTGAGACTGAGATGGAAATTGGCATCGGTCTATCTCGCCAAACTTTCCGGTAAAACACTTTTTCTTTGCCTCACTCTGTATGGAGGAAGGACGAGCAGATTTTGTGAATCGAGTCTGAGTAGGAACGGCAGTCCCTTCATTCTCAAGTGGAGGCTATGATGGCGGCGCGAGTCAAGAGCTCCTTAACCAGTCTGAAATTTTTGTAATTGTAAATCTCCTTCATCAGTGACAGCAGTTAACTCTCATAATCAGGAGCTCTGGCCCACATCCAACTGAAATCCCTCTCTGACGAGACAGATGTCATTTAGATCACTACTGGAACATGATGATCAGCTGTGCGTCATGATTGCGATCCATGCTTGTGCAAAACATGATGGGTGGCTACAAGCTAGTCACAACTCTCACTGTAAGGTGGGTGGTGCTCATATCGACATTTACGGTTATATCTTTGTTAAAAGAGTTTACAATCCTATTGTTGTTCATATTCATATATTTTTTTTATTAAGAATCTGGGGACTTTACTATGTTGATCTAATGATTATGATTAATCCTTGAAATAACTTGTGATATGATTTGGCACTTTATTGATAAAATTTAAATTAAATATGAAATTGAATCGTAAAGTTTGAGCCAAACACCGAAAGCTGATTTGGATATTTTTTTTCATAAATCTATTACAGATTTTAGGTAAGACTGGTTTTCCTAATATAAACCAATAATGTTTGTTTGTATTTAGTGGAAAGGAAATTTAGTACAGTTTATCCAAGTCTTTGCACAATGTGAAAGGATGTGCTTGATTGTCCGTCTGCTCGCACGTGCTACCTGTGAAGTCATGTTTGGCTGATGTGTCTTCAGCAATTAAAGTTTGGCATCGAGCAAAACAAACAAAGAAAAACTCAATTTGAATTTTCAAAACACCACGGGGAATTTGTATATTTTTGTCTCATTAGTCAGAGTCTAAATCAGTGGTCGTGGAGAAGTTATTAACAAAACTTAGACAGAAACACAGTGGTGGATGAATCTCAAAGGACAAATGTAAAACACAAGTTATTTAATTACTTCATCTTTGTCCATAAATCAAATAAAGCACTTTTAATTAATATTCGATGCGGAATAAACAGGTCCTGTCTATATTCAGGCCAATAATTTAGACATTGCAGCTGTCGGTCTGCTTCACTACAAAGACATCCGTCCTAATGAGACGTTTAGTCCCATGTTCTTTTTTTTTAAGATCTGTTTTTCCTCCAACAAGAAAGAAAGAAATCTTGTTCCCAGTGAAGTTGGAAATTTCCTCTCAAAATGAGATTTGTAGAAATAAGCACTAGACTCAAGCGAACGCTTGAAGACAAATTGTTTCACCTCATTTGCATTTTTTCATCACCTGTTCTGTAAATACAAAAATAATAGACATAATTGCTTGCAAGAAGAATAATTGCAAGAACCGGGGGAACATTTTTGCATGTCACATCATTTTCTATTATGTCATGACCTTTTAATGTGAAATTCTCTGAGTAGGTTGGTTACATTGGAGGCTTGTTGTAATAAATGACTGTTTAACCTGAAAATTGCAGTGCACCTAAATCCTATATTTTGAAAATGTATGAAAATTGTTTTTCAAGTATTTAAATGGCAACATTTCCAGCTGATCTGTGAGCAAAGTTTTTTTTTTTTGGAAAGGGTGCTTTCTCCTGCAACAGACGAGAGCTTATAATATCGAACTGATCGGAAAGCATGAAATCCACCAAAACGTTGAAAGTGTCAAATTTTGTCCACGCTGGGAGTTGTACTCACTTGAACTTGTATTTAAAGTATCGTAGAAGGTGTTAATTACCTGCAAAAGCTATGATTTCCCAAGTTAACATATATTGTGCATACATCAATACAAGAATAACACTAAGGATGGATTATCATAAAATGTTGAGTTTGAATTTATATTGAGTTTAAGATTAAGATCTTATTGATGAAGGCTGTAAAATTGATGTTGTTGTTTATTTATATATTTCACTTCTTCAGCTCAAGTCTCTAAAGCTATACTAACTTAATTATGATGTTTATATTGCTTCAAAATCAATTGATTGATAGGATTGACAAGTATGTTCCCTAAAATGTGCAAAGCACTCGCCAAAACTTTGTTGAAATTCAACAAACGGAAAGGAAAAAGAAAAATCTTCACCAAATTGTATTTTCAAGGTTACATTGTAGTGTTAAAGGTTATTTTTTTTGTTCACCTTGTGTTTCACTCAAGGCCTTCATTTTAACTTTTTTAAATAGATTTTAAAGTTGCGACTGGAGAAGACTGCACATCAGAAATGTCACTTAAACAGGACAAAACAGGACAGAGTAAAGCAGAAACTTGAAACTCAGTGAGACATGCATGTTGTGGTGTTCATGTTGGTCGTTCAATGTGTGAATGCAGGTTAATAATAAGTAATGGGGAGTGGTTGGTGGTTTACAAAAAGAGACTTCCTTTATGTTTAATGTTTATGGTTGCTGACAGTCAAGAGCAAACGTTAGTCAAATTCACAAATGAGGACGACAAGACACTTTTTAATTTTAATATTTAAAATAAATTATATTTTCTTTATTTTGCCATTCAACGAAAACCTCTTTGCTTTTCGATTGAAAATTAGAATCGATTGGAAATTCAAATATTTAAAATCGTTTTTTATTCATGAATTCAGTTTTTTTTTCCGAACGTGCCTGATACCTTTTCCTGCATCAGCTGGTGGGCTCCTTATTGTTGATTCTCACGTGTAGGATTTGCGATGTTTGGTGCTTAAGTGCAGAGATGTGTGCAAACATCGCAGCTATGGTGGGTGAGGGTTCACACTGAAAACACAGATTAACACTGAGGAAGAAGTCTTTCATTTAATCAGCGTCATTGTTAAACTCGTATCGTATTTGAGTACAACAAAGTGACCCATTATCATTATCAAAATACAACTACAGCACTAAAAAAAAACCAAAAAAAACAAATGTTGTTCTATGACTTAACAAAACCTCTTTGTGAGGTTTCCCATGCTGCAGACATGTTCTCCCAGTGTGTCTGATCCATCTTGGTGTGTATGTGTGCTGGATTAAGATGGCTCAGGACAGATTAGTTAATTATAGACACCTGCTGTCTAAGCATGGTGTGTGTTGTCAGGTGTTGCGGCATGAGGTGGGCTTGTTGCTGAGGAAAGGAAAAGGCGGGGCGAGGTGTGGAACCTCGGGGACTAAATGCTCTGCCATGTGCTCTTTAGGCCGTCTCCCTTCTCCCCTGTTCACGCTCCGGGCAGCGGCTCCGTAATGGAACTCTTCAACGCACTCCCCCGGTGTCACCTACTCGCGCCCGGCAACTCTGCAAACTGCAGGGATAATACTTCTGTACCGGTACCGTTAGAAAGACTGTTGTGAGGTGGCCATGTCACTGAAAGGAGCCGTGGTCACTTCCGGGAAGAGAACAATCACACCGAGGCCATTCAGTGACTAAGCAGCACTAAACAGCTGCGCCCCGGCACATTCCTCATATCAAGGCCTCACTGCCCTGCCGTTGTATCGCTGCGAATTTTTCTGCTGTTTGATTTGAGAACAGTAAAGACATTTTAGCATAAGACACATTCAGAGATATATATATATATATATAGGTATATATATATATATGGGAGTACTACAAACACGCAGTTTAATTAGCCTTGATTTGCCTTGAACCATATTATCAAGTCACGTCAAGCAATCCCATGTTGGTTAAAGCTGAAGAACAGATCTGCCACTTCAAATGGGTGAGAAATAATGAATCTTACTCAAATAAAGAGCTTATTAGATGTCTGATTAAACATTTGAAAATCAAGAGAAAAGGAGAGCTGCAATCAGTTTTTCTGAAAATGATTCCTCCTTGAAACTTCCTTGAAGCTGCCTAATTTGGAAGTTCGAATTTATTGTATGCTTCATGCTTAACATTGATTGAAAACCCAGCATGTGCACTTCTGGTACAAATAAGCAAATCAATACAAATACAAAGAAATCCCATTACAAATAAATCAGTTTGCAGAAACCTTATTCATGTTTTGAAGAGCTTTTCATTTGTGGATTGAGTTATTTTCAATCAACCATCAGGTGGAACAGATAAAGAGGCCATCAGGCATTTTTAACCATGTAAATAAACCAACAAGTTCTCATTCAAGGAAAAAGGCAGAATTAGTACTTTGGACGTAAAATGCTTGTGCTTATGGCTCTTTGAAATCTGGCCTGAGTCGACATTTTCTCCCCTTAGATGCAAATTTAAATTCATGAATTTGGCCAACAGAACCATAGCTCTTTGTAGCACCATATATCCTATCATGACTCGTATTAGACATGAATTATGGTCTGCAGCTACTGATCACATCCCCGGGGACTGCAGTTGAAGGCATTTTGAAAGTCCAGGCATCTTTTTAAGTTGAACTTCTGCAACCCTTGCACTTTTTTAGGACCTTATTAAGTACTGCAAGTGCAGCATTTGAACACTTAAAAAAAATGGCCTGTTAGGACCGTATTTGCATTGCCCTGATGAATTAGAGAGATCAAGTCGTTCTCTCCGGGGAAAAGATGTAAACAAAACAAAACGAAGTGCCCAAAAAGAAGAAAAAAGGCAGCAACGAGGATTTTCCCTCTCCTTGCTAATCTTAGCACGTTGACTCCACCCTTCCTGTCTGGGAGCCTGCTGTCAGACCTCCAGGTTAGTCAGTCTACCTTTAGGCACCTCCCCTGCAGCTGAATGAGCTGTAATCTGTGATTGCGGATGTACATCAAAAGCTGAGGAAGAAGTGATCTCCACATTTTTTTTATTTAAAGGACTTGAAAAAACTTTTTTTCTGAAGGGACAAAACCACTTTTTGGAGATTCTGAATTCTGGATTTACTAACGCATGAGCCATGACTTGGTTATTGTTTTCACTGATGCCAATGGCCGTGTAGAGTACCTCTCCACAAGCAGAATTCCAAACTAAACCAACATTACAAAACAACTGGTAAGCATTACTAGTAGCATGTAGTGATGTACTAGTAGTTAACGTGATGAGTCGTCAAAAACGCTGGCATTGAAGAGGTGCCACCAAAATCATGATGCAATACGAACCTCTGATCTATTATATGTAGAAATAAATGGTAAAATGGTCTGCGACTGTCGGTTTTTACGTCTATAGAAGTCTAGTGTCCTTGATGATGCATTAGTAGATACAAGTCTTTTTTTTTATCATTGCTCTCGAAACACAAAACAAATTATCTGTGTTGATCTGCCCTTTAAATCACATCCAAAGTTCTCGACGGAGTATGTCCTGTATGACTCCTAATGTTTGGTAGCACACTGCCTACACTGCTTACTCATGAAGTTTTTAACGGTTTCTTCCGAAGCCTTTTGGATTACCTAACTGTTTAGGTTTGGATGCCGAAGTTTGGAACTGAAATGAGTAATCTTCTGCATAACACTTTGAGGCGGGCGATGGTGACACCTTGACTTTTCCTAGGAAGCCCCTTTTCTGTTACATAACTCAATCACTTGAGTGCTGCTGATGCTAATTTTATCCTCTTTAAAAGGCTTAAGTCTCATTAATGCTAGAGCACAGTGTATCAGACAGGCGTGATTGACTTGGCAGTTGGGCTGTCATCACCTCATGTGTCCCTTTCATATCTTTTCCAGAAGCAAATCCAAAAAACTGAATCATCAAATATATTATTGAGCGTAAAAAGAAAAGTACAATATGTTTTAATACAACAGCTTTTTTTTTCCCAATACCCTTATAAGCCGTAAATTGTCGTTTGCAGAGACGTAGTTCTAACGGAGGAACGTTTTCACTTCAACAACCTTTGCTGAGAGTAACTTAAAAAAAATAATTGCAGTGTTTGCTGCCAAAATTGTTGTTCCAGGTGTTCGAATCATCAAGGTCGAGGTTGTCCAAATGACACGGGCAATTTGCTGTTACATAACCGTGTGCGTCTGTGCTCGGCAGAGGATTTAAAGGCTGCACGGGGGAGAGTTGATCTTTAAGTCAAAGAGGCTTTACGGCAGACCACAACAAACCCGAGACACTTGTTGCTTTGGAGACAGGACGAGGCCGTGGGATGAAGAACTGCGTGGTGGAACGGATGAGCTTCTGATCGGAAACTAACAGCCAGAATCTCAAAGCGACACATTTACCAAACCCTGGAGACACCATCATGACACTAAAAACAAAAAATTAAAAGCTGAATCATTGACTACACGACACAAACACATTCTGTATGAGAATATATACAATATGTGTTTGTCGAAATGCCCAGCCGGCCTTAAACACGTAGGTTTCTGCACTTTGCATCTTCCATTTAACACCTACGCCGAAGACCTCAAATGACCATAAATCATCATGTAAAGACATCCAACAGAAGCAGCAACAGTGGTACCAGTGGGGGGAGGGGGAAGGGGGGTACGGGTAACAGCTGGTGCTCTGTCTGTTCGAATTTACAGAGTAAAACTAGAACAATTTGTTTAAAATGCAGAGTATAAACAAGCTCTGTATTGATTCTGTGCTAATTGTTTGGGATTGTCAGTTGCTGATTATGAAAGGCCATCTGCAACTTTGGAAAACTTCGAACGCGTTTCGAATGCAGAGTACGTAGAATTAACAGAATTTGAATCATGTGAATGAGCAATATTTCAAAAACAATGCCATCACAAGACAGTTTTTCCGTTTTGGTCTGTTGGGGCTCCCATTTTCTCCCCAGTTTGGAATCGCCAACTCCCTGAATATTGTCGTTGTGATACTACCCTACCGTTAAACTTTTGACGGTATAGACAATCATAAGTCTCCTCCGAACACGTACAGGCGCCCTTTCCAACCAGTAGGAAATGCTCATACAGCTTCTAATACATTATCCCTCACTACCTTCCCACCAACAAACGTGGCCGATTGTGTACAACAGAGCGGGAAGTACTGCCCAAAAAAAAAAAGGAAAAAATGTTGCCCTTGTACAACCCCATCCATCAACAACTTTCTGATTTATGTATGGGAATTATCAAGGTAGCTCCAGGTGACTGTGCATAAATCTTACTGTTTGCTCCACGCTCATTAATAATGAAATACTTATAATAATAGGTATAGCATCAACTAGACTTAATCCTAATGCAACCAAAGCTGTATTCTTCAACATCACTACCAAGTACGTGTGCTGCTTTTGCAATGAAAAACATAAAATATGAAGGACGTACGTGCGAATGGTGTCGTTACTGTTTCTCATTAATGCCAGCTCGTCTTTCTTTACTTGTTACAGTGCCAACAAAATGCAGAAGCAAGTGGAGGTCAGGATTGGGGAGAACCACCTGGAGCCAATGGTGGAAACTCAAGATAGCCTATGTGGCAGTTTCTGTGACAAGATCATGAAGAACATGGTTCTCACTCTCACAATCCTCGGTAAGTTTATATAGTACTGTTACTTCAATCCAGTCATTTTCTAGCCTCCTGTATTCATTTCAGGGTCTTTCCCACAACGCATTGAGAAACATTTGCACTGTGTGGTTTTGAGCTGTCCAAGACCACCAATGGTTGATTTGGAGTGCGGCAAAATTCAGACAGTATGCTAATTCAAGATGAACAGCGAAGTGGTCAAGAGCAGTTGTGGGCAGCGGATGTGTCAAAGATAAAATGCTGCAGTGAAGATTGAGCGTTTCCAGCAGCCCTCATACTCTGCAAAGGAAGTCCCACAAACATTCCTGTTAGATACGATATCAATTTAATAAAATGTTATCACACCAATCTGTTCAGCTTGTTCTCCGTTTCTAATAATTGCTGGGGTTTTTTATTATGACCTTCTGTTTGACAGGGAGCCAATTAAAATGATATATAGACAATCTAATTATTATGATGACATTCATGGTTGAACTTGACAGGCTTGAATTCACATGTGAGTTATGAGATCTTGTCAGTTTGTCACTACAAACTGTTTGCCACTGCAAACTGTTTGCCTGGACTTGAACTCTGGGTGGGTCCTTCTCAGACTGAAGACATTCAAAACACAAATTATTTCTTCAGAAGACACGGTGAGAGGGAGGCACCAAAAAAAAAGGAAATTATTTTCATTGATCTGTCTGACAGGCTGTTTAGACTTTACATCAGATATACATTTTAAGAATACACACATCCGACGTTCTAGCAAAAGTTGTGTGTCGCTTTATGACACTTCGGCAAATTAATCAGTAAATGTAGGCTGGATGTTGTCATTGAAACGACGGCTATTGGAAGCTGAGGTGGATCCAAAATGGAAAAAAAAAAAAAAAAAAAAAAACTAAAACAATGAAACTCACAAAAAAAGAAAAGAAAATAAGACTAAACAGTCACGAGGAACTAACAAAGAACTAATTGGTTCAAACACACAGAGACAAACAGGCAAATAAAGCGAACTGACAAAGCGAGAAGAGAAGCATACAAGCGAAATATAATAGGGAGAGGAGGACAATGAGGGACAGCTGAAACTATCAGGAAGCATAAAACCTAGAACATAGAACAGAAATTAAGTCATAATCATGAGACTGAAACTGTGAAAGAATGCAGTATGTAGTCTATGAGAACTATCTGTAAAATAAGATGTAAAAGTCACCAAAATCCAACAGATAGAAGCAAAATCTCTCCAATTTCTAATGAAGGTCTATAAAACATCATGATGTTGATTTCACACTTTCCCCAATCGACTGTTAGATCAGGTCAGATCCAGGCATTTCCCACCAAACCGTGAGGTTACGCAGTCGATGGAGATCAATCGCTCTGCCGAGCTCCAAAAATTGCAGCAGCTGCAGTTGACCTTATACAAGGCTGCTTTTGGGCTGTGAGACAAATCTGAAATATCAGAAGAGAAATCCTCCCACACACAAAAGGAAAACATAGAAACTCCACTCAAGAGAGCCTTTTGTAAATCTGGGACACTCTTGCTGAGACACAACAGTGCGAACTTAATGCCAAAACATTTCACGAAGTACTAGTCAATTGTTCACAGCTTAATTCTTGTGATTTATATACTTATTGATAAAATAGGAAGCATTTTGCACTTAAATTACACAGTAATATATTGAATCAAGCAACGACTCCAATATCTAATTTGAATATTGCCAAACATTTTCTCTTCAAATCTTTGGATTTAATTGTTTTCAACTAGTTTTTTTTTTTTTGTAACTCAACATCTGCCAACATATATAGTAGCGTAGAAAACATTTAGATTAAAGGTAATTATTTTTCTTGGTGTATTTGTCTCATTAGCTGCTGTATAACCACTCAGATGTGACTCTCAGATGACCGTTTGTGATGTTAATTAAGTCTCTAAAGAGCAAAATGTGAGAATTTTATTTATGGCATGGGTATATATATATATATGTGTTTTATGTGAATATTTGTTTATCTTATGGCTTAGAGTCACCTGGCTTTGAGTTTGATTTGTCCCTTTTTCTCATTGTTTCAGGTGTGTTTTTGGGTTCTATCGCCGGCATGCTTTTGCGGCACATATCGCCTCTCCCTCCTGACGTTATAGTGATCATTGCCTTCCCCGGGGAGATCCTAATGAGGATGCTGAAGATGCTTATTTTGCCGCTCGTTGTTTCCAGTCTGGTCACAGGTGGGTGATGTACAGTAACTGCTGCGTGCAATGTTCTGCTGCCAGCTGTCCTGAAAATGAGGTCACATGGTGCTGCTTCTTTGTTACCTGGCAGTTCAGTTTGGTAACTGGAAAAAAAAATGCTCGCTGAAATTTGTATTTATGTTGGGAGGATGAGGGTTACACAGACAGTTTTTGTTGGGAACATCCTGGACAACTAAACACAGATGTTGTTTTTCCACACTGAAACCTATTATTGGTGATACACCTCATGCAGTTCTGTTTGCAAGATGTCCACTAAAATACAGATTTATGCCAATTAAATAGCATTTCACTGGAATATATTTTTTTCCCCCTTTGCCTCATAGCTGTGTAGATTATTGAAGACTTGTTTTGACAAACCTGATATATTTTGCTACTATACATTTAGAGATACTTTTACCTACTGTGCCAAAATCTCATTAACATATATACAACAGCATTATAATCTGATAGAATACTACACAATAATCCTCTATCAGTGGGGTCCAGCTTTCCAGCTGACATGATGTGGATCACCTGCACATGAAATATTGGACGTATTTTTTTTTATAATACAGTGTGCAGACACACCAACAGTGTTACCTTTCCACAAGCTTCAGATTGCACACAACTGACTTTCCAAAACCCGTCGACCCCGTCAAGAAATAGCGCTTCTTGCCAACCAGCAACAATGAATAGGTTTTGCAGGAAACGTAGCAACAACCATGAAAGGCTTTCTATGACCTTTTCTTACACAGTAAGAAAAGAACATTTATATTCACTCATTACAACAGTCAATGTCTACATGTAGCGACTCCAGAACTTATTCAACTTTTTTATGGTTATGTTCATTTGGCAAAGTAGCAGCGGCTGTTTCCAGGGAGACGCAGAGAACATTAACAACAACTGCTGTTGTTTTTTTCACACCACATATCCCCGGTCTGGATACATAGACATAAGGTTGAAAATCTGCAAATTGGTTCTTTAAGAGTCGTAAACGTTTCAAGTCATCTCACTTTGGAGGCAATTCATATGAAAATGTTCAGGAACAGATTTTGTTCTTTCAGAAAAGTCACAATCAACAACCACGGCATCTCGTATCTAAATTAGGAAGGCCTCATTTTTCCAGGTTTCACAGTTTAAATGCTGCAGGATGGTCTGATTGGCAGAAGATTGGCAATTTGGTTAAGATTGCTGATCAAGTTAAAAGTTATCTTTTGCTCACAGAACAGGTCAAATCTACTCTAAAGAAATGGCTTGATTT
Organism: Brachyistius frenatus; assembly: GCF_029030835.1. Classification (NCBI taxonomy): domain Eukaryota; kingdom Metazoa; phylum Chordata; class Actinopteri; family Embiotocidae; genus Brachyistius; species Brachyistius frenatus. The sequence continues at coordinate 1,881,927 of NW_027210655.1, forward strand.
TTTTTTGATTTTTTTTTTACTCATTCTTAACCAGTTTCAATCACCATTAGTATATTTAGATATTTACTATCCTGTAAAATATACTCTGCTCACAGGACTTGCCGGTTTGGATGCCAAATCCAGCGGCCGCCTCGGCACCAGAGCGATGGTGTACTACATGTCGACAACGGTGATTGCTGCCGTCCTGGGAGTGATCCTGGTGCTGGTCATCCACCCCGGAAACCCCAAACTGAAAGCTAACCTCGGACAGGGAAAGAAGAACGACGAGGTGTCCAGCATGGACGCTTTCTTTGATCTCATCCGAAATCTTTTCCCGGAGAACTTGGTGCAGGCCTGCTTCCAGCAGGTAGGAGTCTCACCGAAGCTTTTTTTTTTTTTTTCTCACCCACCGCATACGAAGTCTGATTCATATGTCAGTGGCTCCAACTGTTTGTTCTTTTTCTTTCGCCTCTCGTCCAGATCCAGACGGTAACCACCAAAGTACCGGTGCCCACCAACAGGACCAAAGCGCCTCCGCAGTTCACGGTCAAAAGGTCGCTTCAGTTCAAGAGTGGGATGAACGTCCTGGGTAGGTGAAAAAGTTTTAAAACACGCCCACTGCTAAACCCAAATGGATCGGCAGTTCTTCTTTCTTTTCCAGTTACATAATAACAAGAAAACACCTATATATATATATATATATATATATATATATATATATATATATATATATACAGATATATAAGTCATACCTACTTACGAATACCTCTGCATCTGAATCGACCGAAGTCGACTCTGCGGTCTCATTTTTCAGATATCCAAGTTAAGATACAAAAACAAAGGGAGAAAACAACCTCTGGTCAATATAACAATAAAATGTTATAATATCATTCCTCTGCTTTTTTAGTAGGAGCTTCAGTCTACATAAAACATTATATGTATCCCTATATATACCAGAGAGATCTCTCTACATGTGGCTTTAAATGATTGATTGGTTGCCTTTCAGTAGATTTGCTACAGAATATGCAGACTTTTCATGGTCGCATGAGGTCAACCACTCATTCGTTCCCTCACACTGAATCAGAATCGCTTTATTCCGTGTCCTACAGGTTTGATTGGATTCTTTGTTGCTTTTGGAGTTATCATGGGAAAAATGGGAGAGAAGGCCAAGCTGATGTTGGAGTTTTTCAACGTGCTGAATGAGATCGTTATGAAGCTCGTTGGCGCAATTATGTGGTAAGTGCCGTTCACCACGAGCACTGCTCGGCGTCTACCTTAAACGGCCGAACCCTTTGCCCGTGTTTTGTTCTCTCTAGAAATACATATTTATGCGCAATATCCCACTGCTAATCAGTAACTATTCCAAGGATTTATTCTTTTTTCCTCCCTCTCTCTGGCAGTATACTGGATACACATGTTTATTCATTGCTCTTATTTTTTTTCCAAAACAATTATTTTCATCAAATTATTTGATATTTACGTATTTGTACTTTTTTTTTTTTTTCTTACTGTGTGCACCTTTTTGTGTTTCTAAGCTGCTGTGACGACAAAATTTCCACACCGTGGGATTAATAAAGTCGAAGTCATGTGACGGTATAGCGCAATTTAAAAAAAAAAAAATGCATTGCGTCCATCTTCAGGTACTCCCCCTTCGGTATCGCCTGCCTCATCTGCGGGAAGATCATCTCCATTGCCGACTTGGAGGTGGTCGCGAGGCAGCTGGGGATGTACATGGTGACCGTCATCGTGGGCCTCATCATCCACGGAGGCATTTTCCTGCCGCTCATCTATTTTGTGATAGTAAAACAAAACCCCTTCACGTTCTTCATGGGAATATTCCAAGCTTGGGTGACGGCCCTCGGGACGGCGTCCAGGTACGAGGGATTTCTGCCTCTCTTCCTGTTTTATTTTGTAGGATTCAGGATCTCTGACTCAGGCTTCCTTTTTCAATGTGCCACATGGTTTTTTTTTGTTTGTTTTAATCAATTCCCCAATTGTATGTACATCTTTGGGCAGATGGGTGAATAATAACGGTAACTTTTATTTCAAGTGGCGTCTAAAAACTAGTCACGCCGGCAACAGCTTCTGACTTTCCCTCCGTGTGTGAGACTGTCTTTCCTTTACACACTGTTTTATTAATGGCATGAGAATAGACTCTTTCCCTTCCCTGAGGTGAGCTCAGCTTTTTTTTTTTTACAAACTTCCTGCCCGCTCACTGCTCCACCACCTACGAGAAACACTTAATTTTCAGACAAAACAAACAGACCAACTGCTGAGTCGCAACCCGCTGCCCTCTCTGTGAAATTCACACCTATAAAGAATTCAAACTGGTAAAAGTTTGTGTATCTTTGGTGAAGTTAAACTCAAAAAAAAGCATCAGTCAGATTTCATTTGAAGAATTACCAATGAATCTTCGTTCAGAGTGAATTTATTTCAGTATGAATAGAAGAAGAGTGGAATTAAATATTTAAAAAAAAAAGTTGTGCAGACATTCTATAATGTTTTGGACAATAATATATTTTTGCAAGATTTTAACGCCAAATTGGTTCTTTGCAAACTGAATTTTGTTGTAACTAATTCATAACGAAAGCGTTTCTTTCTGTTTCGTGCCGCAGCGCCGGTACCTTGCCCGTCACGTTCCGATGCTTGGAGGAGAACCTGGGCATCGACAAGAGGGTGACGCGCTTCGTCCTCCCGGTGGGCGCCACCATCAACATGGACGGCACGGCGCTTTATGAGGCCGTGGCCGCCATCTTCATCGCTCAGATGAACGGGATCGAACTCGACTGGGGCCAGATTATTACTGTGAGGTAAGAGAGGAGAAAGAAATGACACATTTGTACGATGCGATTTCGACAATAAAGTTGCGTCAACGGGGTTTAAAAAGAATGAATATCCCTTTTTTTTATTTTAGTTTTTTAGTTTTCTTCCATTAAACTATGCATGGAATGGGTTTTTTTTCTAAATACAGTGAAGCTTGTGGATTTTTTTTTTGTTTAGTTTATTTCACATAACTTAAGAAACTTAAGAATCATTTTTCTTTGATTACAGTCAGGCACTTTCTAGTTGGATTATTTGTGGGTTTTTTTTTTTTTTTTAGTAAAACTACACGGTTTACAAAGTGTAAAGTAGCCGCAGTACGTTGGGAGCATTTCCAGCCTGCGGTCTGTCCTCCCGGCTGAGAGTTGGATTTGTCTCCTGTTTTAGTATGACAGCCACCTTAGCCAGCGTCGGAGCAGCCAGCATCCCCAGCGCTGGACTCGTGACCATGCTTCTGATCCTCACGGCGGTGGGGCTGCCCACTCAGGACATCAGCCTCCTGGTCGCTGTCGACTGGCTGCTGTGAGTTCCACATCAGCCTCCCGACCGCTGTTAAAAACACACACACAGATACACTCGTTTGATTTTAGCTTGTTATATTCGAGTTTGTTTGACTGACTATTGCGAGATTATCTGTATGAAACCTCGCTTGTCTAGTATCAGATTTCTGCTTTGCAGTATTAACGACAGGACTTTCTTTTTTTACTTTAACGTTTTAACATCTTTTCACGTTTTTACTTTTTATTTGTCCGTGGCCTGATAATCTTCAGTACTTTTCTTGTACTGTTTTTGTACTTTCTAGATGCACACACACACACACACACACAGTGGCCAAAGTAGCTTAAAGTGCACTTTGAAAGGACGCGTGTTTTGTGTGCTTTAATTTATTCCGTGTGTGTTGGAGGTGTAAAAACTCTTGACTGTGAGGCTTTGATTAGTGTTCAGAGGACATCTAATTTTGCTCACCGTTATTCCTCCTCACATGGTTGAGTTGACTGAGTAAACGCATGAATACCCGATGTGTTTGCGAACAGATAAAAGTTGCCGGCGCACTGAGAATAAAACTGCTCCGCCCACACACTCAATAATTCATATCTCATATCTGTCGGCTAAATGCAGCTGATTCACATTAAAGGTGGGAATCCTTTTATGAGTGTTGACAACTTAACCACTCACACAACCATCTTTTTGTGTCCTTTTTGTGTGATTTTAATTTCCCCTTTTGTGTCCTCATTGGCAAACAGTAGCCGAGAAATAAGACTAAAAAGGCTAAAGCTACTCTAGTGGCTACGTCACATTTCACCTACATGGGGATATCAGTGCCCATAGAGCCAACGTGAGCATGCTGACGTGTTCACTGTGACAATATGAAGGTAACAATATGAGTAATGTTTCCCATGTTCACCAACTTCATTTCGGCACCTTAGCACTAATCTACAAAGTTCAGCCTAAGTTTGATTGTTGTTTTTTGGGGGTTTTTTTTGTCAATTCGTCCAAAGTATTGGACAAGTTGAAACTTTGACGCCAATTTTATTCGATTTTCTTTTGAGCGGTGACAGGATTATCACTAAAATCAAGAGCGAGTTCATAGTCCAGGGACCCATGACCGTCTGTCCCCAATTCTATGGCAAAATACAGAGTAGCTCTTGAGGCATTTCGGTGCTGAATTTCCATCGCTGCTAGGCATGCTCAAGTTTTGATGTTTGTTCTTCTTGCGCCAATAACTTTCCTGTACCTTGTCACGTCACTTTCCCTCCCCGACATGTAGGGACCGCTTCCGTACGTCGGTCAACGTGGTCGGGGACTCCTACGGAGCCGGCATCGTGTACCACCTCTCCAAACACGAGCTCGACAGCTTCGACGCCCAGCAGAGCCGGATGGACGACTTCGAGATGGCAAAGACACAATCCTTCTTTGAAAATAACACCAACCAGAATGTGTACGCTCACCACAACTCAATCTTGATAGACGACTGCAAGGTACATTTCACGTTAACGGACATAGAGACCTGTATGTAGAGATTCCTCCCCAGCTCTGTGTTCGTGTCTCTTGTTTGTGTTTTTTGTTTTTTTTTCTTTTCCACGTGACTTCCCATATCGATGTATTTGTGTCTCTGTGAATAGTCTTATTTTCATTGAAGAAAATGTATTTGAAAAGTGGTGAAAAAGTGAAATAAATATTTTTTTATATTTATTTATTCAGCACTTGAAAAAGCAGTTTTTGTGATACCAGGTTCACCAAAAGCAAACTTTGTTCCTTTTTAGAAAAAAAAAAAAAAAATGATTACACTTGGATTATATCAAAAACGATGATTCATTTTTGTTGTTTATTTTCAAGAATCAGTCATACCAAATGAGATGTCTTGTTCACGATGATATCTGACTTGTATTTTCTTGTGGTATGTCCTGATTTTTTTTTTCTTTTGTCTACTTAATTGGACATGTATTTATGGCAGCCCTGACCAAATTACAGTTTTTCAAATGATTGGCCATCTTTTCAAACAGTTTTTGTAGCCGGTGGTATACATAAAGACTGCTGTTTCACCATGTTACGTCCAAAGTGATGCATACATTCATGAAATGCCTATCTCAGACCCTTTCCTATCCATAGGTTCCCAAAACAAACAACAGCAACATCTTGTTGACATTTCATTGCCTGTATAATGATGAGTATTGTAATTCGGTTGGGGAGAGAATCCATAAAATACATGGCCAAGTCTGGAAAAATACAACCATTGATGGTCTCATACAATGTCAATCACTACATACAATGACATGTAAACATCATTCTATTGGTGTACGAGATACTTTTATATGTTGGGGACTAAACTAAACTCAGCCCCAAGGTCAATGGCCTGAATGTAATGCAGCAATGGCTTCTCTGCTCCCAACCGCTGACGGTTTGTAACATAACAGTGCCTTGGCCCCAATGGTTAGTTCTTCTTGATAATTGCTTTCAGGTCACCATGGGCAAAAATGGCAACACTAAAGAGTTCTCCCTTGTTGAGGAGGAACCGTGGAAATGCGCATAAAGCAGATTCAGATGCCGCCGCACCTTATCCTGAGTTTTCACCAGCTTCTACTTTCTGCCGACACGAAAATATCGCCAGCAAAAAAAAAAAAAACATTACAAAAAAAAAAGAAAAAAAGAAATCACATAAACATGAAAACACAAAAAAGAAGAAAAAGTGACGGTTCACTGTACTGCAAGAACAAGCGCAGTCGACCTGAATCCAGTTACCCGTCTGGGTGGCTACTGGAGCAAATCATCAACTTCTATTAGGTCTTGCATTTTGCACTAATAACACACGAACTGAACTGAACTCGTGCATTTCATGCGAAGAATCAAACATTCGGTTGACGACACTCAGGGCCTTACTCGGTGCTGCTGCTGCAAGCTTCCTGTCATGTCAACAACAACGAAATCTTCTACCCCGTGCAACATCTAATTTTTTTCTTTTGTATCGAAGCATTTTTTTTTTCTTTCTTTCTTCGTTGCTTTCAAGGACAGAGATGATGATGTGTGAACGACGGCCTCGCCAGTTCAATTTCGGACTGAGTGAGAGATAATATAAAAACCGGAGTAACCCGGCTCAGGAAGAAAAAAAAGTTAGATATCAACACATCAGAACCTGCAGAAATGAACGGTTGTCAAGGGTTTTGTGTATTTGTGATTTCCAAAAATGCTCTGTTAAAAGGTTAAACATTTTGCAAACTAGGTTTATAAAAAAAAAAAAAAAAAAAAAAAAAAAAAAAAAGTAAAGAAGATAAACTGAACAAAACAGTGCTATTTGTGGTAATACAGGGGAAGTGCAGGACAGTTAAATACCTGCGTTACCTTTGACTGACTTTGTGGGATTATGCCCCGAGTTCACGCACATGGTCAAGCCTAAGAAGCAAAGGCTTAGGATTTAAGAGGAGAGGGGGCGTGGCCTCTAAATGTGGCAACAAACAGTACACAATGTGTTGCAGAGACTAAAGCTTTAAACAGAGTACGCGAAGGGTGCCCTCCCAGATATTTACTTCTTTGTTCTTTTTCTTTTTGTATGTTGTTTTTCGAGTGAAGCGCCGAGTTTCTGTTAGTGGTCCAAAAAAAAAAAAAAAAAAAAAAGAAAAGAAAAGAAAAGAAAAAACAACCTGCCTGTGCCCTGGAAATGATGTGTGTTCATGTGTGTTTCTGAGAGCGAGAGAGGAAGATTTAACAGGAAAAAAAAATTAAAAGCTGGAGGCTCGACGAGAGAAAAATAACAAAAAAAAATTAAAAAAAAACCAAACGAAGGAATGTCTCTCAAAAGTCTCAGCAGGCCAGTGCATTGTTCTGTGTTTTATTTCAAACTGTTTTATTTCTTTGCTATATGACAACCTTGCCTTGAAGATGTCACCTGCAGAGTGCAGTCAGTATGATGATTAAAACATTTCTGAATTAAAAAGTTATTTCCATAGAATAACGGGAACAAGTCCGACGCCCCCCCCCCCCCCCACACACCTTTGAATTTCTGAGTGAAGACGGCTGGGCCTTCCTCACGAGACATATTTTGTAGCGTTGAAGTCTTAAACAGCATTTATATATATATATATATATATATAATACGAGCTTGTAATTACATCTAGAGTTAATTAGCTATGGTCACGTCTGTTTAGCAGGTGCACAGCAAATTCTGCCTCCAGCACTCGCATAAATCTGACGCCGTAACAACAAGGTCATTGGATGCTGAATGAACATGTATGCGTTTCTGAGTTTCACTCTGCGTACGAACTGTTCACACCCCAGAAGAAAACGGGATTCTTTCTTTCTCTTTCAGATAAGCGACAGCTTATGTTTTCATGTTTAAAGTGCCTCCTTGCACTTTGTGTATATACTCTCTTTAGATAAAGTGTACAAATCAAAATGTATAGAACTCGACATTTTTGTCATTATAATTGTTTTTGCTATGCTAAATGTTTCCTAAATGACTATAACTACTTTGAAATGATATTAGTGCAATGTTAACTTTTCTTTTATGGGCTGCTAGATGTCGCAATAGCTTGTGAACATAGGGCTATTTATTGACAAAAAAAATACATTATCTGTTTTGAAGAGAAACTACTGATGGTTTCCATGTAAAGTCCACTGTTTCCCATTCTTCTCTTTTAATAAGTGAGTTTTGTTATGACCCATTGCAGATTTGTTTGTTTTTTAAGGCTCTGAGCACATTAAAGCAATTTTGGGTACGTGAGAATATCAGTGTTGGCAGCTACAGCAAGCCGTCTAGTGTTTGGCTCCGTGCAGCGCCGCTCTGGAGGGGAGTTTTCCTTCATAAATTATGCGCATACCCTGATTTATGTCAAAATACCATTATCTCTTCATTCATTACACCACTTTTCCATATATTTCATTTGTTATTGGTCCTAAATGTAGTAAATTAGAATATGTTTTAAGTCAACTGGACTCTGTGTAGCAAGTGTTTTCTATGAACGTGAAATTGTACCATCTTTAGGTAATCAAACTCATATTTTCTATCTTTCTTTATGCACATATTGGTGCAAGAATGTATCGAAGATCTGTCTCGTGTCTGACATTCCTTGTAACGCAACAACTTTCTTTAATGGACTAAATTCATGTAGACTCGAATGGACTCGTGTTAAATAAACTACCGCAGGCACAAAACTACCGGACTGAAAGCGTGTAAATGTTTTAATACTTGGTGTGTACATATTTACGGAAACAAATAAATGTTTATCGATGAGCTGCCGTTGTGTTTATTTCTCGAAAAGGGGAAGGGTAGGATGCATGTGAACGTTCAATAAGTGCATATGACAGCAGCTGAAGTGCTGCTGTAGGTTCGTCAAGAGGAGCTCTTGAGTTATGGCGGGCCGAGCACCGTTCGGTAGCCCGTTCTGAACGCCAGGGAAAACAACAGAGCATCTTAATATAAGTTACAATCCACCACACGGCTTTCAATAAAATTATTGCAAAGATATTACATTCATTTTTACAACAAAAACACACTTTAAAAAAAAAAAAAAAAGACGTTTTTACCAGGCTAAACAGTGAAAACTGTGTTTTAAAAAAAGAAAAACATATGAATTACTTAATGACAAAACAAGGGGAGGGAAAAACACTGCGATGACTTTTGAATAGCATTTGTAGTAAATGACACATCTTACCTGGCCACTTTTCTATTTACAAAAAAAAAAAAAGTTGATTTGACAAATATCAAACCAGGATATTGCAGACTTTCTGCAAGTCAGCAGAAAAAAACAAAACAAACAGACCACGAATGTCATACAGACGAGGCTCGGAGCTGTGAAACTCCACAAAAGAACCAAAAAAAAAAAAAAAAAAAGAAGAAGAAAGAAACCCCATTTTGCTCGACAGTCTGAACTGTTTTGCTCCTCTGATCAAATTCATCTGCCTCAGACAGTTTCGTGGTTCTGTAAAGAGTCTCGAGTCTCCAGAGGCGCCTGTTTCTGAACCTCAGTGTGATGAATAATTCTCTGGAAGCTCGTCCAAGGAGATGACTGTGTACTCTGCCGTCTTTCCGTTCTCCCTGGGCTCCTCTTCGTGGATGAACGTCTCCATCTCCACCTCCCTCTGCTGGTTCGAGGAGTTCGTTTTGGTCTCCGGCTGGGATGCCTGGCGCGGTCCGTTCCACCTGCGCAGGAAGAAACGGCGGAAATTTAACCCCGGCGTTTAAAAAAAAAAAAAAGGTTATAGCATATATAAAGATATGATTCTGTTTTCTGAGACGTAAGACTCACTTGTCTCTGGTGGCGATGGCGATGCAGAGCGTTACAAGTATTGCGACACCAACGACAAAACCAACGATAATGATCCAACCTGGACATAAGGGAGAGGAGGCGTTACCAGCGTGAAATGTTTTCAACCAGAGTTTAATCACGCAGAAATTTTAATTTTGGAAATGTAAAATGTTTCCTGGACTCACCTGGTGTACTGTGTCCTTTGTGCTGATCTGGTTCCGGATTGAGAAGTTCCACCCTTCCTTGCGGGCCTTGAAAATAAAGGAACAAAGAATTAAGCTTAAACTCTTATATCGGCAAGCAATAAAACTACCACAAAAAAAAAATATGTGTCGGAAATGATTTTTGTGGAGTTAGAGGATATTCACCATTAACGAGTGATCGACCGCTGGGTTTGTTTAATTGCACACCGTCCGTCGGTTCTTGCACCTTTCTCCCGTTTTCAGATTTAGGATCGGGGCTCGAAGTGCTCATCGTGGCGGTTGAATCCGAACCGGGGTTTTCGGCGTGATATTCATTTTCCGTTCCGAACCCGGAAATCTCTTCATCTCCAGTTACCATCGCGCTGATCGCGGTGGTCGAATCTGAGCTCGAGCCCTCGGCGTCCGTCGTGGAGGAAGAGCTCTGAGTAACTGTAACGCTCCGCGCTGTGGTCGTGGAATCTTTATCTTCACGCATTCCCGAGCCGGACATCTCTTCATCTCCGGAGCCCGAATCGGAGATCACCGCGCTCGCCGTGGCGGCTGAGTCCCAACCGGATTCGCCGCCGTCCGTCGCGACGGCGGAGCTCGGCGCGGGTGAAACGGTCGCGCTCGTGTCGTCTTTATCTCCGGGCGTTCCCGATTCCGGCGCCTCTCCGTCTCCGGACCCGGAGTCAGACATCATCGTGCCGAGGGAGGTCGACGGGCCTGAGCTGGAGCCGGTCGTGGAGATAGAGCTCCGACCGGGAGAGGAAGCTGTGGCTGCGTAATGTCGCGGAGACGCCGGAGGCGGCGACGTCGTCGTCGGCGCCTCCCGCGGCGCTGCCCTCGGTCGCGTTACTGTCTTTTGAGTCGGCGGGCGGCCGCTCGGGCGCCCGGGCGGTCGTGAACCGTTTCGGCGGTTGGGTCGTGAGCGTCGGCAGGAAAAAGCGATCGACGAGGAAACCGTCCGTCATGGCCTCTCGGACGACCTCGTCCCCGAGGCTGTCGGGGATCTGGGTCCCAGCTGGGACAAAAGAAAAGAGAGAAATCCACTTTGAAGTATTTAACCTACCAGCCCTGACACGAGCGGAAAGGAAAGTTACTGAGTGTTATTTAACGTGTCAACAAAGGACCACACAGGGATTACGTGCTTCGCCCCAGATTCTTGTGTTAGCTTGTTTGGCGGGTTGACTTTGATAAGGCGTGGTGAGAGCTGGCAATGATTAACCGGGGTGACTAATGGTGCTTTAGTGGGTTAACAAAAGAGCGTCAGTGTCATCAAAGGAGCAGTTTCAATAATTGACGCACCCAACGCATCACAGCAAATTATCACTGCTCTGCTTTTGTTGGAAGTAAGCCATCGTCGCACGGCGAAGGAAGGAAGGAATGAAAGAGGAGAAGAAGAAAAAAAAAATCAGGCAACTCGTTTATAATATATTGAATGCGTATTTTCATTTTCTTTGTTCATTTAAATGCATGTTAGAATTAAGTTTTGCGGTTCTTTTTTTTTTTTTTTTTTTTTTTTACTTATTTCCATTTTATGCTACTTAATACTTCTCGACTTCTTTTCACCAGGAAATATTACACTTTTTAACTTGACTATATTCACCCAAAAGCGACACGTTACTTCCTAGACTAATTTTGACCTTTAGAAAATGACACAATAAGCTTGCAAAATACAATGTATCAAAAGCTATTGGTTTCCAGCCTTTATAGTACTACCACTTATCAACAACAAAAAAGAGCAATTTCTATGAGTTTCAATGTCATTGAGTTGTGATCAGTTCCATCAAATAAAATTGTTTTTTTTTTCCTCCCCTCTTAACTTTACAGATAGTTTCATTTAAATGATTGTTCAGGGCCCAGTGGGTATGAATTTGTCCAATATTTCACTGAATAAAAGCAAACATTTGAGCAGAATCGAGGTACGAATACCAAATTTGTGTTGCAAAATAAATGTAGTTTTTTTTTTTTCTTTATACCCCATCTTTTACACAGTGAACTTCTAAAAAAAAAGTACAATATAAGTACTTTGATACTTTAAAAACATTTAGCTGATAATACTTCTATACTTGTGGTGGTATTTTAAATGCTGTAATGAAGTATTGTTTCCACCACTGACAATAATAAGCTACCTGTCAGTTACCTACAATGATTAAAAGACCAAAAAAAAAAGGCCAATGATTGAAATCACAACTCCCCCCCCCCCTTCTGCATTTCGGCCCTGTCACGTTCAGCTCCGGTGTTCCCGATGAGGTTACCGGTCGCACAAACTTGTGTAACGGCTCTTTGCCGCTATTTGGTTTCACCTTATTCACGCACTAATGCACCTCCTGGAGCAGCTCGGAACATTTTTTACAAAGACTTCTGTGTGTAACCTGGAGGCGCCAATGCGACCTGTGCACCGACACTGAAATACGACTCTGGCAGAAAAGAGTTCGAGCTGAAACATAAAGAGCATCTCAGGTGGCGGCAGGGAATGTGCTGACTCACGGGTAAAGAAAAGGACACCATGGGAATTATTGAAATTTCAGGGAGTCTGTATGAAAGAATGACTTTGTGTGTCAGACTGAAAAAGCTCTGAGATGGAAAGGTGAGATGTTGTCAAAGAATTTCACTGGCCAGCATTGAAACTGTCGCCTGGATGAGGATGTAAAGCTTCATTTCATGGTTTCTCAAAGATAAAATCAGATGACTAGTAGAATGTACACGGATATTGTGTTTTCTAAGTGTTAAAGAGAAATAAAGTGTTTAAAAACAGATAAAATCTTAAAAAAAAAAAAAAGATTTACTTACTATTAACAGGTGTCGAGTGGACGACAGCAAGAAGTCCAAGAAAAAACCCCAAAGGAAGATTCCTCATTTTCGCAGCAGTGAAAAATGATGGAGCTGTGAACTGACGTCAACTCTCAGCGAGCCGCAACTATTTGGCACAGTGAACTGATGAATTGAGGTAAATGAATGATGTCTTTGCCTTTTATACAGCAGGTAGGTGTCACAAAGGCTGGCTTCACACACACACACACACACACACACACACACACACACACACACACACACACACACACGTACGCAGGAAGCACACCTGTTAACACACGCTCTCTTCTTCACACACTTTCTCACGGCTTTTTTTTTTCTTTTTTCCTTTTCTTACTCAGCCACACCAGATAGTGCTTATCAGGACAACATTACTCATAAAAAAACAAAAGTACCAGTTTGTTTCAGGTCATTATAACTCAAAATAAAATTGCAGCAAATACCACAGACAAGGCTGTAAATCTTTGCTTTTATGTTTAAAGGCTACGTAACAATGTATTTGCTGTAACATGTTTATAAAATATCAACTACGTGTATGTTAAAAAAAAAAAAAAAAAAAATCATCACAACAAGAAGCTAATTTTCTTGTTTGTATTATTCCAAAAGTTTCTCTTAGATTTGGACCCTCGTGTTGTAAATTGACCACTCAGAGCAGTAAAAATAGTGCATACATAGTGAAAATTGTGTATATTTGTGATATAAACTTATATTTGCTGACAATTACACGTGAAATGTCAGAATAGCTGATGTCTATTGAGCCAAAACAGTGTGAAATTAGTTCATGATAATACAAATTGTATGCAACTATTGAAATGGCCTCGTCCAAATTAGCATCTCTTTAATTGGCAGGTGTATATTCAATAAACAAACAAGTACATTAAACAGGTGTACTCGACCTGACAAGAAAAAATAAGAATGCAAATACAGAAGAAGAAGAAAAAAGGGCATTGATTGACTGAAGAACGATCAATATGGTCAGCTAACTTTCTCTGCTTCCGCTTGTCTACTTATGAGCTAATATTTACTCACAGAAATGTAAGATTTCGGGGCATTTTTCACTTTTTGAGCGACATTTTAGCGAGATGGAAAGATGTATTTCAAAATAAAATGTAAACCCGATAATATATTTTGAGACACAACAAAAACTGTTGAGGATAAAAACACAATAACGGCAACCACCGCCGTCAATTATAGGCGAGCGTGTCGAAGAAGACGAGGTTAGAAACAAACATCAGGCATCGCTGGATCTTTTTTTGTTTGTTTGTTTTTATGGCGCTCAAGCAGCAGTTTATGGGAGAGTGAAAGTATTTTAGCACTTCTTGAGAAACCACGTTCCGGGAAAAGTCAAATCTGTTGGCAGCTCGAGACCTCAAATTATACGCGGCCCTGGATAGGCATGAAACAACACACCCTTTCTCATCAGTACTTCCTTATCAGTCTGTCGTTATCTTGCAGCACTCACATATCACGGGAGGAAGCCAGGGAAGATTTGAACATCTCTGGCCGTGTTTCAAAAAAAAAAAAAAAAAATCACAGTATGTAAATGTAAACTTCACGAGGAAGAATTTGCCACAAAGTCAGCTCGGTATCATCTCCCTGCAGGCGCCGGGTAGTGTATATAATGCCTGTTTGTGATACGCCGGTATTTGACGGAAATTGATGTGTCACTGCAGAGTTGTGGCCTCTGGTTATCTGGCATGTTCACCAAGTTGCGACATTCGTCATGAGTTACTCAGCATGTGTGGGTGAGCTCTTGTCCAGACTTGCGTTTCCGCACCCAGCCGTTCATTTTCTGTTACTGTTCCAAATGGAATTTTTTTTCGGTATATTTTCTATGATGCGCAACTTGAATGACCGCGAGGCTCAAACACGCATCTGTCTTTTCACATGTGTGCAATAGTCAGTTTTCGCTGGCGAGACACCGCGAGTGATTCAGCATGCAAATCATTCACTTTGTCAGACATTGGTTGTCCACGAGGTCAAACAGCCCTTTCGATACTTGAATTATAACGACACTGTTTTTTTTTTTTGATAGAAATTGTAGTCCTGATTTTAGAGAAGTAAAAAAAAAAAAAAATGATATAAGTATGGGGAAAAAGGCGTAACTATGAAAGCTAACGTTGTGTTTCATCATCACTTAAACATCAATGGATTTTTCAACTCACATGAAGGTGAATCAATAATGACTGAATTCTTGTTTTAAGGTTTTAGCCGTGTCTTGACATTTGGAGATGTTTTGACCCGGAGCGGATTTTCAATGCGGTCGAACCTTTTTCATATTTCAAAAGCGGGACTTGGTGTGTAGTGGTGAACATTTGGCCTCTGGTGTTGTGAGGTTTGTCTTTCAAAAATTCCAGTGCATTTAAATAAAAAGTAAGAGCCTGAATTTTAAAAACATGGCCCGAACACAAGCCTGCTCGGCCAAATGTCTTATACATGAGCAAAATCTAAGAGGGGGAATTTTAGCGGTCGTGTTTTTCTCCCTCCATCTTAGTTTTGCCACATTTTCAAAGATGGCGCAGGATTTTCTGGATAATGATATGTATACATGTATACATATATATATATATATATATGAATGGATAAACACTCACAAAGCAGCATGTGCTTTTCAAGTCCACAGGGGCATGTGCAGACCAGTTAGCAGCATTCCTTTCGCTGCCCCCGCTCTGCCTCTTTGTTATCTCATGTTTCATGAAAACATCATCTTCGTTCTTGTCTCCAAAATCCAAAGGAAACTGAGCCCAGCGATGTGCTGGCATCAATTGGCACCAATGAAAAAAGCAAGAGAAAACAGCCACGGCCTTTATCGACGGTACGAGGTGCGATCAAAATGTTTTGTGACTGCTCCATTTGTTGAGCGAACCGAGCTGAACAGCACACGGAGCGATAATGTTTGCAAGTAATCTACGTTACTCCGCGGGATCAAAATCGGCATCTGAATTATACCTGTTTTTGCGACCAATGATATGTCTGCATTTCACGATTTCACCACGGACCGACAGCGCACATCAAATTTTGTGTTGGACTCGGGAAATCTGCAACGGAGACCCTTGAAATGCTTCAGAAACTCTCGTAATGAAGCAAGTAACCGGGGTCAGCTGTGTTGAGAGGCGTTTACGTTTCAAGAGGGGCAGAACGTCGCCGTCGGCGACCGAAGGTCAGGAGCGCGACCGGGCGGGTTTCTTTGACATTTGTGGGGTTTTGCGCCATGAAAACCTTACCGGTTGATTTTTGGTGCCTAAATCTAAGGTACCTTTACTTTTCATTCATTCTTACTGTTTTACCTGCTTTGATGTGATAACGAGTTGTCATTTAACTTCTGACAAATTGCTACTCCAGTTCTCAACTTCCTGCCTCACATTCGTAAAAGCTCACTCGCGTCCATTAGTCACATGACAGTTGTGGGGAGAGAAAACAGGATTGTTTATTGCTTGACTACCGTTCAATTTTGACCATATGAATCAATGTGAAAAGGATTTATCAACCCCGACAGAGAAGATTAATGGTTTAAATGAAATGGAAATATTACATTCGCTGGATGTTTTGAGGAGGTTAATGCATCACTGTTCACACAAATTATTATTACTATTATACTATCGCTTCAATTCTAGAGATTGACACCATATCGTACACTTCTATGGGATAAGACATGGAAATCTCAATGAAATCCATGATTGCACATTTGTGTTTCAAGCCACTGAAGTGATTTGTCATGAATATAATGAAAACATTGAATGATAGTCCTCAATAATGTTCAGTGGACGAAGAATACAAAGAGGCCGATATAAAGGAATACAAATCAGAAAACACGTCTTGCAAAGTTTGGAGGTCAACTAAAACCTCCTGACATGCTTGTACTTTTTTCATATCCCACAACTAGAAGAAGACGGTTTTAAAACTGTAAGAAGCTTCTTAGTGGTGAATCACTGTACAGTAAATTACATTCTGAGAAGCTGAATAAGTCACACGGAGAACACTGGTGATTTATTGACCTGTAAAACAATCCTGAGGAAGTATGGGGCTGCCATAACATCATAAAAAAAAGATATAAACCACTGACACCATGACCCCCCCCCCACCCCCCTCCCTCCCGGATGGGAGGAGTACAGGGCAGTAGTGGAGGACTTTGTAGTGGGCGGGTAGAAATCGGGTAGAAATCACCTCCTTCTGAGAGATCACCAGAGAGATGGTGGTCGACTTCAGGAGGAAGACGACGGCTCCACAACCGCTGAGAGTTCTGGGAGAGGAGGTGGACATGGTGGAGGATTACAAGTACCTGGGTGTCTCCATGACAACAGACTGAACTGGAAGGCCGACATTCGACGCTGTCTACAAGAAGGGGATGAGTCGACTCTTTTTCCTGAGGAAACTTCGATCCTTCAATGTGTGCAGCGAGAAGTTAGAGATGTTCTACCATCTGTTGTTCTGTACTTCTCCGTAGTCTGCTAGGGAGGAGGATGGGGGGGGGGGGGGGGGGGCTTTGGAGCCGGCGACACCAACAGATTTAACAAACTGGTTAAGAAGGCCGGCTCCATCATTGGCTGCAAACTGAACAGTCTGGAAAAGGTGGCGGAGAGGAGGACGCTGAAGAAATTATTATCCATATCTGATAATCCTGACCACCCTCTCCACCACCTGCTGCAGGGACAGCTCAGCACTTTCTCCGAAAGACTCCTCCAGCTCCGCTGTCACAAGGACCGACGCGGGAGATCATTCCTGCCTCCTCACCTCTCGCCAAATCCATCACACAACAATGACACCCTTGCACTGCTGTTGTTTCTTGTTTTAATTCATTGCACTGTTGTTTAGTTAGTTCATTTAATATTATTATATTTTATTGTATAGAATGTGCATTTTTTTTTTTTTTTTATTATATTCAATATTTTAGCCCTGTATATGCTGCGAGAATGTAAAAATTTCCCTCTGAGGGATTAATAAAGTATCTATCTATCTATCTATCTATCTATCTATCTATCTATCTATCTATCTATCTATCTATCTATCTATCTATCTATCTATCTATCTATCTATCTATCTATCTATAGTTCAGCTATACTGTAATAAAACCATGATAAATAATACATGTTTGATGTAGGTGTGGAAATCAGTAGAATTTGTCCCCCTGGACTTCTCATGGAGTTCTCATGTGATTGACTTGTCACAGCATGGACACGGCAGGAGATATTCAAGTTAACTGATTATTAGCTATAGTGTGAATACGATATCAAAAGTTAACCGCGGTTATATAAGCTGCACCCATGTTTACTCAGCTGTTGTGACACTGGCTGGATTGCTTTTCATCGTATTGCCCGGCAGCAAAGAGAGAGAAAGCTGTTTCACTGAAGGGCAGGTGGCAGGCTTCAGGCTGAACCACTTAAGAGCATTGACTTCATCTTTTAGTTTCATCCTCAAACAGCAGATAGTTTCACTTAAGCGGGTGTTGTCGAAAAGAGAACATTTACTTGACCTGTTCAAATTCGTTCTCAATGATGCAACCGTCATTAAGACCGAGGTTTATATTCACCACGATAAATGTTGCAAGGCTGGCATTTATCCTTGTTTCTGAGGTCGAAACTTGACACAGAAAAACATGAAAAAACACACGAAGGGCAGAGTGCAGCTTCTTTTCCGTCTTAAGTAGGTTAATCGTGTCCTACGGGTTGAAGGAAGTACCTGGGAAAGGCCCATTCAGACTGATGTAACATGACAAATTGGTTACAAATAAAATAAATATGCAAATTGACCCATGAACCCTGTCGCGAATATCCCGACTAAACAGGCCAAATAAACACGAACACGTTAATAAACAAAATGTTGTGCCATTTATGAATGACAATTCTTTGGAAAATCTGATCATGGTTCCGCCTTCTTTAAAATACATATCTGCAATGTTTGTACATAATTTCTCTCAGGTAAAATAAAATAACCACAATAATACTCAATGGAATAAAGTGGAAAAAAAAAAAAAAAAAGTCCAGTATCTTCATTTGTCACATTTAGAAAACAGTTTCTCTTCCTGGTTGACTAAGCTGAAATTCAGTTTTCCTTGTTAATCAAATGCCAATGTAGCGTGCCAGGTCCTCAAGCAGATCACTGACAAATATCAACCATAAGTCTCATCATACCATGTTTAGTTTGCGTGATTTAAAATAAAATATATATTCTTGGTTTGGCTTTTTTGTGCCAGTTTTTCATTTTAAAAGTGTCTTTCTTTTACATTTACAATTCCTCTATTATCTTTTATCAATATTGTGTCATCTGCAACGTTTTGTAGATTTCTCCAGTGTTGCACGGAATTTCTGTCAGTTAAGGAGAAGTATTCAAAGCGTTAAAGTTGACGTCACAAGGAAGTGGACAAAAGTAATACCTTCAAACTGGTCACATTGTCACATCTAATTCAAAGGCTGGAGTCTCTTTGTCTGGTAGATTAAATAAGTATTTCTTCCTTGTTCACTAGAACTCAGCTGACTGCCTCCCCAGTTTGCTGTTAGAAATCATGTTCATTTTTTTAATATATTAAAACTATGATTTTATTTTTCTAATATTTTTTGTAAACCTGCTCAAATTTTTCTGTGTTATTTTTGCGATTTACATTTATCTTGTACATTCATGACAGTCCATCCAATAATTGTCGGGATATTTCCACTCTGAACAACAACAACAACAACAACAACAAAAGTCAAAATCGGCTCTACATGAAAAGTCCCGGGATCGTCATTTTGTTACCAAAATGCTAACAGCATTTAAATCGGGAAATGTATCCAAAGTGCAATCAAAATATAGTAATTAGTGTTAAAGATCACGCGGCCTCCTTTTCTACAACCCTGTTTGTCCAGTGTTTATGTCACTGGTGCAGCTGGAGAATTTGACGACACTTGACTCTTACTTTGTCGGGGAATCTCACACGAGACTGACATCTGCCAGATTAAAGATTGGCCATAATGGGAACTTCCACCGAGCACTCTCCCAGAGTTGTTTGAAGTCACTCTTTCCCAGACGAAATAAGACTTGGACTTTATTCAAGAGTAAACAAAGCCGATCTATCTGGAGGAGTGGCTGCACGGAATAATGGCAGGTTATTCCAAATTGAAATCCTTCAAGCTAACAGATAGCATGTTCAGACTAGATGCACCAGTTGTTCTTAAATAGACCGCGTTAAGATTTATGGCTTCTTACAAAATTAAAACACCCATGGTTTTGCATTCCCAGTTATTGCATATTCGTTATATACGCTGCTCAAAAAAAATAAAAAGGGAACACTTAAACAACACATCCCAGATCTCGATGAATGAAATATTCCGGTTGAAAATCTTTATTCATCACATAGTGGAATGTGTTGAGAACAAAATAACATAAGAATGATCAATGGAAATCAAAATCGTTGTCCCACGGAGGTCTGGATTCAGAATCACACTCGAAATAAAAGTGGAAAAATCAGATCACAGGCTGATCCAACTTCTGTGGAAATTCCTCAAGACAAGTCCAAATGAGTCTCAGTAGTGTGCGTGTCCTCCACGTACCTGTATCACTCCCTACAACGCCTGGGCATGCTCCTGATGAGACAACAGGATGTTCTCCTGAGGGATCTCCTCCCAGACCTGGATCAAAGCAGCAGTCCACTCCCGGACAGTCTGCGGTGCGACGTGGCGTCGGTGGACGGAACGAGACACGATGTCCCGGATGTGCTGGATTGGATTCAGGTCCGGGGGACGGGCGGGCCGGTCCGTAGCGTCGATGCCTTCATCGTGCAGGAACTGCTGACACACTCCAGCCACACGAGGCCGAGCATCGTCCTGCATCAGAAGGAACCCAGGGCCCGCTGCACCAGCAGATGGTCTTCAACGGGTCTGAGGATCTCATCCCAGGACCTAATGGCAGTCAGGGTACCTCTGGCTAACACATGGAGGGCTGTGCGGCCCTCCGAAGAAACGCCTCCCCAGACCGTCGCTGACCCGCCGCCGAACCGGTCACGCTGGAGGATGTTGCAGGCAAACAGAACGTCCTCCACGGCGTCTCCGGACTCCGTCACGTCT